>NC_133327.1:518854681-519184744 GCF_042186555.1 Aquarana catesbeiana | reverse complement strand
GAGGCATTAGTGTAGCAATAAGTTGCTAAATGTTGTACCTTCATTAAATGTAACCATATTGCTACACTTAGAGGCTCCTTTCTTCTCTTTTATACTCCAGTTGTGACATGACGCTACTCTTATATCAAGACATCGCTTGTATATCAAGGCAAAATTTATTAAAACATTTTGCTTGTCTTGCAAAACGCTCTCAAACCAAGGTTTTACTGTATTATTATTTTATTCTTTTGTATAAGGTAAAACCAAAAAAGGAGCTTTGGTCAGTTCAAATTAATGACTTGCTGCCATTCCCTTGAACTGGATTCTATCAAGACCATGCCATTTATCCACCACTTATGACGATGTTAATTCTTATAATCAGAAATGTGCTCCTAGAGGCAGCATACTACAGTATATGCTATCAGTGGGTTGAATCTGGTACATATCAGATTCAGAGATCAAAATTTTTATATAAAGAAAAAAAAAGTTAAAGAGCTAAAACACTGTTTTGCAGATTTTTAGACATAATTGTATTATGCGTGCTAGACGCCTTGTCATAGGCAAGCAGTTTGATACAAGCTACCTGCTCCTGCTGTCACTAAGACATTTAGTAGGAGCATGCTTTTTGGATCACCTTTCAAAAATTAGCCCTTTATAGTACAAAAACAGCAGATAATCACTACTATTAGGGGTACTAAAGGTTGATTTAGTTGTTTCAGCCCTAGTTGCTATTTTTCCTGGAACACTAGCTGCCCTCAGAGACTTGTTGACTTTTTTTTTAATTAGGTTTTTATTAAAGTGTATGCCTAATCAATGTTGTTTTTTTTGTTTTAAGCAGGGTAGGGAAGGATTAGAACCTCTGAGGTTTTTATTGCTGTCTCTGTTCCTGCTAATTAATTCTACCATGTCTGTACTGTGACCATTGTAACAGGAACAGAATGTGATGTGAAATCCATTATTAACAGAAAGAGTTGTGGGTAACTCTTTCAAAAGGGTTACTTGTTTTAGTGATAACTGTCTAAGGCAGGGTGCTTGACCTTTTGAAGAACACGGGTAACTTAAGTGATTCGGTAACTGGTTGCGGGCCATAATGTAATGAAATGGTTCAGTGCTTCAAATTTTATTTTAAATAGCATAATGAATATTTTAAACTATTTTATGTGGGACCAATCCCCATTGGATGTTTACACACTGTTTTAAGCACAATCACAGAAATCCCATTTTTTATTAGATCACCATTAATCCCACTCTCACACTGTGATCAGCCAAAAAAGCTCAGAACCAGTGTTGCTGCTTTCAATATATCGGGGTCTTTGCAGCCATCCCTTGAATTGTCAAACAAGGACTGTGGAGAATCTAAAAAAAAAAAAAAAAAAAAGACCAGGGAAGCGCATGCCCTAGTAGTGCGATAAGCTTCTTTAGCAAACATAAAATTACACCATGCAATTACATGCTCCCACAATGACACCACGTTTATTACACAACTGAGAATCCACCTTCAGAACCCATGTATAGATGCCACTAGATGTAATCCAATCGGCTAAAGGCTCCTCTGTCTGTGTGTTAGGAGAGAAAGATAAGAGCAGGGAGCTGGCCGCATTAGTGGCTTGTGTATAACAGCCGCCAGGATTATGGAGGACCGGCAATTATTCAATAGAGTGGTGGGCACCTAAAGGACGCTGTGCTGGTTGCCATAGGTTATTAGAGGTTGCGGAACTAAACCCATCGATTTAACCATTTCAAAACTGTTACATTCCGGCACGTGTTGGTAATGTAGCTAACTGTCGCACCATGACAGTTGAAGATAGAACCGAGGCGAAGATGGCAGCTTCATTGGCTGAAAATGAAAGGAAGGTTTAGTTCTGCTTTAATCACCTCTCTACTGCTGTATTGTAAGAAAAAGGTGAGGCGGTAGATGTCTTTTCTGGAGTGACGCTTATAAACATCATTTCAGAAATAACCCTTAGATTACAGGTATGCCTGTTAATCCTGGTGGACTGAGCCACCCTTGGTAGTCTCGATTCACAGGCAGTGTGCAGTGCCTTTCAGAGCGGCTCAGCACCTTCTGATCATTGTGATTGGTCATAGAAGTGACCAATCGGTTTTCTCAAATGTGCAGATTTCTGTTTACATTTGAGAGCCCTCCCCTTCCTCTTCCAATGGGGGTAGGTGAGAAATAGTAACTGGTATGAACACACATCTTAGCAGCAACAGTGAGGATTTGTTTTAACCCTTTCACTGCCTCTTCTCTCCTACACATCTGAAATCAGTCTGGTCACTCTGTGATCTTTGATTACCCAGTGACCTTAACCATTCACCTCCAATATCCTTCACAATCCCCTCATTTCCATCCCTCCACTGTATGTGACCAGTACATTAATCCCTTCACCTCCTCCAGCCTCTGTGTAAGTTCTGTATGCCTTGTATTTAGTGCACCATTGCCAAGCTCCATGTTTTAACCTCCTGAATAATACCAGCATGTTTCTTGCTTACCAAAAAATTGTGGCAAAAAATAAGATCACCTTATAGTGTCTGCTTTCCAAAAAGGGTTCATTTTGGTGGTGTTCCTATACTCCTGGCAATTTTATTTTAAATTTTGTTTCTTTTCTAATTTTTTTTAATTTTAATATAAATTATATATATATATATATATATATATATATATATATATATATATATATATATATATATATATATATATATATATATATATATATATATTTATATTTTATATATGGTAAAGCTTTATCTGGTGCAAAAATGGTTTAATAATCATTTTGTTAGTGTTGCATGGCCAAGTAAATGTAATGAAGTACCTAAAAAAAAAAAAACCCCGACTTGACCCTGTCTTAAAATAATAATAAAAAAATAAAAAAAAACATACAGTACCTACCATGGAGTCCAACATCGTATTTCTTGAAGCAAAAGCTTTCTTTGCCCTTCCTCTTCAGCACAGCAATCTTTAATTAAGACCTGTTCCATGTGCAGACACGGGGACTCTGGGACCTGGCAAAGACCGCATGGCATGTATGCGCATGCGCACATCTTGCAATCTGCTCCTGGTATGAATACGCCCTACAGCCAAGGAAGCAGTTTGCAAGATGTCTGCACACACGAGAGAACGGGCAGAGACCTGCAGTGTGTCCACGCATGTGCATGGGATTTTACATAATATTAGCCTAGGCCTTTGTTGGGCAGTAAAAAAAGTTTAAAAATGTGTGAAAGAGGGAGGAGGTAGAAGTCAGGAGACAGAACTGTAAAGTTTCACTTAATGTGTTGATGCTTTATGTAGCACAGAGGGGGGCATGCTGCACAAAGCATGTATTTTTGTCCCCGTTATCAAGCTGGAAAAAAAATGGAGTTTTCTAGCATGCCAGTAAGATAGCATGTATGCATGTACAGTAGAGATAGAAAAAAGCGTTTCTGGCTTTCAACCTTTTTACAGCGCATGTCCCGGGTCTGGTATTTACCCTGTAGCCTCTGCGCCTGATAATTTTTTTGCTCAAAAAAATAACCCCCTTTTACATTGTCAGCTCTAATGAGCAGGGCCTTATGATTCCTGTATTGTAACTACTGTCTACCCTCATGTCGTAAAGCGCTGCACAGGCTGTTGGCACTATATAAATCTTGTAGAATAATAACCACCAGTCATCTGAGATAACCAGCCTGTGTATGTGCTGCTTTATACTTGCATGATATGCTTGTATATTATTTTAGATGATCTTATTCTCCTCATTCATGTTCATACTGTAACATTTATAGAAGGTCTCCTGTTATGGTATTGTGCAAGTTCATTTTTTATAGATAACATACCTTAGTTTTATACAGGTTGTTAATTTATTATTATTATTAAGACTGCTTTTACACAGGCCACCAGGGGGGCGATAAAAATAGGTGGTTGATCTGATCCATGTTTTTACTGCCCCACCTACAAGTGGATATGGCGCTGGCCAGAGGAGTACACGTAGCAATGGGAATTTTAATGCTACATGACTTGCCTGTTTCTCTCTAATGTAAGTGGATGGGGTTGCCATCCACTTCAACCACGAACCAAACACTTGGCTTGCAGTTGCAGCGCAGTCCCACAATTAAAGTTGCTGTAGCTGTTGTCTGATCACAATTTATCTACATAGAATGTCATGTCACCAATGTGCTTTTTTTTTTTTCTTTCTCATAGATGAGTACCATGCCAGGATTGCCTACAAGACCTTGCTTTTATGACATTGACCTTGATCCTGACACTGAAGAAGTAAAAGGGCTATTCTAAGCAAACCTCAGGTACACCAAATTTTTTATTTTAGTGTGTATTTTTATTAAATATTTTCCCATGTGTATAAAAACAACTTCAGCCCTGAAAGAACTTGCCCCCTTCCTGACCGGGCCATTTTTTGCGATACGACACTGCGTTTAACTGACAATTGCGCGGTCGTGCGACGCTGTATCCAAACAAAATTGACGTCCTTTTTTTACACAAATAGTTTTTTGGTGGTATTTGATCGCCTCTGCAGTTTTTATTTTTTGCGCTATAAACAAAAAAAGAGCGACAAATTTGAAAACTATATTTTTTACATTTTGCTATAATAAATATCCCCAAAAATGTTTATAAAATCTAATTTCTTCATCAGTTTTGGTCAATATATATTCTTCTACATTTTTTTGGTAATAAAAATCGCAATAAGTGTATATTGATTGGTTTGCGCAAAAGTTATAGCATCTACAAACTATGGGAAAGATTTTTTTTTACTAGTAATGGTGGTGATTTGCGATTTTATTGGGACTGCGATATTGTGGCGGACAGATCGGACACTTTTGACACATTTTTGGAACCAATGACATTTATACAGCGATCAGTGCTATAAAAATGCACTGATTACTGTGTAAATGTCACTGGCAGGGAAGGGGTTGACACTAGAGGGTGATCAAGAAGTTAATTGTTCCCTCAGTGTGTGTTCTAACTATAGGGGGAAAGATCTGACGAGCGGAGAAGACAGATCGTTGTTCCTAGCTAGTAGAAACACATGAGATCTGTCTCTCCTCTCCTCACAAAACAGGGATTTGTGTGTTCACGCCACGACCTCCGTGAGTGTGATCGCGGGTCCCGCAGACTCGATGTCTGCAGGCATACCCGCGATCGTCTCACGGAGAGGAAGAGCAGGGAAATGCTGATGTAAACAAGCATTTCCCGTTCTGCCTAGTGACAAGGACACTGATCACCGCGCCCTGTAATCGGGAGCGGTGATCAGTGTCCTGTCACACATAGCCACGCCCCCCCACAGTTAGAAACACTCCCTAGGACACACTTAACCCCTACAGCGCCACCTAGTGGTTAACCCCTTCACTGCCAGTGTAATTTCCACAGGAATCAATGCATTTGTATAGCACTGATTGCTGTATAAATGACAATGGTCCCAAAAATGTGTCAAAAATGTCAGATGTGTCCGCCATAATGTTGCAGTCCCGATAAAAATCACATATCGCCGCCATTACTAGTAAAAAAAAATTAAAAATAAAGCCATAAAACTATCCTCTATTTTGTAAATGCTATAACTTTTGCGCAAACCAATCAATAAACGCTTCTTGCGTTTTTGTTTTTTTGTTTTTTTTTCACCAAAAATATGTAGAAGAATACGTATCAGCCTAAACTGAGGAAAAAAAGGTTTTTTTATATACTTTTTGGGGATATTTATTAGCAAACAGTAAAAAATTTTTTTTTTCAAAAATTGTCGCTATTTTTTTGTTTATAGTGCAAAAAATAAAAACCGCAGAGGTGATCAAATGCCACCAAACGAAAGCTCTATTTGTTGGGAAAAAAGGACATCAATTTTGTTTGGGAGCCAGGTCGCATGACCGCGCAATTGTCAGTTAAAGCGACGCAGTGCCGAATCGCAAAAAGTGCTTTAGTCTTTGGCCAGCCAAATGGTCCGGGGCTTAAGTGGTTAAATGGGAGAAATAGTTTTTGTAGTCTGGAAAATTAGAGGAATCCTCCACATTAATGTATACTGTATGTGATAGAGGATACATTAAGTGCATAAAACGTATTTTTTGCTTTATGGTTTAACACACTTCTACTTCTCAATTTTACCGAATTGTTGGTGATTTTATAATTGGCTTGTCCTGGGCTGACATGTATCTCACTGACCTTCCTGTCCATTACATAAGTGCAGGCTACAATCCTCTCTTCTGTGCTTCATAAAGCCCCAATTTCTACATTAGCATCGAGTTGCCCTTTAAAGTCACAATAAATTTTAAGATTTTGTATATGATTTATGTAGAAGATTTACTAATTGCTTTAAATATGAGAGAGACATATTCAAACCTTGTACACCTCAGAACAGTGACCCAGGTACCCCTGTTCCCAACATTTTAATGACAAAATGCTCCCTTCCCCTGGGGCTGCACGAGCATCCTGGACCAAACTACTCCATACACTTAAGCACTCATTGTAACTCTTAAGCCTCGTACACACGATTGGTTTTTCGGCAGAGAATTATGTGATGACAGACTGTCTAAAATCCGACCGTTAGTACGCTCCATCAGACAATTGTTGTCCAACTTTCCGCCAACAGATGTTGAATGGCAGGCTAGTAAATATTCGGTGGATAACGTTCTGTTGTCAGATTTTTGTATCGTGTACACAAGTCTGTCACACAAAAGTCCAAAGTACAAACATGTATGCTTGGAATCAATGCTCACTAAACACGACATTAGCAGAAGGTGCCCAAAGGGTAGCGCTCAAGAGCTGAAATTCCACGTAGTACATCACTGCGTTCGTGTTTGTTGGCTGACTGTTGTTTGCCGTTAGTATGTAAGACAAAATCCAGGCGCACGCCCTTTGGACAAAAGTCTGACGCTCTGTCTGCCAACAATCCGATAGTGTGTACGAGGCTTTAATGTGCTATAGTGCATTTCAGCTGTAGTATATGTGAACATTGTCACTGCATCCCAGATTCTTTCCTATGCCTCTTCTGTGCATGCCCTGCTGCTCTTATCTGTTGCTATTCAAGTCTGTTTTTTTTTTAGCACAGCTGATAACACAAGGGTGTGCAATATGTTTGATATTTCTTGAGCTGTTTGTAACATGAAACATGATTTGGCATTACTGGAAGATTGGTCAAAGCAGTAGAAGCTGCAACTCAACGTTTCCAAATGCAGAACAATGCACTTGTGGATTAAAAATTTTCTGATAGAGTACAGTATTGGGGATACAGTGCTGGCCAGAACTAAAAAGATTTAGGGGGTACTTTTTTTTTCGGTTCATTGCCAAATGAGCTAACAGTGTGACCAGGCAGTAGGGAAAGTAAATAGAATTCTAGGGTGCATCACTAGAGGGATCACCAGCAAAAGGAAGGGGGTTTTGATCCCCCTATATACAGTGCCTTGCAAAAGTATTCACCCCCTTGTAGGGCTGAAACAACTAATCGATTAATCGACAACTAATCGATTATGAAATTATTCGATTACTATTTTCATAATCGATTAATCGGCCAGTAACATAATGGGGTTAAAAAAAAAAAAAAAAACTAAAATGAGCCCTTTATAGTACAAAAAGAGCAAATCGCTACTGTAAATATTACTTTCACAGTTCTACAGTAAAAAAATGAACCCGTTACAGTAGCGATCTGCTTTTTTTGTACTATAAAGGGCTCATTTTAGTTTTTTTAACCCCATTATGTTACTAAATGTTTTAGACCTGGTTCATGTCTGTGTTTTTTGCAGAAACGCACTACAGTTCATTTACATGGTTTCCTATGGGACACGTTCACATCTCTGCTTTTTTCAGCCGCTGTGTATTTGGAAAGGGTCGGGACTTTTTTTTTTTTTAAACGCAAAACGGTGCTTTTTTGGTTTAATATACTTCAATGGAGAAGCTGCAGAAAAGCATGTAATGTGTTTTTGCAGCAATTTGTGTTTTTAAATCTGTCCAACAAATTGGCCCAAAAAATGCAAAAAAACGCAAATCACAGCAAAATCACGTGCGCAAAAATCAAAAAATGCACACACAAAGCACTGCAGAAACAGATCAAAAGAAAACTGCATAGGTGTGTACCGAGCCTTATGCTGGCCACACAGATCAATTTTCAGACGAGAATATTCAGACAAAAAATCTTTGTACATTCGCTGAATGAAAGAATGTTTGAAATTTTCACTTGTTTTTAACATTCCGTTTTTGAAACGAATGTAATTTCTGAACGAAAACCACATGCACTGTCTGAAAATTCATTTGACCGAGAAGTTTTCTATTTCCAAATTTTCCCATCACTGTGGTTGAAAATAAACATCAATATGACCCCACTAACGATTAGAAAATCGAACGAACGTTCTTAAAATGCCTTTATGTTTGAAGGAAGACATTGTTTGTTTTTTTAATAAAAAAATGATCTGAGTCTGATGATATTTACCAGATTCACTCTTTAATAGTATATACAATATATCTCTTCTAATCGTATATACAGCATATCTCCTCTAATAGTATATACAGCATATCTCCTCTAATAGTATATACAGTATATCTCCTCTAATAGTATATACAGTATATCTCCTCTAATAGTATATACAGTATATCTCCTCTAATAGTATATACAGTATATCTCTTTTGTCTGTTATTCTCAGAGTGGATTAGATCTTTTGCTCCCTAACCATATAGTTGGTTATTTATATTTACCGCTGCATAGAGATATTTAAGAATAAATTGCCTTTTTTTTAAAACTTTACATATTTAACTAAATTATACACCACACTTTTTTTTAAGGTTATTAACCGATTAATCGAAACAATAATCGGCCAACTAATCGATTATGAAAATAATCGTTAGTTGCAGCCCTACCCCCTTGGCATTTTTTGTGTTTTGTTACCTCACAACCTGGAATTAACATGGATTGTTTGAGGATTTGCATCATTTAATTTACAGAACATGCCCACAACTTTGAAGATGTTTTTTTATTGTTTTTATTTTATTGTGAAGCAAACAACAAATAGGACAAAATTAAAGAAAAAGTCAATGTGCATAACTATTCACCCCCTAAAGTCAATATTTTGTAGAGCCACCTTTTGCCGCTATCACCGCTCCAAGTCGCTTTGGATAAGACTCTATGAACTTGCCACTGGGATTTTTGCCCATTCCTCCTTGCAAAACTGCTCCAGCTCCTTCAAGTTGGATGGTTTGCGCTTGTGAGCAGCAATCTTTAACCCTTTCATGACTAAGCCTATTTTTGAAATTTAGTGTTTACAAGTTAAAATCCGTATTTTTTGCTAGAAAATTACTTAGAGCCCCCAAACATTATATATTTTTTTTTCTAGCAGAGAATCTAGAGAATAAAATGGCGATTGTTGCAATATTTTATGTCACACGGTATTTGTGCAGCAGTGTTTTAAATGCAACTTTTTCGGAAAAGGGACACTTTGATGAATTTTTAAAAAAACAAACAGTAAAGTTACCCCAATTTTTGGTATAATGTGAAAGATGATGTTACGCAGAGTAAATAGATACCAAACATGTCACGCTTTATAATTGCACGCACTCGTGGAATGGCGACAAACTACGGTACCTAAAAATCTCCATAGGCGACGATTTAAATTTTTTTTACGGTTACCAGGTTAGAGTTACAGCGAAGCTCTAGTCCTAGAATTATTGCTCTCGCTCTGACGATCGCGGCGATACCTCACATGCGTGATATGAACACCGTTTACATATGCGGGCGTGACTTCCGTATGCGTTTTCTTTGCGCGAGCTTACGGGGCGCTTTAAAAATTTATTTTTTTCTTATTTATTTTTATATTTATTGTGTTTTTTTTTTTTTTTAAATTTGATCACTTTTATTGCTGTCACAAGGAATGTAAACATCCCTTGTGACAGTAATAGGTGGTGACAGGTACTCTTTATGGAGGGATCGGGGGTCTAAAAGACCCCCGATCCCTCCTTTGCACTTCAAAGTATTCAGATCGGCGAAAACGGCGATTCTGAATACTATGTATTTTTTTTTAAACCGGCGCCATTGGCAGCCGAGTAAACAGAAAGTGACGTCATGACGTCGCTTCCGTGTTTACTATTGGGAGGCTGGAACTAAGCCATTCACGGCTTCGTTCCAGTCCATCCCCAGCCGCCGGAGGCGGCCGATTGGTCATCGGGCCTCCCGATGGAACGATAGGCCTGGTAAGAGCGGCGGGAGGGGGGACACATCGGTTATTATAACTGGATAGCCGACTCTCTAAAAAAACAGTACCGGGATAATGCCTTCAGCTGCGGGCATTATCCTGGTATAACCCGGGAAAGCCAAGTACGCACATCTGCGTACGCTCGGCTGGAAGGGGTTAAGTCCGACCACAGATTTTCTATTGGGTTGAGGTCTGTGCTTTGACTAGGCTATTCCAACACATTTACATGTTTCCCCTTAAACCCCTCAAGTGTTGCTTTAGCAGTGTGTTTGGGTCATTGTCCTACTGGAAGGTGAACCTCCATCCTAGCCTCAAATCACAGAGTGGTACAGGTTTTGCTCAAGAATATCCCTGTATTTAGCACCATCCATCTTTCCCTCAACTCTGACCAGTTTCCCAATCCCAACTGCTGAAAAACATCCCCACAGCATGGTGCTGCCACCATGTTTCACTTTGGGTGATGTGTTGGGTTTGCGCCAGACATAGCGCTTTCTTTGGCCAAAAAGTTCAATTTTAGTTTCATCAGACCGGAGCACCTTCCTCCATACATTTTGAGAGCCTCCCACATGCCTTTTCACAAACTCAAAACGTGCCATTTTGTTTTTTGGTGAAAGTAATGGCTTTCTTCTGGCCGCTCTGCCATAAAGCCCAACTCTATGGAGCGTACGGCTTATTGTCGTCCTATGTACAGATACTCTAGTCTCTGCTGTGGAACTCGGCAGCTCCTCCAGGGTTACCTTAGGTCTCTGTGCTGCCTCTCTGATTAATGCCCTCCTTGTCCGGTCCGTGAGTTTTGGTGTGCGGCCGTCTCTTGGCAGGTTTGCGCCATGTTCTATCCATTTGGTTATGATAGATTTGATAGTGCTCCTAGGGATCATCAAAGATTTGGATTTTTTTTATAACCTAACCCTGACTTGTACTTCTCAACAACATTGTCCCTTACTTGTTTGGAGAGTTCCTTGGTATTCATGGCAGTGTTTGGTTAGTGGTGCCTCTTAGGTGTTGCAGCCTCTGGGGCCTTTTAAAAAGGTGTGTATATGTAATGACAGATCATGGGACACTTAGATTGCACACAGGTGGACATCATTTCACTAAATTTGTAACTTCTGAAGGTAATTGGTTGCACCAGAGCTTTTTATGGGCTTTATAACAAAGGGGGTGAATACATACGCACACGCCAATTATCAGTCTTTTATTTCTGAAAAATTGTTTTATGTATATATTTTTCTAATTTTACTTCACCAACTTAGACTATTGTGTTCTGATCCATCACATATAATTCAGATTAAAAAAACATTGAACTAAAGGTAATGTAACAAAATAGGTAAAAAGCCAAGGGGGTGAATACTTTTGCAGGGCACTGTAGATCTTTGATGTAACCTCCATTTAGAATACAGTATCATTTATGGAGACCTCAAAAAAGATACAAAAGTATATTGATGAGATAAAACAAATCTACAGACGGGCAACATAGATGGTGAAAGGTCTGAGGGATAAAGCATTACAGGAGAGACTGGGGGAACCTAGTATGTTCATTATTGAGGATAGGAGGGAAATCTGATTCATGACTGAAACTTTTAAATACATTGAGTGTAAAATAAGGGTTGAGAGGATTATGAAAACCGGAACATGACCTCAAACTACCAGAAGGAATGTTCTAAACAAACTTCCAAAAGTTTTGCCAAAAGAGTAGTTGTTTCTTGGAGAGGTCAGCAGTAAATTCATTTAAACATGCCTGGGAAAAACGTAGATGTACTCAAACAAAAATAGGCAGATGGACCAGTTTTTCTGCGGTCACTCTTATATTTATGTATAATATGGGCAAAAACTTAGCAGTGATAACAGTAACTTAGTTTTCCATTTTCTGATAGGAGCACTTTAACTTGTAAACCATATAAATTGCTTGTTACAGCAATGTAAAGTATATCTCCTAGTTACCATCGAATACATTGAAAAATCTTAGGCATGACCACAGTCTGATTAGGGACCTGTAGACCCCATGTGGCAGTTTGCGTTTTCCCACAATTTGTATTGTATTACATTAAAGGGGTTGTAAAGGTAAAAATTTTTTCACCTTAATGCATTCTATGCATTAAGGTGAAAAAACTTTTGACAATACCGCCGCCCCCAGCCCCCCCGTTTTACTTACCTGACGCCTCGAATCTCCGCTGCTCGTTCTCGTCATCTCCATTGCAGCTCAGCCTGGTCGCTGATTGGCTGCAGTGGATGGATTGAAAGCAGCGCAGCCATTGGCTCGCGCTGCTGTCAATCACATCTGATGACGCGGCGCGCCGGGGGGCGGGGCCGAGTGATACAGCGAGCGGCTATAGCTGCCGGCTGTATCACGGGAGCGCGCCCGCAAGCACTCACCACCATGCGAGGGAGCTCGCATTAAGGTGGTTAATGCTTGCGGGGAGGAGCTGAAACAGCCGCCGAGGGACCCCAGAAGACCAGGTTCGGGGCCACTCTGTGCAGAACGAGCTGCACAGTGAAGGTAAGTATAACATGTTTGTTATTTTTAAAAAAAAAAAATTTTACCTTTACAACCCCTTTAAACTAGTCCCTTCAGTGTTTTTGCATGTAAAAAAATGTGTTTAAAGTAAAGCATTTTATTTGTCTGAACTAATGAATAAGAACCTTAGGGTTTTAACTATGCTTCTGTAAAGGAACCATTTAAGGGCCAATTTTTCATTGTGAGCAGATATTGCTCCTACTATGCTCCACAATAATACTCCACATCATGGCCTGCAATTTATGGCCCATTCATATAATGCAGGCCACGGGGTGTGGAGCCTTGCGGTTTGTCATGAACATCTTTGCTTAAAGCCTAACTTTAGTCAAAAAAAAAATGAGCACAAGAGACATTACTTGTTAATCAAATTTGTCCCTTGTGCTGCTGGCTCCTGCATTCCTTGAGAACGTCGTCGTCCATTCCCCTCTCTCCCCCCCACAGAATTTTTTGGTTCGGCGTGGGTTAATGGAGCCATTGGACATGCAGTCATCAAGACTGCTGACTATGTCCTCCCTTTCTGCACCACACCTTCTTTCATAGAAGCTGTACTGTCGCTTCTAGGGACGAAACACGATATATGACTAGAGGAGGTGGACCTTTTCATTTCATCTGTCCATTCTCCATTCATAGCTTGCTTTTCATTCAATGAAGCTAAAGTACTGCTTCTTTGAATGGAGGCGGGAAGGGGCAAGGGCAGTTATAGTAGAAGTGGTAGGGGGAATTGGAGGAGGAAGATTTCAAGAATTTGCAGAAGCCCAGCAACACAAGTGACACTTCAGATTAATGTTCCTTGTGCTGATTGTTTTTTTTGGACTAAACTTATGCTTTATTGCAGCAGAGGAATTCTGAAACAGATTTACAGCAGCTTTTCATTCATGGGAAGCAAAAAAGTGTTTTAAAAAATTTGAAAACCGATGAAAGGGTTATGGGGTCAATAACGCTGAAAAAAAATGCAGTGAAAAAAGCATGCAGAAAAATTGTGCAAATGTTCAATTCACTAAGAATTGTGCTGTAAATAACTACTGCGGTAAAGTTTTGATAATGTGGTAATTACTGCATATTTTCATGCGGTAACTTATCGCATTGAGCTGGTTGCTAAGGAGCAGGCCGGGAAGCCGGCTGCCACATCCTTAACGAATGACTTATCAGCTGTCAGCGGATTCCAAAGGGCCTGGTATGGATGGGGGGGGGGGGGGGGGGGCCTGCCACACTTTATTTTTTTCATGATTTTTAATTGCTGCCATGTTTACTTTACTTTGAGCTGTCGGCTGAATGTTTTTCTGTGTGCCCTGTTTAAACTTCCACACAGCTGTCAGCTGCATGGCAGAGCAGTGCGAAAAAACTGCAACATTTCTGCATTTTTCTGCACCACTCCACAGCTCTCTGTGTCACCTTGCGGTGCATGAAAATGTATGGCATGTCACTTTGACATTCCTTTAAAGTTCAGAAAAAAACAGGGTAAACCGTGCCTTGCATGGTAAAAACACCAGGCTCTGTCTCCCAAAGCCTGACAGTATAATTACTACCTGCAGAGAAAAACAAGGTTTCCTGACAGACTCCATGGCAGCATACGTGTGGGTTAACCCTGCCTCCACTCCTCCTCTATAGGACCCCTCTCACATAAATCTTTGCTTCAGGCCAGCGGCCCTGTTGTTCCTTTTTTGTCGTCCTCCTGAGGACCGGTTTGGTTATTCATTTACCTGAAGTTTTTTCTCTCTGCGATCAAGCCCGGCTGACGGCAAGGACTGGGAAGAGAGGTCATGACACTCCGATAAGCCCTGACTATTAGCAGGGTATTGAGCAAGCTAAACAGAAGATACTCCGATAAGCCTTGGCTGTTACTAGGGTATGGAGTGGACAATCGAAGGTGGCACTGGAAGAGCTAAAGCCTGGCCATTGGCAGGCAAGTGGAGCAATGGCAATGGCCAGATAGCCCCACTCGGTAACAGCTGGGTTATCTGCCCCAAGCCCAGTGTGATCAACCTACCTGGCCCGGTCTGATCGTGGAAGCAGGATTGAAGTTGCCGTGTGCGGTGATGTGTACTTTTATTACATATTCCATGGCAGCAGTTTGTGTTTTTCTGTTTGTCTGTTTCTTCTCTGGCTCTAATGTCTTCCAGTCTATGGCAGCTGGAGCGCATTTGCTCCTGCCCAGGGGCCCAGCGCATTGGGCGCTGCGGGCAGTGGTGGCATCATTTCAGTGGAGAAATTCAATCGGCGGTCAGTACTGTTGATGTAGAGGTTTCTCTGTAGGCAGCAGTTTCCCTAAGTGCTGTGTGCAATCATCACAGGGTATGGTCTGCATTAACAGCCTTATATGCTATCTGTGTGATTCTGCTATGATTTGATCACCTGTGCAAGTCCGGTCTTTCTGTGCAGTTTCACACTGTGGATGTATCGCTGCCCCCCCATGTGGCCTGCCCTGGTGTAGCAGGTATGAGTGGGTGGGTTAAACCCTTTCCTTGCTGACCTGGGTACTCTTTTTGAGTTCTTTAACCATTTCCTTTCTATCCTATTTTGCTTTTGTGAGTCTTTCTAGGTCAGGTTGACAATACACGACATGAGATGATAAAGACATCATTAGGTCACAATGTTTTTCTTCAGATGAATTTGTCATAGGTCACCATCCAGGTCCAGTCTTCATATCAGAAGCTATGAATCCTCCTGTATGCACCCACCGCTATGTCAGCTGCTTCAGGGAGGGAGCCTGCTGGGGATGCGGCACTCCAGTCCCAGAGGGCAAGTCTCTGTGTGAGCCATGCTAAGCCCAGGCGGTGGTGTTTTCCAAAAAATGAAATCCCTAGTGAGGCATGTGGCGCAAGAATCCCTTAACGAGTGTGATACAAGCCATACACGAAGTCCAACAGCCATTGCGGTGTGTTCTCCCACTAGGATGACCAGGAAGAACTGGAACTGTCCCAACCAAGGTAGAGTCTCCTGCAAAGCAAGAGTAAGTTCTGTAAGCAGGCTCAGTTTCCACTAGTGCGACTTGTCATGCGACTTTGGACTAATGGTATGGCATGGCGGATCACAGCCCATTGAGTTCAATGGCACCCAATCTATGCAAGTTGCAGCGACTTGAGGGGTTCCTGCGCTGCTTTGATGCAACTTTGATCCAGAGACTGTAAAGTTGGATCGTGGTTGCAGTCTGAATCGCACGACTTGGAGACATAGCTGTAGAGAGAGTGTTCTAAATTCTCAAATTCTCATTCTTAACAAAACTAGGGGACATCATTTTGGATAAGTGGAGCAAGGTCACGAGACATCCCTCTCTTCTGAGCAAGATGGCCAAGCTCTATCCATTCAGAGATAAGGATGTGAAGCATCTAAAGGCTGCCTCTCTAAATGGCTGAGGCCTTGATGAGGCAAGCAAGCATGTCGCTCTTCCTTGGAAGATGCAGTGAATAGCCCGAAAGTCGGCCTGGGCTCTTGCAGCCATATCTAAAAGGATGGAAATGTGGATGGAGAATGTGGACAAAGTATACAGGAGCATTTTCAGAAACTCTGTAGGTCCGTTTCAAAGCTGGTGTCTGTTTCCATGATAAGGCTCCAAATGACATCACCTGCATAGTGGCATTGGTTATGCTCTTGTCAGTTACGGCAAAGTGAGTGCTATGGCTGGGGCCTGGGCTTGCTGTTCCCGCCTCTAATAGGCGCAGTGTAGCATTCCTTTTTAGGGAGCTTTATCTTTTGGCAAGCTGGATAGCACTGTAACCCTGGCCACAGTTGGCAAGTTGGGGTCCTACCTCAGGACCAGCACTGGCTAGGCCAGAAGAGGACAGTCTAGAGAACAAAGTTCAGAGCGTGCGAGGGTTGCACATTTTTACAGACCAGGTCAGAATTTTTAGGTAGAGCTGTTGAGGGGACCTAATATCCCCTCAGAAGTATGCTAAAGCTTGAACTCAGAATCCCAGAAGCGACTGAGTTGGGCTTCAGACAATTGGGACGTCAAAGTGGTCCTTTCGAGACATGCATGGACCATCAGAGGTTCTCCATCTTCTCTGATTCGTTTCCATGGATTTTGCCTCACGGTTTTGCCTCACGAGGTTGACCAGGACTTCTATGAAGACTCTGAATAGAGGTTGTGGTTGGTTCTGGTTCTCGAGATTGGAGGCCCTCAGCTGCTCTTCCAGAGTCATCTCCACTCTCTTGAATACTAGAAGAATGAACGCAGACAAAGTTGACGGGAGTGTCTGGTCAAAGTTGTTCGATACATGTCTGCTGCTGACAGATCATGTGGTGATCTAGAAGTTTTAGATATCCTAGGCTTCCTCCAGTCGGATTTAGTTCTGGCTTGATTGGTCAGCTCCCTCAGAGTTCAAGCGTCAGCTTTATCGGCCTTCACAGGTTTTTTCCGGTCTAGGAATCTTTCCTGTCCAACAATTCTGCAAGGAAGCGGCTAGGTTCAGACCTTAGAGTAAGCAGAGTTTTTCCAATGGAGTCTCCCTCTTGTTCTTATCTCCACCTTGGGAATTGGAGCGGAGTGTTCTAGAGCTGCCTCCGTTAGAGGCCTCCCTGTCAAGTTTGCCTTTTCCCGGTTATCATGTTGGCAGAAAAAGCCTTATGCCGTGTACACACGACCGGACTTTTCGACCAGACTGGTCCGACGGAATGAATCCATCGGACATTCCGACCGTGCGTGGGCTTCATCGGACCTTCAGTGGACTTTTTCTGTTGAAAATCAGACGGACTTTAGATTTGGAACATTTTTCAAATCTTTCCGACGGACTCGAGTCCGGTTGAAAAATCCGTTCGTCTGTATGCTAGTCCGACGCGCAAGGGCAGCTATTGGCTACTGGCTATGAACTTCCTTATTCTAGTCCCTTCGTACGTCATCATGTTCAAACCAACGGACTTTCAAATGGACTTTAGTCCATTTGTGTGTGGACACGTCCGGTTCGTCGGAAAGACCGTCGGACCCTTGATGCTGAAAAGTCCACCCGTGTGTACGCGGCTTTAGAGATTTGTTCACTGGTCATGGAGAACTTTCTTACGTTCTTTCCAGTCGACCGGTGCTGTTACTCAATATGTTATGCTTACTCAATTCCTAAGGGTGCATCAGTCTTCATGGGAGCCAAGAAATTGTTCTGCCAACCTTAGAGTTCTAACTTGCATGGGAGAGAGTGCGCTGTGGCTTGGTTGGTTAAAGCGCATTTCTAGTGAATAGGGAAACCTGATTTGACATTCAGCAGTGCCTGCCTTCAATTTTAGGAATCACTCAGATATTTTAAAATCATATCTACAGTATATAGCTTCCTTCAAGCTTCAGAATACCTGTTCATTCTTTTGCCAAAAAGGGCAGAAAACGTGCCTCATCTAGGGCGATTGTGGCACGGATTGTCATGGATGTTGTTTCTTTAAATGCAACTCTATGGTGCATCTCTATTGTACTCACTTCCTGTGTGGTGTTTCCTGTTCCTGCTGTTTATTCAATTAACATGGCTTCTGTAAAGTAATAGCTTGTGCTGAACATGGCCTCTGTACAGTAATGGCTTGTGCTGTCTTTACATCACATCAAACATGGATTGCCTAGGTCATCCAGCAGGCTCACAGGGCCAAGGGCTTGGCTCCTTTGGGGATAGTGTCTGCTCACTCAACCAGGAGTGGGTCTACATCTTGGGTAGCTTTGTGTCATGTAGCTCCCGAAGTAATTTGCAGGGTGGCTTTCTGGTCTTCTATGAACACGTTTATGTCCCATTACTGTGTTAAACCAGCTGCCCTATCTTCAGTTACTTTTTGGTTTATAAGTACTGTCGGTTGACGGTGTTAAACTTTCTTTGCTTAACATTTTGCCCACCCGGGTGTGTACAGCGAGTTATTTCCCACATGTATGCTGCCATGGAGTCTGTCAGGAAAACAAAAAATTTCCTATCAAATACTTACCATAATTTTCCTTTCCTGATGCACGCTCTGGCAGCAGGAGTTCCCTCCCAAATGTCTGGAGTAAGCTAGTTATGGAACACGGACGCTGGCCTGGAGCAAAGATTTATGGGAGAGGGGTCCTATAGAGGAGGAGTGGAGGCGGGAATAACCCACACGTATGCTGCCATGGGGTTTATCAGGAAAGGAAAATTATGGTAAGTATTTAATAGGAAATTTTCAGTTTTTCCTTTGCGGGTAGTGTGAACGTGGCCTTGGCTAAGTCTGTGTATATTAGCATCTGCAAAATTGAATTTCCTTTTAATATTTAACTATTGATATATTTTTCTGTTGTCTTGCGGACTGTTTGTTGTTGTGCCTTGATTCTTTTCAGCCGAATATACTAGAAATGGATTCCTCTTGGGGAAAAAAAATATAATTCCAGTTAATATTTAGCGGTTTCCACAACATTTAAAGATTTTTGTCTATGAGCTAAATAATTGCTTTGTCTGTGTCTTTTCATAACAGATTGCAATGGCATCAAATATGTCTGTAGAAGCCATTTCATGAATCCCTGCATATATCATGTCACTAAAGTACCAGCTACTATAATCTGAGGAATTTTTTCCATTTACTGTGTGGATTTTCACTTCTGGGGAGAAAATACAATAAAACCTCTGAGTTGTCAGGTTCATTAACATTGTTGGTAATTTGTGATGGAGACAGGATGAATTTTGCAGCGGTGGGTTTCTTATGTGTTAACCGTGTGTTGCTTCCCTGAACATTAGTGCTAAGTGGCTAGATACGTTTTCCTGGAGCTATTGCTGTCTGTTATACCCAGACACTATTAGTTGATGTATAGTACTGTTCACTAAGCTTTAATCCATGCATTATGTGCCATAAAAATAGTTTTCAGCCATGTGACTATTTAATTTCAGCTCTCGCTGTAAAAATCATGGTCTTTATAGCTTAGTGAATTGAACCTAACAGTAGCACTGTGCCTGTACCATATTTGCAGAGTTTTCCTATAATGCCTGTGTGAGGGACTGCCCTCTACCACCTTCCAGAAGAATGCTGTGTTCAGCAGCTGTACTGATCTCTCTTTGCAGTAATTCAGGCTTATGCTTATACATACTCTACATCAGTGTTTGTCAACTCCAGTCCTCAAGGCGCCCCAACAGGTCAGGTTTTCAGGATTTCCACTATTTTGCACAGGTGATTTGATCAGTTTTCACTGCCTTAGTAATTACCACAGCCGTTTCATCGGAGGGAAATCCTGAAAACATGACCTGTGCGCCTTGAGGACTGGAGTTGAGAAACACTGCTCTACATGATGGGGTGCTTTACTTTTGCATTGCCAATTTCTGAATGACAGCTGCTGATAATTGGCCAAAATGGTCCTAATGTTTTACAAGTTCTGCTTACAGTGGTTAGACCTTTTAAAACCACAAAACCCACAGGTATATTTGCAAAGGAGTGAATGTTAGTCACTGCAGGTATATTTTCTGGGTTATTGTGTTTTAAATTAGCGATTGATTTAACTGTATTGAATGTTTGGTGAACATCACTGCAGCTTTATAAATATACCCCAAGACTTAGTGGTTGTAAACCCTTACAAATAGCTAGTGAAGTGACTGGCTTCGGTTGATACACATAGATGAAATAAATCCCCCTACTTAAGCTGTACCTGGTTATCTTCAGGCTTATCTTCTCTACATCTGTTCAAACTCTACAATTTATAAAGCTTATCTGACCTGTCCGTAAAAAGGGGGCGGAGAGCTGAAATTACACACTGCAGAGCTCAGCGAGGAGAGCTCTAACACCTGATTGGATGGAAGGGATGCATCCCTTCTTCTCACTGCACACAGGAGATCCCTTACCGGTCACTTTTTTTTTTTTGTGTCAGGAAAACTTGTCAGAGGTGATTCATGCTAACAGCAGAGAATCAAGGCCGCAGACATAAATTACACTTAGCCCTGGTTCACATTGATGCTACATTGAAATTGTGCTACTTCACTTGACGTAGCACGATTTCAAAGTAGCAGGTCAGTGCGATTTCAGGTGCTACTTTGCTGCCACTTCATGCACAGATGTCTATGCAAGTTGTACCTGAAATCATAAAAAAATAGTGCAGGAACCTTTTTGTCAAATCGGTGCGGCACCGCAAAGTTGCACCATTTTGAACGGTTCCACTACTGACAATAGGGTGCGACTTGTCATGTGATTTGGAACTGTCAAATCATGTGACAAGTCGCATTGGTGTGAATGGGGGCTTAGGGGTTAACTTACTAAAATCTGGTGCAGTTGTGCATGGTAGCCAATTGGCTTCTAAATTCAACTTGTTCAATTAATCTTTGACAATAAACCATGGAAGGTGATTGATTTCAATGCAGAGCTTCACCAGATTTCGCACACAAGTTTTAGTAAATCAAGGATATACTTTGTTCATATTTCATGTCTGAGGTTTACAACCACTTTACCTATATTTTTAGTAAGGATTTCTCCTTTCTGTTTTAGAACAGAAATCCTTGTTTTTTAAGGCTCATTCACACTGCAGAAACCTGCAGTTTTGTGCATTAAAAACAATTAATTTCTATGTGCCCTGTTTTGGCTAGAAAAAAGTTCCCAGGTACAGTGCATAAAAATGCATGCTGTATACATTTTTCTGCAGCGGACCAAAGCTGTGAAGTCTCAGTTTCTCCATCCACCACCTATGCATTGCATTTTAAAACACAATGGGGTTATTTACTAAAGGCAAACCCACTGTGCACTTCCAAGTGCACTTGGAAGTGCAGTCGCTGTAGATCTGAAGGGGACATGCAAGGAATGGAAAAAACAACAATTTTGCTTGCACATGATTGGATGATAGAAATCAGCAGAGCTTCCCCTCACTTCAGATCTTCCCCTCTTCCAAGTGCACTTGTAGTGGATTTTCCTTTAGTAAATCAACCCCAACGTGCTGCCCCTGAAGCCAGAATACAGTTTAGCATTAGCCTGCACAGGAAGATGGATCGTTTCCCAAATAGTGTGAAGAAATCCACGCTTGAACTTTGTATATCCTAGTTCATATCTAATTCAGTACGACATGACAAAACCTCTCTAGTTTTTTATACAGAACTGCTTTGAATGCTATTTAGATTATATATATATGTCCCCTTTCATTAATCTATATCAAAGGAACAACTGTCTTGCCCTTTTCACACTGAACAGTTCTTGCAGGGGTTACACATTTCAAACCATATTCAGTGATGACACACTTTTTTGCAGTTTGCCTGATCAAATTCCCCCAGTCACCTGCCAGTGGAATGCTTTATCTGATCCTGATTACCACCATTAAGCTAGGTAATCTTCTATATTATTTTAGGTTCACCCAGCATTCTGTGATCAAAATCGAGAGGCATTGTCTCCATATGCATAACTCTTTAAAGCCCAACCAAACTTTTAGTTTCAATCCTCTGAATAAATTTCATATGCCACAAAGGTGTGCAAAGTTCTACAGTTTTTATTTTTCTTAAAAAAAAAAGAACGCAAAAGAATGTATGCTGCCCGCATTCTGTAGAGAAAGACCCTTGGTCTCTCCATAAATCCGCTTCTTTGTACAAGTGGGAGGTGGACCTTTTATTATTCCCCTGCAGGGTTCATATGGATAAACTTTTTTTTGACTTTTTTTATATATGTCCTTCATTCAAATTGATACTAGATTGTTGATGCCTGCTTTATTTTCCCCTTTTGCTAGCTGCACAATGCTGCTTTTCATTACCTGCTGACATTTCTAATGTTTTTGATTTAAACCATGCAATTGGAAATCATAAAAAAAAATGACAAGTTGCTTGTGACCTACTTCCAAAACTTTCATTTTTTAACAGTGGGACTAGGCCTTTGTTACATCTGGTTGTTTAGCAGTATTTTAATAGGCATACATGCATAAAGTTCTTGATATAAAATGTTTTTTTATCCCACACTCCCGTCTCTTATGCTCCCTCAATACCATGTAATGACTTCTAGTCTGAAAAAAGCAAAACACGTTTCTGCTATTGAAAAGCCTCTAAAACCTAGCTGTGTTTTGAATCACTCTAATCTTTCCAGTTTTACTTGGATATAAAAGCAGCCAACTTTTCTTTACGTTCATAATCTACTTGCGAGAGAAATATAACCCTAAAAATTAAGTCCATGATTTTATTGTCTGCATTCTTATACAATGAAAACAAACCAGTAGCTAATATTTTGTTGAGTAATTTAGTAATTGCCAAGCTTTCCTAGTTGACATCTGTATTGCATGTTGCAAGGAGGTTCTGATTCCCCTATATGGATCTTTATAAGACCTCATTTAGAATACAGTGTCCAGTTCTTACTTACAAAAAGATATTGATGAGATAGTACAAGTTCAGAGATAGGTAACAAAAATGGAGAAAGTTCTGGGGATCAAATCTATCAAGAGTGACTTCAGGAACTTAGTATGTACAGTCTGGAGGGAAGAAGGGAAAGGAGACATGATTGAAACCTTTAAATACATCAAGGGGGTGAGTAAGGTTCAGGAGGGCAGTATTTTCAATATGAAACCAAAATCAAAGATACAGGAACATGACCTCAAACTAACTCGAGGAAAGTTCAGAACTAATCTTAGAAAGTTTTATTTTACTGAAAGGATAGTAGTTTGGAATAAACTTCCAGCAGATGTAGTGAGTCAGTCAACAGTAAGTGGCTGCAAACATGCTTGGGACAAACATAGATCTATACAAAAAAAATACAAAACCTGTATAAAAAATAAATAAAAATGGGCAGACTCGATGAGCTGCTCAGTCTATTTTTTACTATATAAAGGAAAAAGGGATACAAATTCAAGAAAACAAACTGATGTTCTGACTGCCTATTGTATTTTTTGAGGACAGTACAGACACTCCCAAAATTATTTTGGCTTAGGACATAGCATATACTGTGCATCAGTTGGTGTGTGGCTCAGTGTCCCGCCAGCTCTAAAACTAGAACTGAGCAAGCAAACAACATTTAATCATTCAGTTCTCAGTGAGCTGGGGACTGTCCACCACCGCTGTATGCTCTACCCCACCCCGGCTCTTTGTAGCTCGCTGGGAGGCTGAGACAGGTCCCGGGCCAGACTCCTGGGTGGATCCCAACCGTATGGTCATGATATTTCACCAGCCTGGACCGGCTCTGTGGCGTCAGCTTTAGCCTGCTGTCAGCTGAAACCGGGTCACAGGAATGCAGGACGAACTGCACTCCTGTAAGCCACAAGAGAAGCACAGCCAAACAAGCTTTGGCTTTACTTCTCCTTTTTCATTTTTTTCATTTTCCCACACTGAGTCCTGGTGGCAGTGGTCATATCCCATATGATTATACAGACAGCAAACAAAAAACTTGGCAAAGGACTAACTCCTCACCACCCTTCTCAAAACAAAAACCGTTTTGGCTTTAGATACACTTTAATTATATCTGAATGAACCAGAGTAATGGAGAGCTCCCTGTTGCTTAAAAGGTGGAAAAGAAAGTCAGAAGCTCAACAGCTTCTGCATACAGTAGATTGTACTAACCATTTAAATATATTTTGTTTATTGCAAGCACTCAATATTCACCTTCCATGTTCTTGCCAGCCTTGGAGATATAGCAGATGGACATTTTTTGTGAGTGGCACTTCCACTTTTATTAGGATTTTTATACATGAGGCCAATGATCTTACTGTAATAAGAAGAAAGCCTAATCTTACTTGTTTCTCTCACTTCAGATTGACATCGGAAACCTCTTCTATACTTATGACTTCAAATGCAAGTTTCACATGGTTGTCAATGTGAGCCTAATTTTTAAGGCTGAAACAATGAGTAGCAGCTATTATTATTCTATTTACTTATACGATTTATGTAACATAGAGTCCTCATGACTGTGTCACAAGGCAAACAGTGTTTATCCTCCTGATGTTGAGTTAATTCATTTAGACTTCATTTCAGTGAATCATGTGTTTGTCGTACTCCATATAATTTTCTTCTGCATTCAGCAGATGTTGGGAGATAACAATGGTCTATGTAGGAGCCACGCATTTCTACCTCCGGGCCTACTGAAAAAATGTTGTACCTAAAGGGGAACTTTCTCAATTGCTTTTCTTTTTATGGTAATGGTTAGATATGATAATTGCTTTAAAATATTCAGTCTTCCGGAAACTGTTATTTGAGTAATGAGAGGGACAAGAAATGGGCTCACTGACTTTTTTAAACTTTTGGACTCTTACATTGGAGTCGTTTGTCCATTTTGGGTGGACTGGCCAAGATTATTGCATTAGGCATGGTCATAATCTGTTTTTACAGTCTGTGCATATGTTGTAATATTGACTGAATATTAAAATGATAGCCTCAAAATATTGTTTCTTATGTGTGTATGAGATACAGTATAAAAGTATATATGGCTGATCCAACCAATCCTGGTGCTTATAGAATTTTGTCTTGGCCACTGTGTGATTGGTAAAACAATTGTGTGCACCAAGATTCCAAACTAAGCCGCTCGCAGAAATGTGAAAATCACTTCCAATGTTGTATATAAAAATGCTGCGCTATTCAAACCTATGTTATGAATCACAAATGCATGCCTATGTTCAAAAAAATTGTGTGTATGTGTGTGTGTATATATGTGTGTATGTGTGTGTGTGTGTGTATATATATATATATATATATATATATATATATATATATATATATATATATATATATATATATATATTATATGTGTGTGTGTATAATAGTTTTTTTTATTATTATTATTTATTTTCAAGGAAAAATTAATACTACGAAAGTTTATAGTATTGTAATACTATGTAACTTTATAAAAGTCCACAAGAAATTAGAAAATGTTTTAAAATAAAGTGCAAATCCAACACTCTATTCACACAGCCATGGCAGCCATTAATGCAGAGGTAGAGACAGTTGCTCATGCTAGCAGCAACACCTATGTGTTTTAAAGTGATATACTGCTTATCCAGCTTTTTCCAGTGAGTGTATTTTAACTTTCCTGACGTAAAGTTACAATAAAAGTTTTTTTATTTTTGTTTACAAGAAAGATTTACCTTGTTAATACCAGAACTTTTGAGGCTTGCTGGGGACAGTACAAGGAATTAACCTGAAGAATGTGATTCCTGGAAGCGATTGAAGAGGTTGGGGTTATACCAAAACTGCTTTATGACCTTTTGTTGTGGGGATCATTGTTAAAATGTGAGGGTGTGCCCAAAAGGGAAACATTGTGTGTGTGTGTGTGTGTGTATATATTGTGTATGTATATATAGTGTGTGTGTATGTGTGTATGTGTGTGTATATATATATATATATATATATATATATATATATATATATATATATATATACATACTCATTTTTTTATTCACTATTTTTTATTGAACATGGGCATTCATTTGCATATTATTACCTAGGTTTGATTAGTGCAGCATTTTTTGCAAAACACTGTATGACACAATTACGCTTTTAAAGACTAACAATAGTCACAAGAAACCTAAAGTGTATATAAACCAAAAACATTTCTTTATCATACATCACGGGACACAGTTAGGCTAATATTCATTACCTACTGGGTTATACGCCAACTCTAGGTGAATGGACACTGGTAGACAAGGTCTTAGACAGGAAGTCTGCCCCTATATAACATATCACATATATGCAGGAAGTACTTGAGTTTTTTTTTACCAGTGTCTGCGAGGTGGATGGGTACTTTTTGTTTGAGCTCTCTAGAGCTCCAGGTCTTGAGTCCCAGAACGGTTCTTATGATGAATCAAGGGATTGATCGATCGGATCCATTTGAAGAAAAGCTTTTATGCTTAAATTGTACCCAAGCCTCGCAAAGAAGATGCATGGATCCTGCAAGGTTTTGCCTGACCTTTGGGTGCTGGACCCTGCGTAGTGGAATCCTGGACACCCGAGAGCTAGGGTATTCCTGCAGGGTGCTGTACAGGTCCAGGAGTGGACCCTAAAACAGGAAAAGGGTACCCAGTCCTTGAAGGTCCCCAAGTGACGAAACCCACCGTGCTGGGTAAAGATTGGGCTCTTAGTTTCTAAGGCTGCCCTGCACCTGGATGGGTAAGTGAAACCCCCTTATTTACTTATTGATTGTAACAATCAGTCAAGCTAGTTAGAGGCTAGACACCTGTGTCCAGTGACCAAAGGGGGAGTTTGGGCTAGATGTGTATGTTTGCATGGAGTACCTGTTTTCTTGTCTTGGCTGTTTTTTCTCAAGGATGGTCCATGCATGGGGGGTGCACCATTGCAAATCTTGGTTTGCCATGGCGCACATGCATGTGCACAAGTGTTTGCAGCTGTTTGGCGGCCATGGCGCATGTGGCTTCGCCACAGGCATTGTGCGCACATGCACCGTAGCCTAATCTGCATGCGATCTCATTTAAGCTGAGTATGGCAGACATGCCATACTTCCAGGGGACAGCTGTGGGACACAGAGCACGCTCTGAACCAGTCATTTTCAGCAGTTCATTTCTCCTTACCTGGGTCACGTGAGCCACCAGGTGTTGGTTGGCAGGCTAAGATGTTTAGCAGGATTGTTGCATAGGGGCTTGGTGAGCCCTATTAAAGGTTCTTCATTCTGGGGTGTGTAAATACTAAACCCAGGTACTCCCTTTTTGTGGCTTGCAAGGTCTTCAAAGAAGAGGAGTGGGACTAACACTATAGGGAAGGGCACATCTGTGTCAGTAGCTCCTGAGGAGCCTAGTCGAAACCCTAGTGTTGTATCCCCTGAAAGACCAAAGGCTTCCGGGCAATCTGAGCCCCAAATGATGGCAAACCTTGGCACCCCAGATTTTTTGGAACTACTTTTCCCATGATGCTCAACTACACTGCAGAGTGCATGAGCATTAGGGGTGCGCATCTTCACTGGCCTCACGATTCGATTCGATTACGATTATCAAGTCAACGATTCTATTCGGCGATGCATCACGATTACAGCGCAAGTCCGCAAGTGCTCATGGTTTTCATAAAAAAAAAATTCTAGTCAGGAGAACTCCATTTTTTTTTATTCTATCTGTTCTTAAGAAAAAAAGAGACAGCAGAGGAGCTCCAGGCTCTCTTCCAAAATACTAAAGGAGATGGTCAGAGCCTGCAGACATGCTACAGGAGATGATCAGAGACTGCAGACATGCTACAGGAGATGATCAGAGACTGCAGACATGCTACAGGAGATGATCAGAGACTGCAGACATGCTACAGGAGATGATCAGAGACTGCAGACATGCTACAGGAGATGATCAGAGACTGCGGACATGCTACAGGAGATGATCAGAGACTGCGGACATGCTACAGGAGATGGTCAGACACTGGGGACATGGCACAGGAGATGGTCAGACACTGGGGACATGGCACAGGAGATGGTCAGACACTGGGCACATGCTACAGGAGATGGTCAGACACTGGGCACATGCTACAGGAGATGGTCAGACACTGGGGACATGGCACAGGAGATGGTCAGACACTGGGGACATGGCACAGGAGATGGTCAGACACTGGGGACATGGCACAGGAGATGGTCACAGACTGCGGACAATAATGCAGAGTTGTGGTGTGATGAAGGCACATAGAAGACAATTGTATGATACGGACTTGTGTCACAGCGCCCCCCCTCCCCCTCTGTACTTACATGCTGCTCTGCCGGTGGCAGCCTGTAATGAGCAGGGCGATCTGCCTGCTCACCATCTCCCCCCCGATCTCCATTCATGCGGCCGGTGTTCCGCCGGTTGTCACATCTCAGGTCAGCATTGAATTCTCCCAGGAGAGCGCTCCGTGCATAAAGCTGTTAGTAGTGTGTGTATATTCCGGTCATGTGACTCTCAGCCGCGCCTCCCTCCTCTCACGTCTCTCCTGATGTCAGCCCCGCCCGCCTCTCTTCTGACCTGATAGCTCCAGTCAGTGGGCGGAGCTGACATCAGGAGAGACTGAGAGGAGGGAGGCGCGGCTGAGTCATATGACCGGAATATACACACACTAATAACAGCTTTATGCACGGAGCGCTCTCCCGGGAGGGGGCGGGGCCAGACATCGATTTTTCGGGTCGCATGCATTGATGCCGCATCGGGGACACCCGAATCGTGATGCATCGATGCTGCGATTAATTTCAGCAGCCCTAATGAGCATCATGGGAAAAGTAGTTCCAAAACATCTGGGGTGCCAAGGTTCGCCATCACTGCTCTGGGGTGTCTGAAAAAAATTATATAGATATACCTCGATCACTGTGTTTTGCTGTAGATGCCTTAAAGGACTCGATACAGCAAGTCTCTTGTATGGCTCTCCTGTCTGAAGTTATCGGCAGGGTTCCCCTAACATGGGGGGCGTTTGAGTTTAAGGACAGCGGATGAGAGTCAGTCCGCTCGGTAGTAGCCTCGCTCCAGATGGGAGAATTTTTAGCCTCCATTGATATCAAGGAAGCATATTTACACGTACCCATCTTTCAATCTCATAGGAGGTTCCTGCGATTTCAAGTAGAGGAACATCATTTCCAGTTTGTGGCTCTGCCCTTCGGGCTTGCCACAGCACTCCTGGTGTTCTCAAAGGTCCTAGCACCAGTACTGGGTCTTTTAAGGGCCCAGGGAAGCTTCGTGCTCAGGTACCTGGACGACCTCCTGTTCAAAGATAACTCACTACAGGCTCTAGAATAGAATGAATGACTGATTTGTAAAGCGCTGAAAATGCAAACTGAATTGCCTCAAGGCGCTAGAGCCGTTCTGTGTTGTCAGCTTCTTAGAAGAGGTAGGTCTTGAGTTTTTTTGCTGAAGGCCTGATGGTTTTCTTCCATACGGATGTAAGTCGGAAGAGCGTTCCATAGCCGTGGTCCTTGGACTGCGAATCTTCGTTCTACCTTTGATTTGTAGCGGTATTTCGGAATGAGGAGGAGGTTTTGGTTAGATGTTCGAAGACTACGATTGGGTGTGTAGTGTTTTATTTTCTCTCGGAGGTATTGAGGAGCGATTCCTTGTATGCATTTGTGGGTGAGGCAGAGGGTCTTGAGTGTGATCCGATTCTTTACGGTTAGCTAATGTAGGCTCCTCAGGGATGGGGAGATGGATTCCCAGGGTTTTTTCCTGTTAGCAGTCTTGCCGCCGTGTTTTGGATGAGTTGTAAGTGCGCAAGCTGATATTGGGGTAATCCTATGTAAATGCAGTTTGCGTAGTCAAGTCGGGAACTGATGATTGTTCCAACTACTGCTGCTTTGTCCTCTTCTGGGATGAAGGGGATGAGTCTTCGTAGCAGGCGGAGGAGATTGCGAGATCCGCTAACTACTGTTCCAATTTGTGCATCCATTGACGTTTCTGGGTCAAAGATGACTTCGAGACTCTTGGCTTTGGTGCTTGGAGAGATGGTCTGTCCAAAGATGGTGGGAGGTATCCATGGGGTCTTAGTTTTGTCATTTTGGTTAGCGTGTAGGAGAAGTTCTGTTTTTGAACCGTTGCGTTTGAGGGAGCTAGTGGTCATCCAGTCGTCTATCAAAGTGAGGCATTTCTCTAGTTGCTGATGATGGTCTTTTTGTCCGGTGATGCGAAAGTAGAGTTGAGTGTCATCAGCAAATGAGTGGAAGCAGAGGTCCGATTTTCTGATGATTTGAGGAGTGGCCGCATGTAGATGTTGAAGAGCAATGGTGACAAGTGTGAACCTTGAGGGGCTGCACAGGAGATTGCGCGGGTTTCAGAGGTGAATGCTCCTAGTTTCACTGTCTGAGAGCGATTCTCTAAGAAGGATGCGAACCATTTTAGACCAGAATCTGTGGCTCCTGCTACTTCTGTGAGGCGGACGAGTAGAGCATAGCCTGCACAGTGCAGTATTTATAAAGCTTGGCCTTGGTCATAAATACTGAAAAGTCAGCCTTGAGACCAGGTCAAAGACTGACGTATTTAGGTCTGATCCTAGATATGGTCCAGGCAAGGGTATTTTTGCCACCCGTAAGGATCTGTGCCCTGAAGGATCAGGTGCGTCAGATAAGGGGCACCAGACAACCCTCCATTCAGCTCTGTATGAGTCTCCTAGGAAGGATGGTGTCCTCCAAGGTAGTGCCCTATGCTCAGTTCCATTCCAGGCGTATACAACAAGACATATTTTCGGCTTGGAACAAGAGAGGGCAAGCTATGTGTCTTTGGGACTTAAATGTGGTGCTGTCTGTTTTGCAGAAACAACCATTTGAGCCTATCAAGGAAATTCCATTAGTCTTGCGGTCAGGCAAGCTAGCCTTCCTATCGTAATTGGCGGCCCTTTCATGTAGGGAACCATAACTATTTCTTCATCATGACATGGTGGTGTTGCGTCCTATTCCATTGCCAAAGGTGGTGTCGGCCTTTCATTTAAATCAGGACATTGTTTCTCTCAGCCTCAATTGGTGGAAGAGCAGCAACTGCATTCTTTGGACGCCGTCCTGGCAGTCAGAGTTTATTTGTCTAGAGCTGCGGAGATCCGAGGATCAGACTCCTTTTTTGTTTTACCAGATGGACCCAAGAAGGGGCAGGCAGCTTCCATTGCCAATTGGGTCCGCCAGTTGGGTTATTCAGGTCTATGGTCAGAAATGTAAGGCTCCTCCCTTCAGGGTGAGAGCTCATTCTTCCAGGGGTGTAGGAACCTCCTGGGGTTTTCACCATCAGGTATCTGTGGCTCAGATTTGTAAGGCCGCTACCTGGTCTTCAGTGCATACATTAACAAGATTTTATCAGGTAGATGTTAGAGCAGCCGAGGATTCGGCTTTCAGCCGTAGTGTACTGGTTCTGAATGTTCAGACAAAGGAACCATTTGAGCCCTGTAATTAACAATAAGAATTACTTTTTTGTTGGCAATCACTTCAGCCAGAAGGGTGGGGGACTTTCCTGTAAAGTTACTTTATCAGTTTTGGAGGATAGGGTCATCCTTAGACCAGACCCAATGTACCTCCCTAAAGTCTTTTCATCCCCTCTTTTTGTAGTTTTCTCAAAAATGAGCAGGAGTAATATCTTTTTTTTTGGACATAAGGGGGTGCTTTAGTATTTGGAAGTGCCCAGGGAATTTAGGAGATCCAGCCATCTCCTGGTTCCTTTCAGTGGGCTGAACAAGAGTCTTTCGGCCTCCAAGGGCCTCCAATAGCTAGATGGATACGTGAGACTATTTTAATAAGAGCTTAGACCTACAGCCTCCTTCCAGGGTATATGCACAATAAACTAGAGCTTTGGCCACTTCGTGGGCAGAGAAGGCTGGTGCCTATTGGAAAAACATCTTAGGAGCAGAAGTCTGGTCCACTAATCATGCTTTTGTGAAACACGATCATGTAGAACTGCTTTCCAGCCAAGATCTGACCTTTTGGAAGGAAAGTTCTGCTAGCGGTGGTCCCTCCAATAGGTAACCGTATTACTTGTTTTATCCTCTCATGTAGCTGTCCTGGAAGACAATGTGGGAAAACCACGGTTAGACTTATCATTAACGGTGTTTCCGAGAGTCTTCCAAGACGGCATCCTTTTTTTTTTTTTTATCCCACCCTGATCTAGTATTCACCATTTCTTTGGGTGTTTGATTATGGATAGATTGTTTAGGTTATTGTTAAATTGATTTGTAAATTTTTTTATATATGGTTTGATTCCCCTCGTGCACACTGGTAGGCTAGCAACTAAGGATGAGGGGCCGCGAGGGGCCTTTTAACTGTTTTGGTATTGTGGAGCCAGTATCTCTCCTGTAGCTGTCCTGGAAGACTCAAAAATGTATAAAAAACCCGAAGGTTAACGCTGCGCTACAAACCTAGTAAATGATTGGTAGCTATAAAGGATTAACCCTTACAGCCTGAAACAAGTTGATATAAAGATAAACAAAAATCGAAAGTTTTACCCTAAATTACCAAAGCAGCCAGCATCAAAAAAGTCAGACACAAACTCCAGATATTAGTAATAAAAACAATGCAGCGCTAAGGATGACCAATGAGTGAAAACAAAAGTGTAGACAAAACAAAAAACCTTTGAAAAAATTGCGAATAACATAATATCATAAACCTGATAACATAAAAAACATATCATAGGGTTATTATGATCACTAAAGAATTGTGTATAAAAAATAATAATCAAGTGATAGTGTCATATAAGCAGAAAATAATCAGAAAATAATCATACACAAAGTCCCATAACATATGGTGCAATTTAAAAAAATAAAGAGTTCATAAGCATAAAAAAAGCTGATCCAGAATCCGTGATAAGAAAATCCAATCTCCCAAGAGATGAATGCACCCAAGTGAATATGAGGCTCCCTACCAACTCGGAAGACCACAACGGTCTGACCAGGCATATGCAAGATTAGAGGTTTCCCAACAACCTATACCGGCATCTGGGTCTGCGGCAGAAACTGTATGGCTCCGGGAATAAGAACAAGAAAGGCTCCCATAGTGTAATCGTTCCAACCAATAAAAATTTAATGAATAAAAGATGCACTTACAAACAGATCCAATAAGCGAGTATAAAGGCAATCACGATGTTACGGCGTCTCTGCAGGCTTCCCGCTGTGCACACACTTCCCATCAGACTCGGCAGAGAGGAACAGCGTAGTGACGTCAGCGTCGTAGGCCTGGCAGAGAGAAACAGCGTAATGACATCAGCGTCGTAGGCCTACGATGCTGACGTCACTACGCTGTTCCTCTCTGCCGAGTCTGATGGGAAGTGTGTGCACAGTGGGAAGCCTGCAGAGACACCGTAACATCGTGATTGCCTTTATACTCGCTTATTGGATCTGTTTGTAAGTGCATCTTTTATTCATTGCATTTTTAGATATGATTGTGGATGTGGAAATACAGGACATCTTGGGAACCAGTGATCACAGTATACTGCATTCAGTATAAATCAAAGAAAAAGGGGGCAGGAGGGTTGTAAAGCCAAAGAGGTCCTTGTTGGCATTTCAACACTACAAAGAATGCAATAAGTGTAGGAACACAATCAGGGCGGCTAAATTAGACCACAAAAGACACAAAGCAGGATACGGTTAAAAAAAATTCTTTAAATCTATTAGTCGTAAAAAAAGCGAGGTCAGAGTACATTGGCCCCATAAAGGATGATTAGGGGAAGTTGGTTACAAATAAGGAAACGGCAACTGTGCTAAATGCTTTCTTCTCCTCAGTTTTTACTAAGGATTAGGAGGGGTATAGTAATTGGGAGTGTATCATTAGTAATGCATCATTGTGGCTTACACAAGCTGGTGTCCAAATTAGATTTGAAAAACTTGACGCAAATAAATCACTAGGTGCAGATAACTTACACCCGAGAGTCCTCGAAGAACTCAGTCAGGTTATAGCCAGACAGCTATTCCTAATTTTGATGGACTTCAAACTGACAGGAAATAGTACCAGTAAATTGGTGAAGGGCCAACATGGTACCAATATTTAAAAAAGGTCCGAAACCTATACCTGGGAATTCACTCCAGAGATAAAATCCTGCCTGGTTTGGCCACATCTGGAGTATGCCGTCCAGTTCTGGTCACCAATACTAAGAAATGATGCGCTGGAACTGGAGAGAGTCCAGAGAAATGCAACAAAATGAATAAGGGGCTGTAGGATCTCAATTACAAGGAATGATTATAAACCTTAAACGTATTCTCCCTGGAGAAGAGATGCTTGAGAGGAGATATGATAGCGATGTACAAATATCTCAATGGTGATTCTAGCATAGGGAGTAAACTATTCTCGCTCAGGGAGTATAAGAAGAAACGTGGTCACTCAGATAAATTGAAGGAGAAGCGTTTTAACCTTATACTGCATAGGTCAGGGCAGTACGGATGTGGAACTCACTTTGGTGATGTTAGCAGGAAGTTTTGTTCATTTAAAAAAACTTAGGCATCTTAGCGAGCACAATATACAGGGATATGGGATATGATTTTTTTGACATGAGCGCACACAAACCCACATGGGTTGACTTGGATGAACTGGTGTCTTTATTCAACCTTACCAACTATGTAGCCATAATGGAAATTTACAGTCACTGCAGGGAAAGTTTGATTTATGCGATAGTTGAGGTTTTTAATAAGGTAGTGCATTTTGTAAACTGCAGTATCCCTCAGAAGACAATCAAATGTAATCATTAAGGATCATTAAACTGTTTTGTGTTACTGTACTTTGCACATAATCCTTGTCATTTGCACTTCTTAAGTGAGCACTGTAGCTTCAACAAATTGTAACGTTTAGATCCAAAGAATTGTTTCCACACCTGCGTTGTACTATATCTGTTCTTCATTTTTTAAAACAGCTTACTGTAATAGTCAAATAGGAAGTTTAGCTGATTTGTCTGGCCTGCATTTTACATGACTGCAGTTTTAGACATATTTTTAACATATTAACTGGCTTTGTTGAACTGAGGAGTTCCCTTGATTCCCAAGTGATCAGTGACCCAGTTTACATATTGTTTTAGTTAAATATTTCTTGGCTTATATACTGGTCTCTGCTTTGGAATCTGTCTGCTCTGGTTGTTACTGTTTCAGGCCTTTTATTAATTCACAGGAATATGTACAGTACTGGACCACAGTAATTCCAAACGTCCACCTGATTTCTCACATTTTTAGATGCATGTCTAATCCGCTTAACATAATGCATTGCTTATGTGATTGTTCAGGTAGAATCAGATTTCCATTAAGTGCCTTCCTTAATGAATTGCATATGTACAGTTTTTACAAATATTTCTTACAGTATGTCTGAGCCACCTACTTTTTTTTTTTTGAAAATGTCCAGAGGAAATCTTGAAATTCATGAACTGGCTAAAACTGCAAATTATTCAAAATAGGATTCTGATATAACCTGCCTGATCTACTTAATCTACCTTTGAAAATTAATTTGGATTGCTATGGAATTGTGTACACAGATGTATATTGCTTCCATGGATAGCCAACTTTATTTAGGAAAAAAATATTGGACTGGTCATGAGCTTGGAGTGCTCAAAAGAATGCCAGAGTTATAAGAAAATCCAAAAGTACTGCTGAAGCCTTGGGATAGGTGACAAAAACACAGATTACCATCTTAGTATTTTGGTTTATTATTCAGACATCAAGGTACTTCACTAGAATACCTTTGTCATTTACTATGGCACACTTTTATTGCGATCTCAAATGAAGTTGAAGCCAGATATATCAGTGTGATGATACGAAAATTTTAAGGCACCAATCCGCTTCAGACCTGCTTAAATGATTGTTCAAGCGCAGAAAGTTGAAGGTAATGACACATGCTTGCATAAACAAGCCCTCCATCTTTTCCTACGTGTTTTGCTACACATAGCATTTACTGGGAGCCCAGTCTTTTACCAGGACTAATACACTAACCTACAGTTTTTTGTGATATATCTGCAATATTAAAACTGATATCTTTAAGTTATATGTTTTTCTAAAGAATTGTTCCCAACATTCTAATTTATTTGGATGTTCCCCTTTGAGTGATTTACCGGAATAGGACAACATCTAACCACTGTTTGTAACTATACTGGTCAGATGGTATAATAATTGTTTATTGCAGTCTCTCTGCCCCTAGTATCCAGATTCAGGTGTATGTTCTAAAGCAAAAAAAAAATGACCTGTGTGTGGCCACTTCCTCTGTATGGTATAGTCAAGGAGCAATACAATTGGAAAAAAGATCTGCAATAAGACCTTTCTCTATTCTTATTGTGTGAGCTCTTCCTGAATAATATAGTGGAAGAGTGGATACAAAGACAATTTTTCAGCATGTCAGACACTAGACTTTTCATATAGCTGCTCAGCTACTGCGAGAGAAACCTGTTAACATAATAAGTCACTTTATTTAGCGGTTTTAACATTTATCCATTTCTACACTGGTATCCTGCTTTTTTTTCGTTTTCTAGCTTGATCCATGTTTCCTTGAAGTAGTTGTAAAGACTAAACATTTTTCACCTTTAATGCATTTCTTGCATCAAGGAAAAAAAATGTTTTTCAGCATTCCCCCCTCACACCCCCCTCTTTTACTTACCTGAGCCCTCATTAGATCCAGTGCCATGCACGTCTGCAGCTCTTCTCTCCCCTCACTTCCAGGTCTCGCTGGCTTTGCTGGGCATCAGGAGCCATTGGCTCCCAGGGCTGTCAATCGAAGCCAGTGATGAGGGAGCGGAGTCCCGCTGTCTGTGTCAATGGGCGCAGCAGGGCTCAGGTGCAGGGAAAGTGGCTTCCCATGGGGGCACTAGACTGAGTGGAGGGGCCAGGAGTGCTGGCAGGGGACCCAAAAAGAGGAGGTTCGCAGCCGCTCTGCAATTCCTTTGCACAGAGCAGGTAAGTATAGACAGGTTTGTTTAAAAAAAAAAAAAAAAAAGTTTGCCTTTACAATCACTTTAACAGCAATGATGCTGCTTGCTGTATAAAGCAAAACTTTATCAATATTAATGATCTCTGGTCACACATACATTTGGGACTAATGAAATGAATTGGCACTTATGGGAAATACTTTCACAACAGTATCAATTAAAATGTGCCGTGTAGGTTTTTAACCCAACTCTTTAACGTGTAAAGATCTAAAACCCAGCTAAAAGCATATGGGAAATCTACATAGGTTAAATTTTGTTTTATAACAATGTTGAATATCATGAACAAGAATATTCAAAAAATATGGGAATAGGAATGCTCACTCTGAATAAACATATACAGATATTATATCATGTGTATTTAGGACTTAAAATGCATATTCTCTTTACATTGGATTTTTGTTCCCTCCTGATCGTTTCCTGGTATGCTTTGTGCATCAGCCACACAATTGATCTAGTGTCTGCTCAGGTTGAATTAATGGCTTGTTTCTAAAGCCTGCTGTTAAGCAAAATATTAAAATGGGTATCTACTTTCTTTTCCTCCCCAGAATTCTGCACTGCCTTTGCCTGGAATCTGTGTGAATCCCAAGAATGCTTACTACTTAATTTTTCTTTTAGCCAACTGGACCCACTGAGAAACCGCAGCTTTTTTACATTCACATCCAATCTTTCCAAGAACTGAAATGTTAAACGTGAAGCTACTGGGGCAAAGAATAACTGGCTTACTTATACAGAACTTCTTGAAATATGGGACTTACCTCATGAGAACATCATCAAGCTTTTTACTTCATGGAATTTACACTTTAAATTAAACAATACATGCTTAAAACTGCCATTTATACCATCAAACCATTGTACTGTATGATCTATAAACAACTTATAGTTGCTAAATGTTGGTATTTTTTTTAGCTTGCATATTCAGAAGTTTAATATAGGCCATTTGTTTTGCATTAAGAAAAAAATAGTTTTTTTTTGTTTTTTTTTTCTTAGTTTTTTTGAGCTGTTACAAAGCAAACCTTAGGTACTACAAGTTTAAAAGTCTAGATAAAACTCATAAAGCATTTGTGAAATTACATCATTGTACATGACCAGTGAGAGCTTAAATTACAATATTCACTTTAATGAACACTCATTAAAGTGAATGTCAAGCCCAAAACCTTTTTTTCCCCTTTTTTGGATACAGTGGGGAAGGCTTACAACTCCTAATCCTTTCCCACTGTATACAAAAAAATTTTTGCTGCTATTCAAGGCTCCGATGGAGATTTTTCCCCTCGCTTACTGTCCAGCTGGCACTGGCTTCACCATACAGAAATTAAACATCTGCAACAGAGGCTCAGACAAGCAAAATATGAAAAGGGGTTTTATTTTACCATTCCCCTACTTCACTAAGGAAAATAATTGTTATTTCTGTCTTGAAGATGTGTTGGAGATTTCCCTTTACTTGTATGGTAAAGCATTCTTAGCAAGACAGAAAGTGAGGGTAAATTTCTCTAACGGATAACAGTGAAAAGCTAACGGGAACTATAACCCTTCCCTACTCTGTCCAAACCGAAGAATACAGTTTTGTCTAGACACACTTTTAAAAGAGTGAAACTTCTGCCATTTATATACAGTATGTCACTCTTTTCACTTTTTTTTGTGAAGGCTGTCACATTGTTAGACAATATCAGTTACAGCTTATGTCCTAGGCTTACCTGGAGGTTTATATATAACTGTGGTTCATATAGTTCAACTACATAAGACATATTAAGGGTATTTTGTTCACTCGTGTAACTTAACACATTCTGGAATCAACTGAAAAAAGTTTACGCATCTTTTACATTAGAGTAGATAATGTATCACCTATCATTTGTGTGATGACATAATCTTGCTGTGCCTAACAGTAGACTTGATACATGTGTAATTACAATATTCTAATTCATAATCCACTTTTCTTAGATTTTCTCTGTCAGGTAGAAAATGTGGCAGCTTGAGCCAGATCTGGCCTCTTGGGTTTGTACATGACTGCACTACTTATGTTATAGAAGGTAATATGGTGTTAGAATCAAGGTGCCTTCAATTTAGAACTTTATTTTATGGTATCCAGCAATGTTAATTGTTCCTGAACTCTTCCTTGACCTAATAGTATGAGATAAGTTTGCTAGATAAAGAATTCTAACTACAATAAAAATCACAGTGCCTTTTATGCAGGTCTCCTTTATCATATGTCCAGCAGTGTCTTTTCCTGAACTGTTCTGTAACAAATTAATTTTAAGATGAGTTTGTTATACTTCAGCAATTTGTTGAATAAATAAGTTAACAAGCATATTGTATGTTTTTTTTCTATAATTGGACATTTGAAAGTGAAGCTGGGAAGGTTGTGGACCACCATATAACTGTACCAAGTGTGTATGTAGAGTTCTGATGCTACCTACTAAAGATTTGGTACATCCATCACTGAGAAAACTGTTTTTGGGTGGACACTTTAACACATAATCAGCTCTAGGCCCAATGTCCGACACCAATACAGTCCCTATGCAGTATATGGTGTTATAATGCCATAGTTGGAAAAGTCATTATACATGCAATGTGACTTGTCATTTGAGTGCATGTTTTATGTATATAAATAGATATACACACATGTGCAAAGGGAACTTAAAACTGCCAACTGACAAGGCATGAGTGATGTGTTGGTGTAGCTTACATGGCTAAATGGCTCTGAACTTTGTTTTATTAAAGAATATGTAAACCCAACATTTCATATTCCTGATATGTGCTCATTGTACCATGTACTTGTATGAATATATTGTATTGCCCCCCCCCCCCCCCCCTGCACAGCCATTTACTGGGAATCTCAGTGTGCAGCTGTTTCTTCTCCCATCGCTCCTATGCAACTGAATGGGTTGTTTTACAGGGTGAGGGTTTACAATAACTTTAACCTGCAAAATGTGTCTAGCAGCGAAGTACACTATCAAACACATTACATAATTACCAGGCCTGTGATGCTGTTTGTTGTGTAATAAAGAATGAAAATATACAAAACACTGCGCTCTAAAGTGTAAACAAAAATAAAGCAGCAGCCGCATACATTGTGACAAACAATAAATTCAAAAAGAAGGGGAAATGCAGCGCTATAAAAGTAAAAAAAATATAAATATATAACAATGTGACCAGTCCATAAGTGTTAACCCTGGTGGTGAATCATGTGTAGAATAAATCATAAATTCTGGTATAAAAAGAAGTCCACTTGTGTCAACACTATAAGAAAAACACTTCCATAGTAAATAGTGGAAAGTCCTAGAAGGACTAGCAGGGATGGTGTGAGTCCGTAGATGGAAAACAGCATCAATGGTATACGGTGTGAGTCCGTAGATGGAAAACAACATCAGTGATATTTGACATCAATGAGTAGAGAAGGATGGGTACTCTTACCAGATGAGGTGGACTCCCGTGTCTGTGACATGGAGTCAGTAAAGCAGTAAGCCCCACCCGGGCTATAGAGGGATGTCCGGAAGGCTGGAACTCACAGGATGCACTTCAAGCAACGAACCTTGCACGATCGTCAGGATGGATCATCAAGCCAGGAATTCCAAGACCATTGTAGGTAAAATGGCCAAAAATATGCAAACTCTCTGATCAAGGTGGTATGCAAGAGAAAAATCAAATCTTCCGCATAGTGCAGATAAAAACAGGGATTTTTATTGCTAACAAAGCCGAACAGATATGAAATAGTGATCACTTAAAAAACAAACAAGGGCAGCATGGAGAGGGGGAGCCCGCCCGACGCGTTTCGACCAAGGGGTCTTCAACTGGGGCATGAGCTACCCACTCCACGCTTCTGATATTTATAAATAATATAACCTATAGGGAAAAGGAATCAAAAACCAATCCCATTGGATCAGTGGTGTCAGATGGATCCGGAAATACATCACTATGTCGCGACAACCAATAAGAATCAGAGAAGAATGACAAGTGGGTGTGTTCTCCAATGGTGTGGCCTCCAATGGTGTGGCCGACTAGTCTAGATCGCGCCCAGGAGTCAATCCACCCACGTGTCAAACAAAAGGAAGCGACGTGGTGGAAAAAACCCACCAAACGTCACTTCCTAGTCACATGGTCGGAAAGGAGGCCGCGCCATGTGACTAACAGTCAAATCATAGAGTCGCCACTGCCACACACTGAATGAGCGGCAATGATGTGGCGCCGTCAGGTCACCGCCCAGCATTTCCTGATCACATGATCAAAAAGGGAATAATGTCATGTGACCGCAGGGGGAAGAGACTCCGCAATCTACTGCGTGTCATCACCACGGTCAGGTGGCTGGATTTCAGCCAATGAAGGCAACGGGTAAAACATCATGGCAAAATGATAATAAAAAATATGGGTAAAGAACGTCCATCAAAACAGACAAAGTAATAACAATAGTACATACTTATTAAGATATACAAATATATCAGGAATAACAAACTAAAATAAATGTATCCAACAAATAGATGAAAAAATATAAAAGGAGATATCAATGATGTATTCCATGATGAAAAATTAAAAAATGAAAATAAAAATGTGTGTAAGAAAAATTTATATAGGTTGCAAATAGCTAACCCAAGGAGCTCCTGAAACCAGTTAGAGAAACCAATCATAAGCCCGAAGGGCATGATTCTAATGTGGACCCTGAATGACAACCCATTATAAACAAGTGATAAAGACAGCCACTAGGATTGATTGATGAAAGAGTTGAGGTCCCACTGCACGTTCAAACCGAATGGAAAGTAGGACCTCAACTCATAGATCCAGTAGGTTTCGAGGCGTGAAGCGCCTCGAAGTCTCGATTCTCCCCTCCAATGAGGGATGAATCTATCTATCACTTGAAAAAGTGTACCTGAAGGATCTTTATTATGATATTGTAAATAATGTCGTGGTACTGTGTGTTTACTTTTCCTACCTTTAATTCCGGCTACGTGTTCATTGACACGGATGGGAAAGGTCCTGATGGTGCTGCCAACATACTGTTTATGACAAGGACAAGTCACTAGATAATATATTGGGAAGAACATGTAGCAAACTGTTTCATATGGTATATATGAGACGTCACCGTAGATGTAAATGTTAGCATCTTATGCCGCCTGCCAATATTATGGTGACACACATTACACCTGCGACATGGATAATAACCCTTGCAATCTTGGAAGAAGGATACCCTTTTGGGAGGATCAATCACGTTCGGGGCCACCTGCCCCTGGATGGATCGTGCACCCCTAAAAACCACTGCAGCTTGCTCAGGGAGAACTGGGCCCAACAATCTATCATTCAGGAGCACTTTCCAGTGCTTTCAAAGATGTTTCTGATTTGTTTAGATTGTAAAGAATGGGTGGTGGTGAAAGCCCATTTAAATCTCGAATCGGAGATATTCTTGGGACGCTCCATCAATGTAGAAGTTCTCTCCACTGACAGAATGGCATTAATCTCCCTAGCCAAGAGATCTGGATTATAGCCTTTTTCAAGGAATCTGTTCTTGAGTACCTGGGACTGAGACAGAAAATCTGAAGTTCTAGTACAATTGCGGCGCAACCTTAAAAATTGGCCACGTGGGATCGCCTTAAGCCATTGACCTTGATGGCAACTATCGACTGGAATGTAACCATTCCGGTCGGTAGGTTTGAAAAAGGTTCTAAATTCCAAATGATCCTCCATTGCCAAAATCTCCAGATCTAAAAAATGAACTTTAGAGGTGCTAACTTCATAGCTCAAAGAGATTCCCCTATCATTCGAATTAAGGGTGGTCATGAAGTTATCCAAGGAGATGCGATCTCCATCCCATAGGAGGAGGATGTCGTCTATGTACCTGGCCCAGAGAACCAACTCTGGCCTTCGGTCAGCATAGACGACATCCTCCTCCCACTGTGCCATGAAGAGATTCGCGAGCCTGGCGCGAATTTCGCGCCCATAACCACGCCTCTCTTCTGCAGGTAAAACCCCCGATTACTGGATCCATAACTTCTGTTAGGAGGGGGACCCAGACAGGTGCCCCGCAAGCTTTGGGGGCCCATCCCCCTCTTCCTCTTCTCCCTCCTCCCTCGCGTCCGCGAGGCGGTGCAAACTGCAGAGGTAGAGGTCAACAAAACAGTTATCCAAATGATTCCCATTCTAGAAACAACTACAGAGGTCCCCCTCCTAACAGAAGTGATGGATCCAGTAATCGGGGGTTCACAACATGATCCGGATTATGAATACCGTACCCCGGTTCGTTTGAATAATCATTACACTCCGCTTCAAGATAATGATTCGCATGAAAATTATCCTGATTCATATTCCCAATATGTTAGGGATGATGATCCCTATAACAGAACACCCTATTATTCCAATTATAACCATCCTGGTCCCACCCAAACATCGGGTTTTCAGAGACCCATGGAGGGACACCCAGGAAATTCAGAAGGAAAAGAGGGACCAGAGGGGGCTGGAGGGTCCAAGGCCAAAAGAAAAAGGACTTAGGGGGGGCGGGTATTTTTAATTTGAGCTCCACTATATTGTCCAGGGCGGAACAAACCGTTCTGGATAAGGGGCTCAAATTTGTTCCTCCCAGACCCCTTAATAGGTTTACTACCTTTATAGATGTTCTTAAGTATACACGTAAACTTAGTGTTCAGAGACACTTTTTGGCCCAACCTTCCCAACCTCTCCCGACTTATACTACCATCTCTACTATTACTGTCACTCCATCTGAAAAGAACACTATCTTACATTCGGGATTAAGCAATCCCTCTCTGTTCAATCCTCCTGGCTCTCTGGCGCCCTCCGTGCAGGTTTTTAAAAACCTGGTTTTGGAAGACCTAGAGAAACTATCCTGCTCCAGAAAAAGGGTTTATATAAAACCCGACATCAAGATGGGACTTAAAGCACTATGCGAAAGAAAAAATCTTATAATTCGCCCTGCTGACAAAGGGGGTGGGATTGTGGTCCTAGACAAAACAAATTATTTGAAAGAAATGGGTAGAATACTTAGTGATACAGACACGTATACTCCCATTTCCACAGACCCTACTACTGCCTATAAAAAGGATCTGTTACGACTTGTCAATGAAGGATTTTCTTTGGGGGTTATTAATAAAAAAGAAAATAGTTTTTTGGTTCCCCAGGCTCCCCGTATTCCAGCCATTTAATATCTCCCCAAAGTCCACAAGGACCCAGTCAATCCCCCTGGCCGACCTATAGTCAGCGGGATTGACTCGGTCACAGCCCGGATTGGGAAATACGTGGACTTTTATTTACAGCCTTTGGTCCGTTCCACTCCTTCTTATTTAAAAGACACCAGGGATACTATTAAACTTCTGGAATCGGTTCCATTTAGAGAAGGGATGTTCCTTGCCACAGCAGATGTGGCAGCACTTTATACGTGCATACCCCATGACTTAGGGTTTGACTCTGTCGGGTTTTCTGTCTAGGGACGCTCGACTTTCCCTCTTGGAATGCAATTTTATTATGCAATTGCTAAAGTTTGCCACCCGGCATAATTATTTCTGGTTCCAGGACCAGTTTTACCTGCAGAAGAGAGGCGTGGCTATGGGTGCGAAATTTGCGCCCAGCCTCGCGAATCTCTTCATGACACAGTGGGAGGAGGATGTCGTTTATGCTGACCGAAGGCCGGAGTTGGTTCTCTGGGCCAGGTACATAGACGACATCCTCCTCCTATGGGATGGAGATCGCAACTCCTTGGATAACTTCATGACCACCCTTAATTCGAATGATAGGGGAATCTCTTTGAGCTATGTAGCTAGCACCTCTAAAGTTAATTTTTTAGATCTGAAGATTTTGGCAATGGAGGATCATTTGGAATTTAGAACCTATTTCAAACCTACCGACCGGAATGGTTACATTCCAGTCGATAGTTGCCATCAAGATCAATGGCTTAAGGCGATCCCACGTGGCCAATTTTTAAGGTTGCACCGCAATTGTACTAGAACTTCAGATTTTCTGTCTCAGTCCCAGGTACTCAAGAACAGATTCCTTAAAAAAGGCTATAATCCAGATCTCTTGGATAGGGAGATTAATGCAATTCTGTCAGTGGAGAGAACTTCTACAGTGATGGAGCGTCTCAAGAATATCTCCGAATCGAGATTTAAATGGGCTTTCACCACCACCCATTCTTTACAATCTAAACAAATCAGAAACATCTTTAGAAAGCACTGGAAAGTGCTCCTGAATGAAAGATTGTTGGGCCCAGTTCTCCCTGAGCAAGCTGCAGTGGTTTTTAGGGGTGCACGATCCATCCAGGGGCAGGTGGCCCCGAATGTGATTGATCCGCCCAAAAGGGTATGCTTCTTCCAAGATTGCAAGGGTTACTATCCATGTCGCAGGTGTAATGTGTGTCACCATAATATTGGCGGGCGGCATAAGATGCTAACATTTACATCTACTGTGACGTCACATATATACCATATGAAACCGTTTGCTACATGTTCTTCCCAATATATTGTTTATCTAGTGACTTGTCCTTGTCATAAACAGTATGTTGGCCGCACCATCAGGACCTTTTCCATCCATGTCAATGAACACGTAGCCGGAATTAAAGGTGGGAAAAGTAAACACACGGTACCACAACATTATTTACAATATCATAATAAAGATCCTTCAGGTACACTTTTTCAAGTGATAGAATCATCCCTCATTGGAGGGGAGAATCGAGACTTCGAGGTGTTTCACGCCTCGAAACCTACTGGATCTATGAGTTGAGGTCCTACTTTCCGTTCGGTTTGAACGTGCAGTGGGACCTCAACTCTTATCAATCAATCCTAGTGGCTGTCTTTATCACTTGTTTATAATGGGTTGCCATTCAGGGTCCCCATTAGAATCATGCCCTTCGGGCTTATGACTGGTTTCTCTTACTGGTTTCAGGAGCTCCTTGGGTTAGCTATTTGCAACCTATATAAATTTTTCTTCCACACATTTTTATTTTCATTTTTTAATTTTTCATCATGGAATACATCATTGATATCTCCTTTTATATTTTTTTAATCTATCTATTTGTTGGATACATTTATTTTAGTTTGTTATTCCTGATATATTTGTATATTTTAATAAGTATGTACTATTGTTATTACTTTGTCTGTTTTGATGGACGTTTTTTTACCCATATTTTTTATTATCATTTTGCCATGATGTTTTACCCGTTGCCTTCATTGGCTGAAATCCAGCCACCTGAGCGTGGTGATGACACGCAGTAGATTGCGGAGTCTCTTCCCCCTGCGGTCATATGACATTATTCCCTTTTTGATCATGTGCTCAGGAAATGCTGGGCAGTGACCTGACGGTGCCACATCATTGCCGCTCATTCAGTGTGTGGCAGTGGCGACTCTATGATTTGACTGTTAGTCACGTGGCGCCGCCTCCTCTCCGACCATGTGACTAGGAAGTGACGTTTGGTGGGTTTTTCCCGACACGTCGCTTCCTTTTGTTTGACACGCGGGTGGATTGACTCCTGGGCGTGGTCTAGACTGGTCGGCCGCACCATTGGAGAACACACCCACTTGTCATTCTTCTCTGATTCCTATTGGTTGTCGCGACATAGTAATGTATTTCCGGATCCATCTGACACCACTGATCCAATGGGATTGGTTTTTGATTCATTTTCCCTATAGGTTATATTATTTATAAATATCAGAAGCGTGGAGTGGGTAGCTCATGCCCCAGTTGAAGACCTCTTGGTCGAAACATGTTGAGCGGTCTCCCCCTCTCCATGCTGCCCTTGTTTGTTTTTTAAGTGATCACTATTTCATATCTGTACGGCTTTTTTAGCAATAAAAATCCCTGTTTTTATCTGCACTATGCAGAAGCTTTGATTTTTCTCTTGTATATCACCTTGATGAGAGAGATTGCATATTTTTGGCCATTCGAACTACAATGGTCTTGGAATTCCTGGCTTGATGATCCATCCTGACGATCATTCAAGGTTCGTTGGTTGAAGTGCGTCCTGTGAGTTCCAGCCTTCCGGACATCCCTCTATAGCCCGGGTGGGGCTTACTGCTTTACTGACTCCATGTCACAGACACGGGAGTCCACCTCATCCGGTAGGAGTACCCATCCTTCTCTACTCATTGATGTCAAATATCACCGATGTTGTTTTCCATCTACGGACTCACGCCGTATACCATTGATGTTGTTTTCCATCTACGGACTCTCACACCATCCCTGCTAGTCCTTCTAGGACTTTCCACTATTCACTTTGGAAGTGTTTTTCTTATAGTGTTGACACAAGTGGACTTCTTTTTATACCAGAATTTATGATTTATTCTACACATGATTCAGCACCAGGGTTAACACTTATGGACTGGTCACATTGTTATATATTTATTTCACTTTTATAGCTCTGCATTTCCCCTTCTTTTTGTAATAAAGAATAACAATTTCTCAATTGTCCATTGGAGTACACTCCAATGGACATTGCATATAAAGCTCTGCTTTAGACTATTTTCATTTCATATAGTTTCACCTGCAGTAGTAGGATGCTAAGTTCAACTGAAAAACAAGACAACCCAGGCGTGGACCCTGTTGAAGCCTAAAATCTTACACTGTGATTAGTTTAGGGGTTAGGAGCACCCAGGTTTTACTTCAAGCAAGTTGCTAGCTGACATATAACATACATCTGGTAGTGTTCCCGATTTCTAGCTAATGAGCATGCACCAGTTCGGCTGCAAAGGCATGGTTTCATTGTGGGCAGCCTATATGTTTATCCCTGGGACACACACACATATGACCAGTCATCCTCATGACCGCTCAGTGTTTACCATTACTAGCAGACAGCACTTTGGCTGGTGGTGTTCTGCAGTCACCATGGCTGGCTGACTTTGACGGAAGCTTAGTAGTGGGGTATCCCCTTGCATCAGCGCCTCACCCTTTCCTTTCCCCCTGCTTCCACTCGCCATCACTTTTCTCTGTAGGTCTGGGAGCTCGTGTAGGAAGGGAAGTGTGGAAGTTGCAAGGTTCCCCCTAGGGGACACTGCTGGGGCTGGAATTTTGTAGCTGCCCTTTTACAGTGGGCAACTCTGCTCCTTTTAATATAGCAGCTGGCAGTTAGATGGCTGTGGCCCCAAGGGAGAGGACCCACAGCAAAAAAGGCAGATGGGGGCACTCTACCATATGTAAAGTGGCTGGCTGCTAAAGCACTTTGCTATAGCTTTGGAGGTAGAAATACCAAGATCTCCCATAGGTGTCACAGGAACTGTGGATGTTAACTAGGGGCTGTTGCTCGTGCCAGAGGTTTGGAGGACTGCTAGATGGAGGTTGGGGGGGGGGGGGTCGTTAGTTCCTCTGTGGAAGGACTGAAAGACAAAGGTTTACTCTACCTCCACACTTACGCTGTGGAGATGCAGAGCGCTTTGGGGGGATTCATTTTGGCATGCTTCTAAATCATCACAGGTGGCATTCCTTTTATCCTCCTTGTTCTTCCTCCAGCTTTAAGCATCCCAGGCCCATCCTTAATACCTTTAGTTTCTGGCATCCATTTTCTAGTAATTTATACCACAAGCAGAACTTTTTTTTTATCAACTGCAGGCAAGTAAAAAAATGGCCTCCTCCCTTTGTGCCTTCAGAATTGTGCAAATAGGAGACTTTCCAGGTGGTGGGAGCAGCACCTATGGAGGATTCAGGAGCAGGATATAACTCCTCAAGGAGCGACAACAAAGCATACACATAATCTTTGCTCCAAGAGAAGCCGTTTTTAATATTTTTTTTTTCTTTATATTGCTCTGCAATATATATTGGTCTTTACACTGTCAGCTTCAGCTGTGGTCATTTGACCTACCATTTAAGCAAGCTCTTGCAGATCTGGCATTCACAGGGAATTGACTATGAAGAGATGCTGGATGATGACATGCAGAACCTCACTGAAGGAAAGGGCACTATTTTGCCCCAGCTCAGCAGGGTCAAGGATTTCTTTTGCAAAGTGGCTTTTTTTTATTTGGGAGGAAATTTGGACAAATAGACCTTTAAAGACCTACACTTCTGTGAAAGGTAAGTGTCCCTGGCAGTCCAAGCCTGCAGAAGAACCCTCCTGTTTTGTTTTTCCCCCACCTTGGGATTATCTTCCAACATTTGTGGGCTTTCAGCTAGCAGTCGGAGAAATGGATTCATGAACTGGTAGCCCATGGCTACAAAATTGAGTTTCACATAATCTTCATAGAGGCTTCTGGCTTCCAACCTTTTCTGGTCTCCTGGCTGAGAGGGTAGTGATTCCAGTTCCCATTGTGTTCAACCGTCTTCATAGTGCCAAAATGGGCATGGTATGCCAATATTGTATTTTAAAGCATTGAAAGATTTTGTCAAAATCCTCAAGTTCAAGATAGAGTTGATCCATTTAGTAGTGAGATCCTTGCATTGGGTGGACTTTCTGGCTTTCGACAATATCAGAGATGCATTGCTCCATGCATCCATTTACCATAGACACCAGCAATTTCTGCAATTCATAGTAGGGAGGAAACATTGCCAGTTTGAAGTCTTTCCCTTGAGCATAGCCATGGCCCCATGGATGTTCATCTAAATGTTGTCTCCATTTGTGACTGACCAGGGTTAAGGGGGGGTGCCAATAGTGTGGAGTACCTGAATGACCTATTGCATGCAGCATCTTGTTAGGGCAACATATTCATTATTTGCACTCTGCAGGAGTTTGGGAGGTTTTAAATCTTCAGATGTTCTCAGTGGTTCCATCCCATTGCCTGGAATGCCTGGGTTTAATCTTGGACAACATCCAGGCCAAGGTATTCCTCCCCCTTATGAAAACCATGGAAACTACAACTTCATGTTTTGTTTCCTGTGTGCCAGCAGGTGGGCATCCACTCACTATGCACGTTGCATGGTTCTTCTAGTAGCATCCTTTGCATCAATTCCTTAAATGCAACACCACACTTGGACATTGCAGCACAAGACCCTATTAGTTTAAGAAGTCTACCCTTTTTTGGAGAGGGAGATCAAGGTAAGACCTTTGATGGCTCCACTCCCCTCTGCCAGTAGCCGAGAAATTCCCTTATCACTGGAAAATAACCAGACACCATCCCGCTTGGCTGAGGTGGTGTACTGGGTGTCTGGTCTGCTCAAAGCTCTTGGAGCCTGTAGGAGCCTCTGCTTCTCAACAGTGTTCTGGAAAATCAAGTGATCGGATGAGCTCCGCTTTGTTGGACACCTCTCTTGGAGGGGACACCACCTGTTAGACAATGCCACAACAGTGGATTATATGAACCAACATGGAGGGACCAAGAGCCCAGCAGCAGCACTGGAAGCTTCTCAAATTCAGAGCGTGATACAAAGGCTCTGTCTGCAGTAAACATACCAGGGGTAGAAACAGGCATGCAAACTATCTCAGTCAATGACAATCTCGTGGCATTGCGCCTTAATAGAAACTTGGTCAGGTTTGTAGCCAAATGCAAGGGCCTAGGGGGACCTTAATTTGTTGGTTGTTATGTCCTCCAGTAAACAAAGGAGAAACTAGGATTTTTTTGTACTTCATTGTAGGACACGGCAACCACTTGTCTGGTTTTACTGCTGTCCCCGTGTTTCAATATTACATTTTTTACACTGCTAGTTTATTAACTGAACTTGTTTCACTGTGTGTGGGGAGGGGTGGGGGGGGGGGGTAATCACCAGTAAGGCTGCCCCTGGGCTGTGTCAGGTGGCACTATACTCAGTGGTAATGATCCAAAGCAGAACTGTGTTCTCATATGAAAGAACAGCAAAGGCTTTTTGGGTGAATAAAAAAAACAAAAAACAATTTCTTAGCCATAGAGGAGGTGCTGTATATACTATACCTGTGTGCACCTATTCTTTATTTAAAAAAAAAAAAACATTCTGCACACCCTAGGGAGCCTGGATCATGGCTTCTTGTTGTATATCATTTTCATCTTTCGGCCAAGCCAAAGTTTTAACACTATCTCCCTTTCTACAATTCAAAAAGCATTTAAATCAATCATGCCCAAATTCAGAGGTCGTTTATGGCTGTTCAAATGGCACATTGCCAGGACTCTTTCACTACAGCCTGCCCCAAGTCTTACTACACTATTTGTCCAAGGAGTGCAGAAGAGACATCTTGGAGAAGGTTTCTGATAATGCAGTTTACTGTGGAAAAGTGACAGGGAGGTTATCATTCAGTCTCTCAAAAATCAGATTGGGAAAGTGCAGCACTTTTGGTTTGGAGGCAAATGTACCAAAAGTACATTTGGAGAAAACAGGAGAATCTCTTGTGCAATCACATAATACATGGAGGTCTTCCATTCTTTTAACACCTATCTATGACCTAACACTGGCAGCCACACCACCTGGTGTTAATGGGCACAAGTAGGGTAAGTTTCACACCTACCTATGAGTATCTACACCTATACCGTGCATGGAGGTGTAGAAATACCTAGTGAACTTCAACACTGGGATTGTAACATGCACTAAAGGGAAATTACCAGCCCAATTTGCCAAAGAATATTGGTAATAGAAGGGATACATGTTCAGCCATGTACTAGCCAGTATGTTTGTAGTGCAAGGGTCCTATACATTTTGGGCAAATGGTAGTGATAAGTTAGAAAAGACTTTTTTGCTTCTAACTAAAAACATTAAAATAACACAAAATATAACCGAAAATAAATTGATTAACAAATCAAATAAGGAAGCTTGATTTTGCTTTGCTGGTTAATGCGCAAGAATGCATTGCACAGTGCTCACACCACTTGATACATGTGTACATATCCTTTATCTGGAGATGGTCTAAAATAGGTTGGTAAGCACTGCTAAAGTTGGGCACAAAGATAAGTGTCTTGTTTCCTCCAAAATGTAAGCTCTGTAGCAATTGAGAAAAAAAAAAAATTAGGAGCAGCAAAAATCTGTAATATCAAGTCATGTGATTTTTATCTTGCTGGAATATGACTGTGGTTTGAGAGTAAAACCTTTTGCAAGCATTGATAAAAAGAGATACAAAAGTGCTCAGGCATTTAGCATATTCACACAAAAACATAAATGTGTTTAACACTTTAAAAATACAACTTGAATATAAATATCACAACAGAAAAAAATTATCAACCAAAATTATACTGTTTTCATCAGAAAAATGAATACTGTATATACAGCTGCCCTGGAGATCTGCCCATGCAAAGCTTTCCTTTTTTAAGGATTTTTTAATTTTCATATAATCTTTCAGTATTTAACTGGTCTTTCAGTAGCAGTTTTTTTCTGTAATCTGGTTGTCCCAGTGTTTGGCCACACTGAGTTGTGGGTTTCTGGATTATCAGCAGGTGTTTTTGTGGCCAGGGCTGGAGAGGTGCCAGATGTTCTGAGCAACAAAACCAGTGGTAAATAAATTACTTGGTTTCCTGAATTGGCAGGCAGCTATGAAATCTCCCCTTTTCTGAGGGAATAAACACTAAGCTATGCCACATAGATTGCTTTACATTTTATATGTAACAGACATATGCAATGTATTAACACAGCATTTATTTTTTGCTTTCTTTTAAAGGCCTTTTAAAGTACATATATATCTGTTAATCTGCCAGAAATGCACTGTTTTAATTCCTGTGGACTGAATGGTGCCAGCCCGTCCCAGCTTTCTTTTGCTAAACTACAAAATCCCTTAATTTCCACATAGGGTCTAATTATTTTTATTATACAGGGTTTGTATAGTGCCAACAGTTTTAGCAGCGCTTTACAACACTGGGGCAGACAGTACAGTTACAATTCCATTCAATAGAGAAGGAATCAGAGGGCCCTGCTCGTTCGAGCATACAATCTAGGAGAGAGGGTCAAGAGATACAAAAGGTAATAGCTTTTCTGAAGAGAGTTTTCAGGGATCGTCTAAAAGCAAGCAAAGTAGGAGATAATCAGACAAATTGGGGTAAGGGAGTACCATAGGATGGGAGAGGCTCAGGAAAAGTCATGGAGGCGAGTATGGGAAAATGTGACAAGGGAGCTAGAGAGCAGGAGGTCTTTGGAGGAATGAAGAGAACAATTAGGTTGGTATTTTGAAACTAGGTTAGTGATGTACTTGGGGACAGAGTTGTGGATGGCTTTGTAAGTTATTGTTAGTATCTTTAACTTAATTCATTGGGTGAGTGGGCGCCAATGGAGGGATTGACAGAGGAGTAACACACACAGAGTGGTTGGTAAGGTGGATGAGTCTGGCAGCAGCATTCATAATGAACTGAATGGGGTTTGCCTATGTAAAGGTAAGCCAATGAGAAGGGAGTTGCAGTAGTTGAGGCAGGAGATGGCCAGGGAGTGAATTAGGCGCTTTGTGGTGTCGTTGGTTATAAAGGAAATGGTTCCCTATTAGATAATTTTTATTATTTGGATTTAGTGGGGGAGCTGAGGATATTTGGGCTGGCTGATGAGATGAGTCCAGGTATGGTAGTTTTAGGCTCTCTGTAAAATCCCAGGCTGCTGAGGGGTTTTGCTCCACCCTGGAACAAGTTTTTGTGCATGTCAGACTTTCAAGCACTGGAATACCTGCATGGTAAAAATACAGCGCCTGTTTGGTGCAGGGGAAGATCCAGGTGACAAGCTGCATCTGAAGGCAAGTGACATGACAAGTGACAAGCGGCATCTGGTGGCAGGCGACGTTACAAACTGCATCTGGTGGCAAGTAACGTGGCAAGTGACAAGCTGCATCTGGTGGCAGGTGACATGGTAAGTGACAAGCTGCATCTGGTGGCAGGCCACGGTGGCATATGACACTCAAGGGTCCCACTGATTCTGCATTATGGTTAGTTGAACTATTTCATTTTCTATTACAATGTAATAGAAATAATGTGCTTCAGATTATTTCAGTGCTGTGAAGATTGAAGCGCCAAAACACCAGCCATTGCCCGTGAAAAATCTTATTTTCTGGCAGTGCCCCTCCCGAGACTAGACTCTGGATCCGCCCCTGGTTTGGTGAAACATAGCCTTGGTGTCACGGACTTTATTTTGCAGATGACTAAGCATCGGAGCAGCAATAGGTTGCAGGGACCCTGTATGTTAGTAAGTCACTAAGCGGCAAGGCTTTATGTTCCTAGTTTCTCTTTATGCTCTTAGTTTCTTTTGGAATTTCTGTTTTGTTTCTGTTCATAGTCTGTTTAAATAAACTGCACACATTGTTTTAACTTATCCAACAGGTACAACAAAATTATTCCAATGGTATAATAGACCAAGAGGGAGCAAAAAGTAGGGGTTCATTATTAGAGATTATATCCACTTTAAGAACTAAAAATACAACTTTTGAACTACCTTATCCTAAGAATTTCTATTATTAGATCTATGTGCTGGAGGTCATAGTCTCCTATTCTGATCCCCTAACCCCAAATCCCCTTCCTCCTTCCTCTCACCTTTCCTAATATTTTTTTTCTTCTTTTTCTCTTCTACAATTTTTTTCCTCCACTTGCTCTCTCCCCCATTCCCTTCTTCCCCAGGATTCAGAGTCCATATTAACCTAGTCTAAATGTTTTCTAGCATGGGGCATTGATTCCAATAAGAGTCACCCCTTTTTCTTCCCTGTCTTCAGGGTTTCCCCCTGTTTTCTGCAAGTAAAAACTGACAGTCTTCATTGAACACATTGCCCTACTAATTGAAGCTCCCTCAGGGACAAAGTTTATAAGACATCCAGAAATGCAAATGTATTTGTTTATTTTTTCAAACATCAAAAAAAATAAAATCTGAAACTAAAGTTGTAACCTCAATGGTAAATGTTTACAAAGAAAAGCTGATGTCGCTGTATTTTCCAGTGAACCTCTTAAAGAATTTTTAAAAAGTCAAACATTAAAAGATGGAAAACGTAAATAGTAATTTAAATGAACCACATAAATGTTTACTTGGATCAAGAGATAATGTTCATTTATGTTATGGTTACTATTTCCTGGGATTTCCACACCATTATGTTATTTAAAACACTCCATAAAGAAAACCAAAACTATTCCATTGACATTTTTCTTCTTTTAGATTAGCATTACATGTTTTCCCAGATCTCCTAACTCCAGTTTTTTGACAATTTAGGTTTAATTTTCAGTGCTTTCTTTTGCCTATATTGTTCAAATTTGTTATTTGCAAAAATACATGTTTTAAAATGTGTGTGTGTCCATAGAACAGAAGGTTTGTATAGGTTCTAGAAATGTCTAAATATCATTACTTTACATGGCATGGATACACTTTAAGAGTCTATAGAAGTATAGGAAACCGGGTAGATCCTAAATGTGTTAAACATTTTGTTGAATATGATTAATCATTAGTAAGACCTATTTTGGAATATGCAGTTCAGTTTTGGGCACCAGTTCTCAAAAAGCATATCAGGGAATTGGAGAAAGTGCAGGGAAGGGTAACCAAACTAATATGAGGCTTGGAGGAGCTCAGCTATGAGGAAAGATTAGAGGAACTGAATTCATCCTCTCTTAAGAAGAGGAGATTAAGGGAGGATATGATCAACATGTATAAATACATAAGGAGTCCATATAGTGAACTTGGTGTTATTCACTTTAAGATCATGTAACTGGATGCAGGCATGACATAACACAATTATATATTCAAAGGTTATCATTACAGATTAAATAACTTTGGAAGATCTGCTCTAAATTGACTGTCCAATATATTTAGTGGGGTCCATGGACCCCGGTGGCATAACTATACCCACAACAGCACAAATAGCTGCTATGGGGCCTGGTGGTAGGAGAGGCTCCAGTAAGGTAAATAAAACATAGAGAACTTGTGTGAATGTGAAGACGACACAGACCCAGTACTGTGTATGACTAGTGGTTGGAGACAACGTTTTCAGTTCACTCTGACACCGTGTAAAGTCCAGAAAGTAGAGAGCACAGGTGGTGGTGCTCACAGCTCTTGGTTTTTTGGGGTTCTTTTCTGTGCAGTGAGCAGCTCCTGTAAAGGATATTGTATATCTAATTTGTACAGCCTTGTCATCTTCGCCAATAAATGCAGATTTGTTACCATCTGAGCTTTTTCTGCATCCTAGCCAGTATAGTGAAATTAACTGTATAACCTGTATATCTAACAGTCTTCTTGAGACTAAAAAAATCCCACCATGTCTCAGCTAAAAGCTGACAAGACAGCTAAGGTTTGTAGTTCTTCAGCCACAGTTAGAGACATTTTAATAGGGTTGGATAAATTGTGTGCAGGATCACTAATAACAGTGAAGTCATAATTTAAAAAAAAAAGTTTTTTCTTTACTGACCACTAAATCACATTGTTCAGCATTTGCTTACTGTGGTGGTGGAAAGGATGAGAGGGCTTTTAATGTGCACCATGATGCTGAGATTAGTTGGTGTTGGGAAAAGACTGGTGAGCCACTAAGGACAGTAGTTAGCTTGAAAATTAAAATGACCCTGTTACTACAGGATCAAAACCAAAAAAGAATACTGTAAAAAAAAAAAACAAAAGGCACTCTAGATTAGATCCTGGCAGCAAGTGTATATATATATATGCCACCCTGGTGCTGCTCCTTTACCACTGCAGATATCCCATACTTCTGGGTGCATATAATACCTGCTCCTCCACTGCATGCTCAAAGAACACTAAAGAACATATGATCCAGAGTGTGTTGCAGGGGGAGCAGGTATTCAATCCATCCAAATATTTAAACAGTTGCAGCAGACATGTAGCAGCATTGCAGCAATTCAACACATGGAGGAGAGCTGGGATATGCAATTAGCAGACCTCCAGCTGTTGCAGAACTACAAATCCCATGAGGCATTGCAAGACTCTGACAGCCACAAGCATGACACCCAGAGGCAGAGGCATGATGGGACTTGTAGTTTTTCAACAGCTGGAGGTCCGCTAATTGCAGATCCCTGGTATAGAGCATCTACTTTTGCAGGCATTTTTCTTTTGTTTTGACCAGGGCTGGGTTGTTGTGCACAGGTGTGAGAGGCAGTGGGGGAGCAGGAATCAAAGCTGAAGCAGCTGCATGGAGAGATGGAAAGTTTAGCTGTTGGGGGAAGGACCAAGAGGTGGCTGCAGAGGTGGCTGAGAGAAGAGTGGTGAGGTTTGGATGTGGGGGCAGAAGTATCCTCTGTGCATAGCAAACTCCTGAACCTAGCGTTTTGTGTATTATGTAGTCCTGTGCCCAGCGCTCTGTGTATTATGCAGTCCTGTGCCCAGCACTCTGTTATCCAGTCCCGTCCTGTTCCTGCATCTATTCTCTGAGAAGAAAAGCCCTGGGCCCAGCCGCCCAAAAAAAACAGGCCATGCATGGAAAGCAATGGGCCGATGGAGAGAGATCTCCCCTGGTCTGACTGTCCCTGTATTCTGCACGCAGCGCCTGGCTGCCGCCGGATGGCGGGATTAACAGGTGCTGGTAGGGCAGTCCTAACAGAAGCATGGTATTCAGCTTCCATAGTGTTGTATTAACCCTGCGTGGCTGCGCCCTTCCACCTCAGGGCACATGCCGATACACGGCCCTTAAGGCCTACCAAAATCCTCAGCACCAGGCACATGATGCTCTTAATCCGGCCCTGGTTTTGACCCTGTAGTGACAGTCCCTTTTGACGGCAAAAGTCAATTCCCTGCATTGTTGCCTCTCTTCTCAGGCAACTTACAATAACAGTACTGATCAATAGTAGTGAACTGACTATTGTTACAGCCCTCTTGCGACCTGTTCCAGATTTAGGAACCTTTTATGTAGAGATCAACGACTTGTTTTGTCACAGTTGACACTGGCAGGTGCCACAGAGAAAGGTCATCCCTGTTTAACCCCTTAACAGTTCACAACAAAATTAGAAAGGCAGTACATGAGTTTAAGGCCAGCCATACACTGTTCGAATCTTGGCCAGTTCAGCAGGAACCGAAATTCGAACCGTTCATGGGCAGGCTAAATGTACCAAGTTGTTTGATTGATTACATTGGGTACAACCAGACTGACGGATTCTCTTACGATTATCTCTAGCAGCTAGCAATAATCACTGTCTTTTCCCAGCGGGGATGGTTCCCCCCCCCCCATCCCCTGTCAGCACTGTCTGTGTTGGAGTAATGGTGTGATTGTGACCCGTGGTTGCAGGAAAGAAATTTGCACTGAGTATGGCTGGCCTTAGCTTGCACACACTGTAGCGGCAGTATTCCCATGAGCAACTGATCATGATTGGAAGGGGTAGTATATTGTTCCATAATGCACCAAGACTGCAATGTTAAAAAACAATCCATTCATTTACATCAATTCATTTATTTAATCTAGGTAATACATAACATGTGTAAAGTTCAAATTGTGTCTTTTTACGAAACGTAAAATAAAAAATAAGCAAAACTGCAACTAAGCAACTTATACTAAAAACCGTCATTACTGCATCTATTTAGCATTATACTAAAATGATGCTGCTAAAATTGACATGGAGGTAAATGAGTGTAAACGGACACAAGTCCGTTTACATACAGACTCCCGTAGACCTACATAGAGCTCTCAATCAGGTCCGCATGAAAAACTGAGAGGCGGCCCTAATTGGAAAGCTTGGGTGAAAGGTTCTTAAAGGAGAATGGTTGGGGGGTGGTAAAAACACAACTCATACCCTGATGAAGTCACGTGAGCGTGACGCTACGCGTCGGGATTGAGCAATAGGCAAGACCGGAAGTGACGCAGGAGTACGAGCTTGTTGCTCGTAGATTGTTTTTGTGAGCCAATTTTAAAAGTGAGTGTACCAGCCATATTTTTTATTTTAATAAATCTTATATCAAACGTTACTACACCATGTGGGATATTCCTTCCACTTTTATTACTGGCACAGAGGAAACCATATAGGAGGTTTTACTCATCATAAGGCATCACCAGCCAGACCTACTGGAGAGGGACCCAGTCTGAAGCACCTGACTTCTGTTCTGTGCTATTACCTTACCATAAGGTGAGAGGCTAGTGCATACTGAGGTGTCGCCATATTGGACTGGCCAGACATCAGCCATTTATTCACTTGTTATGGCGAAGGGTATCCTCACTTATCCATCATCTTTCGATTGTCTTACGAACTATCACTTTTTGATTGCCATCTGTGCCTAAGGTGGCACATGGGACATTTTGAGTTCATTGCACTGTATTCACTTTTCTGTTTGCCTGCGCATCAAGTTTTTCACTTATTCACTGTGTCTTTCATTCATATTGTGATTTTATCAATTTATTTATTTGGGAATATTTACACATTTGCATAAATTGTCATTTGAACTTGCACTCTAAATTGAAGATTTTTTATTTGTCATTTATTAATTGCCACCAGTCATCCTACAGCGCAGCACCACCACTTTTTACTAAAACACAGCTTAACTACTTGTTTTTACAGTGCTTGTGATCATCATCATCATCATCATGATCATAGCACACCAGGTGCTGTATGGCTCTGTCACAGTGTGTCATATGGTTGTTGGGTGCAGACTTTGTTATGGCTGTACAGTGTTAGTCTCACAGCTCAACAACCATATGACACACTGTAAAAGCCATACAGAACCTGCTGTGCTGTGATTATGATAATGATCGCAAGCACACAGCAGGGAGTCTGGAAACTGTCCCTTAAGCTGGTCATACATTATACAATTTTCTTCTTCAATTTCCTTTAGATTTACCTTTATCTATGTAATTCAAGGGCCTGCCTGATTGCATATAAATTGAAAGTGTTTAGGTTTGGCCTCATAATATATGGTTTTGGTAAATCTAAAGGCAAATTTGTACAAGAAAATTGTACATTGTATGGCCAGCCTTAGTTACAGAGTAGCCTGTGTCAGTGTCACTGAGTACAGGGGGCTGCTTGCCTGTGCACCTCCACCTGCTGCCAGTCACTGCCTCGCATCAGTCTCCCAGGGTTCAACACCAGCACATAAGGGAGAGGAGCGGTCCGCATCTACATTAGGGATGAACTATCTGTTTGAGTCGAACATGAGTTAGACTCGAACATTGGCTGTTTGCCGAACAGCGAACAATTTCGGATGTTTGCGTCAAATTCGAAAAGCCGCGGAACACCCTTTAAAAGTCTATGGGAGAAATCTAAAGTGCTCATTTTAAAGGTTAATATGCAAGTTATTGTCATAAAAAGTGTTTGGGGATCTGGGACATGTATCAATGCAAAAAAAAAGTTTTAAAAACGGACGTCTTTTTGGGAGCAGTGATTTTAATAATGCTTATAGTGAAACAATATAAGTGAAATATTCCTTTAAATTTCGTACCTGGGGGGTGTCTATAGTATGCCTGTAAAGTAGCGCATGTTTCCTGTGTTTATAACAGTCCGAGAGCAAAATGACATTTCTAAAGAAAAAAAGTAATTTAAAAGTACTAGCGCTAGTGCCAGCTATGAATGAATTGTCAGTCCCGACAATACACATAAAAGTCATTAAAAGAAAAAAAATGCGTGGGGTCCCCCAATATTCCATTACCAGGCCCTTCAGGTCTGGTATGTATATTAAGGGGAACTCTGCTCCAAAATTTAAAAAAAAATGGCGTGGGGTTCCCCCAAAAATCCACACCATTATCCGAGCACGCAACCTGGCAGGCCGCAGGAAAAGGGGGGGGACGACGAGAGAGCGCCCCCCCCCTGAACTGTACCAGGCCACATGCCCTCAACATGGGGAGGATGTCCCCATGTTGATGGGGACAAGGGCCCTCATCCCCACAACCCTTACTCGGTGGTTGTGGGGGTCTGCAGGCGGGGAGCTTATCGGAATCTGGAAGCCCCCTTTAACAAAGGGGACACCCAGATCCCAGTCCCCCCTATGTGAATTGGTAAGGGGTACATTGTACCCCTACCATTTCACAAAAAGAAAGTGTCAAAATGTTAAAAAACCACAGGAGACGCCTTGGGACAAGTCCTTTATTAAAAATAAAAAATAAAGAAGAGATTCCAGTGATGTAATCCAATAAATCCATGCTCCTACTCCAGCGATGTAATCCATTTCTCGATCTCCAGCGATGGATGATCTCCAGCGAGGAACACGCACAGGATTCTTCCTCCACCGGAGGCACCCAGCCAATGACGCAGTGCCAGCTTGACAGCTCTTATGTAGCTGAGGGCGGGGCCACCTGTCACGTGACCTCATCCCCCTCTGACAAGGGGAAATGCCGGGGTTTCCCAGTGACGTGTACAGGTGACCCCGCCCCCCTCTGATGCAACGCAGGATTCCCGTTGCATCAGAGGGGGGCGGGGTCACCCGTAGTGTTGCTGAAAAATATGATATAACAATGTATTGCTACAATGTATTTTCACAGTTTCATTCATATGTAGATCAAAGGCATGACCTTTTTTTCTACATATGACATCAACCTTACAAATATGTTGTAAAAAAAAAAAAAAGCTTAAACAAAAATGTAACCCCTTATTACATGTTAACCCAAATCAGCCATAATTTTATCCTTCCTCCTCTTGTCTGCACCTTTATTTCATTTTTAAATAACTTTGCCTTGTGTTATACCAGAAACAATTTAGTGTTTTTTTTAAGTGACACTAATTACACTCCCTGGCCACTTTATTAGGTACACTTGTTTAATTGCTTGGTAACATAAATTGCTAATCAGCCAATCACATGGCAGCAACTCAATCCATATAGGCGCGGTGAAGACGACTTGCTGAAGTTCAAACCAAGCATCAGAATGAGGAAGAAAGTGGCATGGTTGTTGGTGCCAGACTGGCTTGTCTGAGTATTTCAAAAACTGCTGATCAACTGGAATTTTCACGCACAACCATCTCTAGGGACAGACAATGGACCGAAAAAGAGAAAATATTCAGTGAGTGGTAGTTGTATGGACGAAAATGCCTTGTTGTCAGAGGAGAATAGGCAGACTGGTTGGAGATGATAGGCAACAGTAACTCAAATAACCACTTGTTACAACCAAGGTATGCAGAATACCATCTCTACACGCACAACATATCAAATTTTGAAGCAGATAGGCTACAGCAGCAGAAGACCACACCGGTTGTCTGGTCCGAGTCTCGATTTTAGCTGCGACATTCAGATGGTAGGGTCAGAATTTGGCATAAACAACATGAAATCATGGATCAATTCTGCCTTGTATCACTGGTTTAGGCTGGTGATGGTGTAATTGTGCGGGATATTTTCTTGGCACACTTTGGGCCCCTTAGTACCAATTGAGCATCATTTAAATGCCACGGCCTACCTGAGTATTGTTACTGACCATGTCCACCACTTTATGACTACAGTGTACCCATCTTCTGATGGCTGCTTCTAGCAGGATAATGCACCATGTCACAAAGCTCAAATGATCACAAACTGGTTTCTCGAACATGACAATGAGGTCACTGGACTTCAATGGCCTCCACAGTCCCCAGATCTCAATCTAATAGAGCACCTTTGGAATGTGATGGAAGAAGAGATTTTCATCATGGATGTGCACCCGACAAATCTGCAGCAACTGTGTGATGCTATCATGTCAAAATGGACCAAAATCTCTGAGGAATGTTTCCAACACCATGATGAATCTATGCCATGAAGAATTAAGGCCGTTCTGAAGGCAAAAGAGGGTTCAATCCGGTACTGGCATGATGTGCCTAATAAAGTAGTAAAGGACACTCACCAGCCCAGGGGTCCAGCACTGTCTTCACTGGAACCAATTCTTTGCCAATTTTTGGATCTTCGGTGCTGCCATCTTGGCTGTGGGAGCTCTATGTGACTTCCTGCTGTTTCACAGCTGGCTCCCCACTGCACATGTGCAAGATCTCGCTACACTATGAAATTGATCCCGCAGCTTTCTGGAACATGTGATCAAGGAAGAATTGTGGAAGTGGGAGCAGGTATGTGTCAGAAAAAGGCATATGTCGAGGCAAAATAAAAAAAAAAAAAAAGTTTAATGCTTCTTAGCAATACATACACATATCCCCATATTTTATACCAGCCATTCTCAGCCAGGGTTCTGTTGAACCCTAGGGTTTTTCCTGAGATTGCTAAGGGTCCCAAGAGCAATGACAGACTGATCTCCTGCTTACAATGACTACAAATGTAATCTGGGTTTAAAAATATTCTAGGCGTGCTTTTGTTTTTAAACTTTTAATAGTTTACTGATGGTGCTTAATATAATTTAACAGGGGTTCCCTAAGATCTCAAAATTATTTCTAGGGTTCTTCCAGGGTATATAGGTTGAGATAGCTGTTTTATAAACAAGTACAGAAAAAAAACTGTTGACCTGCCAGTAATATAGTGTGCTACTACCTTGTTGTCTGAGCTGGCAACACATTGGCTCTAATTTTCTAAAGCAATAGAGCATGCTAACTTTGGAAAATTATTTTTCGCTTATTATAGTGAACGAGTTGAAATTATATCAGTTTTGGTTTTACAAATATTACCCTTTCATGTGTGAGGCAAATACAGTATCTCGCAAGTGAGTACACCCCTCACATTTTTGTAAATATTTTATTATATCTTTCCATGTGACAAGTAGGATAATAATACAGTGCAGCGCTATATGCATAAATATGATGTGGTATGCTCATGTGAAACAAAGTAACATATAGTGACAAACATCCAAAATATGTGTAAGCAGTGACCTGCTATAAATGGACAAAGTAATGTCTATGCCAAATGTGACAAACACAAAAGTCCATCAGTCATGGGGTGAGTGACCGTCTTCTCCAGAAAGGATGAGGGTACCATGTATCCTGATGAGACTATGGGCACTCGAATGTAAAAGCGGCCACAAATGACATAAAAATTCAGGAAGGAAAGATGGGTACCCTTACCGGATCAGTAGGATGCATCTACCGTATGGCAGTGCGTCTTATCAGGCATAAAGGGGTGTTGTGTCCAGGAAATCCAACTGGATGGCGTCCCTTGTCTCAATCACCAATGAGGGGTGGTTGTCTCAGGCAGGCGTTAGACCTCCGGTGCACACGATCTCCGGTTCCAGAACAGGTAAATCAGGAGAGAATGATTCTCAATGGGCCCATGGAGGAAGAAAAAGGGGAACTCCACATAGTGTAAATCAAATGGGGTTTTTAATGTCCAAAAAAACCATGCAAAATACAGGTGATCATGAAAAACTACACAGTCATCAACAGGGGCATGCCCTGTGTAGTTGAAACGCGTAGGACCAGCCCTCAGCTTCCCACATTGCCATTTTTTATACTTTTTATCTGTTTCGTGATCACCTGTATTTTGCATGGTTTTTTTGGACATTAAAAACCCCATTTGATTTACACTATGTGGAGTTGCCCTTTTTCTTGGAAGTGCAGTCGCTGTAGATCCAAGGGGGACATGCAAGGAAAATAAAAAAAGGCATTTTAGTTTGCACACGATTGGATGATAAAATCAGCAGAGCACTTGTAGTGCAAAGTGGATTTGCCTTTCGTAAATAACCCCCTTTGCTACAATTTAAAGTAGTGAGTGTACAGCTTGTATAATGGTGTAAATTTGCTATCCCTTCAAAATAACAACACATAGCCATTAATGTCTAAACCGCAGGCAACAAAAGTGAGTACACCCCTAAGTGAAAATGTCCAAATTGGGCCCAATTAGCCATTTTTCCTCCCCGGTTTCATGTGACTCCTTAGTGTTACAAGGTCTCAGGTGTGAATGGGGAGCAGGTGTGTTAAATTTGGGTGTGTAAAAATTTCGCTCTCTCTCTCATACTGGTCACTGGAAGTTCAACATGGCACCTCATGGCAAAGAACTCTCTGAGGATCTGAAAAAAAGAATTGTTGCTCTACATAAAGATAGCCTAGGTATGAGAAGATTGGCAAGACCCTGAAACTGAGCTTCAGCACGGTGGTCAAGACCATACAGCGGTTTAAGAGGACAGGTTCCACTCAGAACAGGCCTTGCCATGGTCGACCAAAGAAGTTGAGTGCACATGCTCAGCGTCATATCCAGAGGTTGTCTTTTGGAAATAGACATATAAGTGCTGCCAGCATTGCTGCAGAGGTTGAAGGGGTGGGGGGGGTCAGCCTGTCAGTGCTCAGACCATACGCCGCACACAGCATCAAATTGGTCTGCATGGCTGTCATCCCAGAAGGAATCCTCTAAAGATGATGCACAAGAGAGCCCGCAAACAGTTTGCTGAAGACAAGCAGACTAAGGACATGAATTACTGGAACCATTTTCTGTAGTCTGATGAGACCAAAATAAACGTATTTGGTTCAGATGGTGTCAAGCGTGTGTGGCGGCAACCAGTCAAGCATGGTGGTGGGAGTGCCATGGTCTGGGGCTGCATGAGTGCTGCCGGCACTGGGGAGCTACAGTTCATTTCGGGAACCATGAATGCCAACATATACTGTGACATACTGAAGCAGAGCATGATCCCCTCCCTTTGGAGACTGGGCCGCACGGCAGTATTCCAACATAACGACCCCAATTACACCTCTAAGGCGACCACTGCCTTGCTAAAGAAGCTGAGGATAAAGGTGGTGGACTGGCCAAGCCTGTCTCCAGACCTAAACCCTATTGAGCATCTGTGTGGCATCCTCAAATGGAAGGTGGAGGAGCGCAAGGTCTCTAACATCCACCAGCTCCGTGATGTCGTCATGGAGGAGTGGAAGAGGACTCCAGTGGCAACCTGAGAAGCTCTGGTGAACTCCATGCCCAAGAGGGTTAATGTAGTGCTGGAAAACAATGGTGGCCACACAAAATATTGACACTTTGGGCCCCGTTTGGACATTTTGACTTAGGGGTGTACTCGCTTTTGTTGCCAGCGGTTTAGACATTAATGGCTGTGTGCTGAGTTATTTTGAGGGGACAGGAAATTTACACTTATACAAGCTGTACACTCACTACTTTACATTGCAGCAAAGTGTCATTTCTTCAATATTGTCACATGAAAAGATATAAAATATTTACAAAAAATTGAGGGGTGTACTCACTTTTGTGAGATACTGTATATACAAAAAAATATTTTTGCTTGCACATGATTGTGTAATTGAAGTTAGCACAACTTCCCCTTATTCACAAAGCTAGTCCAAAATTCTCTTTTCAAAGGGAGGTGATGCTGTGCTGACAGAGTTTATATACACAGAGCAAATAGGCTTTTCAAAGAAAAGTTATGCCGCGTACACGCAGTCGGACTTTTCGACCGGACGGGTCCGACACACTTTCCAGCGTACTGTCGACAGACTTTTGACGGACTTCCGACAGACTTTCTAACGAACGGACTTGCCTACACACGATCACACCAAAGTCCGACGGATTCGTACGTGATGATGTACACCGGATTAAAATAAGGAAGTTGATAGCCAGTAGCCAATAGCTGCCCTAGTGTCGGTTTTTGTCCGTCGGACTAGCATACAGACGAGCGGATTTCTGGGTCCGGCGGAGTTACGACGTAAAGATTTAAAGCAAGTTCCAAATCTAAAGTCCGTCAGATTTGCGACTGGAAAAGTCCGCTGAAGGTCCGATGAAGCCCACACACGATCGGATTGTCAGCCGGATTTGGTCCGTCGGTGTTGGTCGGACCAGACTGGTCAAAAAGTTCGACCGTGTGTACGCGGCATTACACTTTGCAAGTGAATTTTCCCCAGAGCTTAGTGAATGTAGTAACATTACACTTTGCAACGAAAACTCAATCATGTGCAGGGAAAATAAGAAAACAGTATTTTGCTGGGACATGATTGAATGGTGGAAGCCAACAGAGCTTCACCTCATTCACTAAGCACCAAGGCTTATTCCCTTGCAAAGTGAACAGTCTATTTGACCTTTAGGTCATCAGTGGATTGTTGAATTGATGCTCCAGAGATCATCAAGCATTGCCTGGTTCATGCTTTGTGCCTGGAACAATTGGAATCTCATAATGCTATGAAAAATTTTGTTTTTTGTTTTTTTAATCCTTCAGCTGCCTGGTACAAATGTAGTAGTCAACCTAGGTTGCAAGTCTGTCATATACTGCTAACAAAAATTAAAGGAACACTGAAAACACATCAGATCTCAATGGGGAAAATATTATGTTGGATACCTATACTGATATGGACTGGGTAATGTGTTAAGAATGCCACATCGTTTGATGGAAATGAAAATGATCAACCTACAGATTGAGGATTTGTGGAATGGCAGTGTGTGTATGACCTGGTCTGGCCAATCCAACAGACAAACAAGAAAAAGGCCTAGTGCGCAAGGCACAGTGTAACCCCTCAGGATTGTGAGGACAGACCAGGAAATATTTAAAAATTAATACATTTTATTGAAAAAGTAATTAACAATAGAAACATTAAAATCGGTGTCAGTACAAAATCATATACATAGTAGTAATTGCCCTCTTAATTACTGAGGAGCTGATACACGCAGCTGTTATGGATGATGCCTGACATGTTTCAGACTCATATGTCCTTCTTCATAGGCTTTATGTCATCAAGAGCATACATGTTCTGTGATGTAAAAATATTAATTTAGTGCAACCTGACGGCGTCGGGTGGAAGTGCAACCTGGCGGTGTCGGATGGACCAAAACATAATGTCCCAGAGGTCTTCTTTTGGATTTAGGTCAGGCGAGTGTGGGGGCCATTCAATAGTATCAATTCCTTAATTCTCCAGGAACTGGCTGCATACTCTCGCCACATAAGACCAGGCATTGTTGTGCACCAGGAGGAACCCAGGACTCACTGCACTGATGTAGGGTTTGAGAACAGGTCCAAGGATTTCATCCCAATACCGAATGGCAGTCAGGGTGCCATTGTCTAACCTGTATAGCAGGGATGCCCAACCTTTTGAGGAGCGAGGGCCACTTTATCAGCTTGGTAACCGGTCGCAGGCCACAATGAGCATAAAAGGGGGGTGGCAGGTCTGTGTCCACTCTGCATATGCACAGCAGACACGGATGCAACCCGCTCTACCCTAAGGGCCCTCCGATCTGCCCAGACAGAAGGGGACAGATACCCTTCTGTTTTTTTTTAAGGAGATCGGATTGCGGATAGGCAGGTGTAAATGGACACAAGTCTGTTTACATCTGCCGCTCTATAGATGTGAATGGAGAGCCCACCTGAAAAACAGACAGGTGGACCCGATCGGACCGATCATCTAAGGCTGCTTTCACACTGATGCACAGCGGTTTACCTGCTCCTCAACTGACCTCTATCTTCACTTCTTCCTCAGGATTCCTGCAGCTGGCTGGTACTGCTGGTGGGTACTTCTGACAGGTGCTGGTACTGCTGGCAGGTACTGTTGGCTGGTACTGCTGGCTAGTACTGCTGGCGGGTACTGGTACTGCTGGTGGGTACTGCTGACTGGTACTGCTGGCTAGTACTGCTGGTTGGTACTGGTACTGCTGGCTGGTACTGATGGCTGGTACTGCTGGTGGGTACTGGTACTGCTGGCGGGTACTGGTACTGCTGGCTGGTACTGATACTGGTGGTTGGTACTGCTGGCGGGTACTGGTACTGCTGGTTTATACTGCTGGCTGGTACTGATGACTTTCCAGTGGTCTGCTGGAGGTAATTTTGTAGGGCTCTGGCAGGGCTTACCCTATTCCTTCTTGCACAAAGGAGCAGATACTGGTCCTGCTGATGGGTTAAGGACCTTCTACAGTGCTGTCCAGCTCTCCTAGAATAACTGCCTGTCTCCTGGAATCTCTTGAGACTGTGCTGGGAGACACAGCAAACCTGGCAATGGCACGTATTGATGTGCCATCCTGGAGGAGTGGGACTGCCTGTGCAACCTCTATAGGGTCCAGGTAGCACCTCATGCTACCAGTAGTGACACTGACTGTAGCCAAATGCAAAACTAGTGAAAAACAGTCAGAAAAGGGAAAAAATATCGGTGGCCTCCACCTGTAAAACCATACCTGTTTTGGAGGTTATGTCATTGTTGCCCATCTAGTGCACCTGTTATTTCATTAACACAAAAGCAGCTGAAATTGATTCACAACCCCTTCTGCTACTTAACTGATCAGATCAATATCCCAGGGGTTTACTTGACTTGATGCTATACTCTGATTAAAAAGTGTTCTTTTCCACTGCTGCCTATCACATATAACCCCCTCTTTCCCCTAGGTTTGACAAAACCCCAGTGTTCTGGTGGCTCTCCTGGGGCTTCATGTGGGTCCAAGAGTTTCTTTCCTCCCGCTCCTTTCCATCTTGGGAGGCCATTCGTGGGACACATGAGGCTCTAGCCGGGGAGCATTTTCACTTTCTTCAACTAAAACATTGGATTGCTGCCCTACGCCGCATGTCCACCTACCAATATCAAAAAACTTTCTTTGAACATGTGTGCCAGCTGGCCCAGGGGCCCCTGACCTTATCTCAGCCATCTCTGCATCTTTAAACGGACGCCCGTCATCAGCATCCCTCTCCTACATGTCTCCATGGGAGCGGGACCTCCAGTGCCCTAATGATTTATAGGACTGGAGTAAGGCTTGGGAAACAGTTGCAAAATGTTCTTTTAATACAAATACGCCCGAAGCTGCATATAAGGTTCTTTCTAGGTGAAACTGGGTCCCTACCCGGGTCGCCCATGCTTACCCGGGGAGTAGTGACAGATGCTTTCGTAACTGTAGGCAAAGGGAAGATGTCCTTCATACTTGGTGGTCCTGTCCGAGACTGGTGGGGTTCTGTTCCGGGGTTTTTGGCCTACTCCAGACCCTCTTCCATATAACTGTCCACAGGGATGCAAAGTTGGCCCTATTGCATTTCCACGATTCCTGGCCTATATGCATCCCAGCAGAAGCTGGCTACTTATCTTTTTATATCTGCTAAACGGACTATAGCCCAGGCCTGGAAGAACCCGCACATTGCCTTTCAAGGGGTGAAGTCACGTATGACTGCCTTGATGCTTCATGAGCAGATGTCTAGCATTGTGAATGACTCACACCCTAAATATCTCAAAGTCTGGGAACCTTGGATTTCCTATGAGATTCCCTCACTCCAACCGGCTTGTTCAGGCGTCCTCTGACTGCTTCCGGTGGCTTATCTGAGTTCCTTTTTCCTTCCTTTTTCTCCTTCCTTCTCTAGACTCTGTCCTTTTTTACTCTCTCCTACCTTCTTTCTGGTTCTTCTTCTTGTTCTTACAGACTCCATCCTTTGGGGTTGGTCTCAGGAATGGGACCTTCCCTGGGAGGACTGAGAATAGGTTGTGGTGTATGGTCTTTTTCCCTTCCCCTTCCATTTCACCTTAATTATCCTTCAATATCATTCCAAGCGCAAGAAGGTTTAACTATGATTGTTATGTTTGTATTCCTCTTGGATTCTTCTGTAATACCTGATCATTCTTTATCCCCTGCGAGGGCGACCTATATGCTTGCTTTTGTTTTCTTACATTGTGGCTTAAAACCAATAAATACATTGAAACAGAAAAAGTGTTTATTTTATTATTTTTTTTTAGCACTGTATTTTGTTTGGTGCTGCCAGCATGTTGCACAAAGAAAAAAATATATATTTATCATAATTGTTCTTCCTGCTTGGTCCAAAATTGAACATGCTACTCTCCTCTCGGGTGCTGCTGCACAGCAGATATAAAATTCTATAGTTTTTTTTTTTTTTTTATTCAGACTGGAGCTCTCCTTAAATTACTCCTGCATAAAGCCTGAAAAGTGTTACATATTCCAGTGAATAAAAGAGAGGATTTACAACTATGCGTTATTAGTGTTACTACATCATAACTTTTATTACTCCTTCCCAATAAAATAGACTGGTCCTACATTTATTCTACCCAAAACAAATGTTTTCCATCAAGAAACTACTGTACAAATGTCTCATAAAGTTCAGGTATTGAAGCAGAAGGTACTGTATATTTACTAGAAGCAAATATATATAGTATATGGAAATGGTTTGTCCTCTAGATATCTTTGGCTGCTGGATGAGATATGAAGACAACACTTTTCATCTCTTAGTGCTTGTTTTTATAGCTGGACCCCTTGGGGTTAATCCGTACTGCTGATATCTCAGGATAAACCTTGGCAAAGTCACATAGCCAGGTGCATAGCAGTTAAAATTGCTATCCACATAATCTCCACAGACAGAACAATGTATTATGGATTAAATAAATACTGGAAGACTGGTTGAAACTGATATATCATAGCATTGTTTATTCTTTATAAATGCATTTCAATTTGATGTGGGTACTGGTAAACATCACAATGGATACTACACCTAAAAAAAACTATTTATTGATCAGATTTCATTTGGACATAAAGTTTAAAATACTATTTGGCAGTGCTATAAAATAGGATCTTGAGATATTTATCCAACGTATTTGTCACCCATATTCTGCCAAAATGTCAGTTTACTAATTCAGTTCCATTAAGTCTGAGAGCTGATGCAAATAGTACAATAGGGATGGGCCGAACGACCCCCTGTTCAGTTTGCACCAGAACTTTCAAACATCGCGAAAGTTTGGAAACTAATAACAAACCCCATTGAAGTCTATGGGACCTGAACATGAAAAATCAAACGTGCCCATTTTTAAGGCTTATATGCAAGTAATTGGGCATACAATGGTTTTGGCGGTCCGGGTACTGCCACGGGGGACATGCATCAATGAAAAAAATTTTATAAAAACCGTCAATTTTAAATGAGCAGTGATTTCTTGATGCTTAAAGTGAAAGTATAAAAAATTAATTTCAATATAGTGCCTGGGGGGTCCCCTTAGTCTACCTGTAAAGTGGCACATCTGTATTGTGTATAGAAGCTGCTGCAGCAATAACTGCATTTATAAAGCCCAAAAAATGACATTTTCCCTGCAAGCTTTCTTTATGTTGTAAGCAACAAGTTGGGGACCCAGACTGTATGATGAGGCCACACTGTACTGCACTGGGAACAAGATTAGAGATTTTTTGGATAAATTATGATGTCTATACCACAGAATTTGGATAGAAGTAACAGATGCGGAAAAATAAAAAAAAAGTAAAAGTAAAAATTGGTCTTCGGGTGTTGTGCCCATGAAACCTACACTAAAAACAGTCTTCCAGATGAAATCAACACCCACAACACTAGGCAGCCTAGAAGTCCTGCAGAGATTCCACATCCCAAAAACACTTAATTGGCCACATCGGCATCAGGAGCTTCATAGTCGATGGTAATCCAGGACTGATTCATTTTGATAAAAGTCAGACGGTCCATGGAGTCTGTGGACAGATGCGATGGATGATCAGTAACAAAAACTCCAGCAACACTGAATGCCCATTTGGAAAGCACGCTGGATGCAGGGCAACCCAGCAGCTCAATGGCATACTGCGCAAGTTCTGGCCAGTGGTCTATTCTCATGACCCAGTAAGCTAGTGGATCATCGACTAGAAAGCTCTCCATCTCTGTTTTCGCCCCTAGATAATCGTCCACCATGTGATGCAGACACTGCCGATGGGATGTGAAAGCTGACAGCCCTGGGCGGCGAGGACTAAAAAAATTGACAAATGCATCACTTTGGTGGCTGCCTGCTCCACCGCTCCTCTCTTGACCGACAGAAGTCTCAAAACTATGTTTTCCACGACACTGTAGCCTACCAGAGTCGGGAAAAGTGTTTAATGAACTCCTCTTTAAGGTGTCCCCAAGATACACTCTGTGGGGACGGGATGAGTTCTGAGACTTTCTACTTATAACAGTGGTCAAGGAGGGTGACCAACCAATAGCGATCCTTATCCTTTACGCCACGTATTCTTGGGTCCTTTTGCAGGTTTTGAAACATGAGGGAGCCCATGCACCCTAAATTTGCGGAGGCATGAGAAGCAGACACCTCTGGGTCACTGAGGATTACAGTATCTGGAACTGCCTCCTCCCAGCAAGGTACTACTCCCAAGGGTTCTGGGGATGAAAAACCATCTCTTACTGTTTGATGTATGTCTACCTCTGCTTCAGTGTCTCTGAAACTGCCAGAATCCTCCTCCTCCTGTCTCTCCTCTTGTGTGTTCTGTGGCATAGGAACAATGCTGTCTGCATAAAGTGGGCCTTGAGAGGAAAGGAGGTCCTCCTCTTCGTCCCACTGCTCTGCCTTGTGTGCCCTGTCCATAATGCCACACAGAGCCTGCTCCAGCAGGAACACAACAGGGATTGTTTCACTGATGCATGCATTTGTCATTGCTCACCATCCTTGTGGCCTCCTCAAATGGTGACAGTAGGGATGAGCAGAACACCTCCTGGTTCGGTTCGCAGAAGAACATACGAATAGGCAAAAAATTTGTTCGAACACGTGAACATCATTAAAGTCTAATGCCGCGTACACACGGTCGGACTTTCTATCCTACTTGGTCCGGCACACTTTCCGACGGACTTTGTCCGCCAGGTGCGCCGGACTTTAAAACGGACGGACTTGCCCACACACACCCGGACTTTCCGGCGGGCTAAGTCCGCCCGTCTTTCCGACGGACTTTCGCCGGAGATCCGGCGGACTTTCAGAATGAACGGACTTGCCCACACACGGACAAGTCCGTTCATTTTGAACGTGACTCAGGTGCGACGGGACTAGAAAAGGATGTCAATCTTGCCGCTTTTATCGGCGAGATTGACACCTTGCGAGCCCCGTCGCGGGGCATACCAGGCCCTTAGGTCTGGTATGGATTATAAAGGGAACCCCCTACGCCGAAAAAACGGCGTGGGGTCCCCCCTAAAATCCATACCAGACCCCGATCTGAGCACGCAGCCTGGCCGGTCAGGAAAGGGGGTGGGGACGAGCGAGCGCCCCCCCCCCTCCTGAACCGTACCAGGCCGCATGCCCTCAACATGGGGGGTGGGTGCTTTGGAGGAGGGGGGCGCCCTGCGGGGCCCCCCCACCCCAAAGCACCTTGTCCCCATGTTGATGATGACAAGGGCCTCTTCCCGACAACCCTGGCCGTTGGTTGTCGGGGTCTGCGGGCGGGGGCTTATCGGAATCTGGGAGCCCCCTTTAATAAGGGGGCCCCCAGATCCCGGCCCCCCACCCTATGTGAATGAGTATGGGGTACATGGTACCCCTACCCATTCACCTAGGGAAAAAGTGTAAGTAATAAAACACACTACACAGGTTTTAAAATATTTTATTAAACAGCTCCGGGGGGGGGGAATCTTCCTCCGGCTTCGGGGGTCTTCTTCCGGCTTCGGGGGTCCCTCCGCTTCATCTTCTCCCGGCGTCCGGTTGGTTCTTCTCCGCTCTCTTCTCCCGGTGTTCCTGTTCTTCGGCCGGCTCCTCTGCTGTCTTCAAGTAGCTCTCTTGCCAGCAGAGGTCCGGACTTCTGGGCTTCTGGGCTTCTGGGCTTCTCTTCCCCAGATGTTGACACGACGCTCTCTCCTGCTGGACTGCTCTCCGAGGGCTGCGTTGTGACTTATATAGGTGGAGACCCCGCCCCCTTTTGATGTCACAGTCCCTGGGCATGCTGGGACTGTGACGTTTTAGGGGGCGTGGTCACTGGGTGATGTTGACCACGCCCCCTAAAACGTCACAGTCCCAGCATGCCCAGGGACTGTGACATCAAAAGGGGGCGGGGTCTCCGCCTATATAAGTCACAACGCAGCCCTCGGAGAGCAGTCCAGCAGGAGAGAGCGTCGTGTCAACATCTGGGGAAGAGAAGCCCAGAAGCCCAGAAGCCCAGAAGTCCGGACCTCTGCTGGCAAGAGAGCTACTTGAAGACAGCAGAGGAGCCGGCCGAAGAACAGGAACACCGGGAGAAGAGAGCGGAGAAGAACCAACCGGACGCCGGGAGAAGATGAAGCGGAGGGACCCCCGAAGCCGGAAGAAGACCCCCGAAGCCGGAGGAAGATCCCCCCCCGGAGCTGTTTAATAAAATATTTTAAAAACCTGTGTAGTGTGTTTTATTACTTACACTTTTTCCCTAGGTGAATGGGTAGGGGTACCATGTACCCCATACTCATTCACATAGGGTGGGGGGCCGGGATCTGGGGGCCCCCTTATTAAAGGGGGCTCCCAGATTCCGATAAGCCCCCGCCCGCAGACCCCGACAACCAACGGCCAGGGTTGTCGGGAAGAGGCCCTTGTCCTCATCAACATGGGGACAAGGTGCTTTGGGGGAGGGGGGGGCCCCGCAGGGCGCCCCCCCTCCCCCAAAGCACCCACCCCCCATGTTGAGGGCATGCGGCCTGGTACGGTTCAGGAGGGGGGGGCGCTCGCTCGTCCCCACCCCCTTTCCTGACCGGCCAGGCTGCGTGCTCGGATCGGGGTCTGGTATGGATTCTAGGGGGGACCCCACGCCGTTTTTTCGGCGTAGGGGTTCCCTTTATAATCCATACCAGACCTAAGGGCCTGGCATGCACCGCGCTCACCGCAATAGGAAAATTTGTTTTTCCTATTGCAGAGAGCGCGAGATGCAATACCCTGCCCTCGCGTCGTATCTGGTCCGTCGGACCAGCCTACACACGAGCGGGCTTTCCGTCGGACCAGCACACACACGAGCGGACTTTCCGCCCGAAACTGAGTCCTACGGAAAGATTTAAAACTTGTTTCAAATCTAGGTCCGGCGGGGTTTTGGGAAGAAGTCCGCCGGAAAAGTCCGCCGCCGCCCACACACGGGCGGATTGTCCGGCACACTCTGGTCCACCGGACCAAGTATGCCGGAAAGTCCGACCGTGTGTACGCGGCATAAGGGACACAAATGCGAAAAATCAAAAGTGCTCATTTTAAAGGCTTTTTATGCAAGTTATTGCCATAAAAAGTGGGGACCTGGGTTCTGCCCCAGGGGACATGTATCAATGCAAAAAAAAGTTTTAAAAATAACCGTTTTTTCAGGAGCAGTGATTTTAATAATGCCTAAAGTTAAACAATAAAGATGAAATATTCCTTTAAATATCATGCCTGGGGGGTGTCTTTAGTATGCCTGTAAAGTAGTGCATCTTTACCATGTTTATAACAGTGTCACAGCAAAATGACATTTCTAAAGGAAAAAATGTCATTTTAAACTGCTCGCGGCTGTAATGTATTGTCGGATCCTGGCAATATAGATAAAAATACCAAAAAATTGGCGTGGATGTCCCCCCCCAAAATCCATACCAGGCCCTTCAGGTTTGGTATGGATATTAATGGGAACCCCGCACCCAATTTTTTTTTAAATGGCGTGGGGGTCCCCCAGGCACTATATACTCTGAACAGCAGTATATATACTATACGGCCTGCCCTATATACTTTGCAGAAAATTGGGCCTTAGGTGTTGGTACCAGAACACTGTAATGCCCCGTACACACGGTCGGATTTTCCGACGGAAAATGTGTGATAGGACCTTGTTGTCGGAAATTCTGACCGTGTGTAGGCTCCATCACACATTTTCCATCGGATTTTCCAACACACAAAGTTTGAGAGCAGGATATAAAATTTTCCGACAACAAAATCCGTTGTCGGAAATTCCGATCGTGTGTACACAAATCCGACGGACAAAGTGCCACGCATGCTCCGAATAAATAAAGAGATGAAAGCTATTGGCCACTGTCCCGTTTATATTCCCAATGTACGTGTTTTACGTCACCGCGTTCAGAACGATCGGATTTTCTGACAACTTTGTGTGACCGTGTGTATGCAAGACAAGTTTGAGCCAACATCCGTCGGAAAAAATCCTAGGATTTTGTTGTCGGAATGTTCGAACAAAGTCCGACCGTGTGTACGGGGCATAAGCCCTCAGTTACTCTTGTTGGGTGCAGGAACAGGCCCTGCTGTGAACTATTATATCAAGAATTGTAATTACATGCCCCTGTCAAACAACTCCAAAATTGGGCCTTGGGTGGTGGTGCCACAACACTGTAACCCCTCACATATACTCTTGTTTGGCGCAGGAACGGATTCTGCTGTGAAACATGACTGCCAGTTTCTTGTCCTTCTGTGGCACCCCTCTCTCTAGGCTCAAGTTACTCCCTTCCTCAACATTGGAGCCTTCAAATTGTTGCGCATCCTCCAGCAGCATATAACCGACACTGTGGTTGAATAATTACGGGGACTCCTCCGTGCATGATGGCGGGGCTACGGAAGGAGTGGCTGTCGACAAGGATCTGGTGGAATAGGCCACTTTGGCAGCTGCGTTGGAAGGCAACCTACTCTGAGCCTGGGTGACAGAGGATGAGGACAGCTTCGTTATCCACTCTATCAACTCTTCTGCATGTTGTGGCTCAATAAAACGGCCAGCTGCAGCAAAAAAGGACAAGCGTGCCCCACGGCCACCTGCAGAGGATGCACCATGTCCACGAACACCACTGTTGACTGTAGACACAGAGGCTGCTTGCCCTCTTTTAGTGGCCTGTGAGCATCTACTTCTCCTTGGTGGCCTTCCGGACATGATGTATTTTTTGTTTTGCAACACCACACTACACTGTATTAGATACTGTGTACACCGCCTGAAGTGTATTAGAAAGTATACAATGGCTGCACTGTATTGTATACTGTGTATACCACCAAAAGTGTAGCAGAAACTGTACACTGCCTGACGTGTATTAGAAACAGTACACCACGGAATGCACTGTAGATATAGGCTACACTGGATGCAGAGTGTGTGTGTGTATATATATATATATATATATATATATATATATGTTTTTTAATACACTGCCTGCACTGACTGAATATATAGTCTATGCTAAATGCAGAGTATATATATACTCGAGTGACTGTATATAATACAGTAGCTCACATAAGTGAGTACACCCCTCACGTTTTTGTAAATATTTTATTCTATCTTTTCATGTGACAACACTGAAGAAATTACACTTTGCTACAATGTAAAGTAGTGAGTGTACAGCTTGTATAACAGTGTAAATTTGCTGTCCCCTCAAAATAACTCAACACATAGCCATTAATGACTAAACCACTGGCAACAAAAGTGAGTACGCCCCTAAGTGAAAATGTCCAAATTGGGCCCAATTAGCCATTTTCCCTCCACGGTGTTATGTGACTCGTTAGTGTTACAAGGTCCCAGGTGTGAATGGGGAGCAGGTGTGTTAAATTTGGTGTTATCGCTCTCACTCTCTGATACTGGTCACTGGAAGTTCTGGATCTGAAAAAAAAATAATTGTTGCTCTACATAAAGGTGGTCTATGCTATGAGAAGATTGCCAAGACCCTAAACTGAGCTGCAGCATGGTGGCCAAGACCATACAGCGGTTTAACAGGATAGGTTCCACTCAGAACAGGCCTTGCCATGGTCGACAAAAAGTAACTGAGTGCACGTGCTCAGCGTCATATCCAGAGGTTGTCTTTGGGAAATAGACGTATGAGTGCTGCCAGCATCGCTGCAAAGGTTGAAGGCGTGGGGGGTCAGCCTGTTAGGGCTGAGACCATACGCTGCACACTGCATCAAATTGGTCTGCATGGCTGTCGTCCCAGAAGGAAGCCTCTTCTAAAGATGATGCACAAGAAAGCCCACAAGCAGACTAAGATCATGGATTACTGGAACCATGTCCTGTGGTCTGATGATACCAAGATAAACTTATTTGGTTCAGATGGTGTCAAGCGTGTGTGGCGGCAACCAGGTGAGTACAAAGACAAATGTGTCTTGCCTACAGTCAAATGTGGTGGTCGGAGTGTCATGGTCTGGGGCTACATGAGTGCTGCCGGCACTGAGGAGCTACAGTTCATTGAGGGGACAGCAAATTTACACTGTTATGCAAGCTGAACACTCACTACTTTACATTGTAGCATTTCAGTGTTGTGACATGAAAAGATAGAATAAAATATTTACAAAAATGTGAGGGGTGTACTCACTTTAGGGAGATACTGTATATATATCAAATACACTGCCACTAACTGAATAACCTGCCTGCTTAATCTAACTCAAGCTATCTCTCTGTCCACACCAAGAACACTACACACGGCCGCCGTGTAAGCAGCCTTATATAGTGTGGAGCGTGGACTTAGTCCTTCTTAGCCATGATTGGCCAGTGGCCAATTATGGCTCCCTCAGTAGAGCGCGCTATGATTGGCCAAAGCATGCAGGTCAGGTGCATGCTTTGGCCAATCATACAGCAATGCACTGCGAACTTGCAGTGCATTATAGGGTGTTCTGCGGCGCTCTAATTTTCCGCAAACGCCCCATATGTTCGGTTTGTTTCAGAACAAAATTATGTTCGACTCGATCCGTGGGCTCATCCCTAGGTGAAAGTACAGTGCATGCATCCTTTATGAACAGCCATTGGCGTGGGGGAAAAAAAGCTGAGCCTGTAGTTGTCATACTCACACAGGTACTCGTTCACGGCCCTCTGCTGCATGTGCAGCTGCTGCAGCATTACCAGAATCATTTTCCACCTGGTGGCCATGTCACACATACACAAATACGCTGTGGCTGGGGGAACATGAATGCTGATTTGTATACCAAATTGGCATTCTTTTCTCTGTAGGCTCATGTTCCTGCCTTCCTCAAACTCGGAACCAATATCTGAATCGAGTAATGGCTGTGCATTGTCAAGCAGCAAGTGGCTGACGCAGGGGACTGTGCACTAGTCTCTTCTTGGGTGACGGAGGATGAGGACAGGTTTAGTAAGCCAGTCCACCACCTCCTCTGCATGCTGTGGCTGGATAGCATGGGTAACATCACTAAACAGAGGAAATAATGCCCTGCCTGAGGACTGACCACGTCCACCTTTGCCTGTGGACACATATGCTGCTGGCCCCCTTACAGTGCCATGGGAACGTCTGCCTCTCCTTGCTGTCCTCCCAGACATGATGGGGGGATTAACGAAATGAAATAAAGATGTGTAGATGTGTACGTGGATGCACTTTAATCAATGGAAAGTGGTGTTTGGTGCACTTTAATTTGAGTATTGAGTACACAGACACACTCCACAGATACACTATAATATACTGCAATATACTGCATCATACTTGCAGTAAGGCACAAAACCTTATGGCGTTAAACTTGCAGTAACGCAATTTAATATATGGTGTTAAACTTGCAGTAACACACAGAACTATACGGCGTTAAACTTGCAATAAGGCAATCAAATATATGGTGTTAAACTTGCAGTAACGCCATGAAATATATGGCATTAAACTTGCAGTAACGCACTGAACTGTACAGCATTAAACTTGCAGTAACGCAACTAAAATATAATGAGAAAAGCGCTCAGTAACGCCCAGAAATGTACTGCATTAAATGGCATGTAACGCACTGAAATATACGGCGTTAAACTTGCAGTAACGCACTGAACTGTACGGTGTGAAATTTGCAATAATGAAACTGAAATATATTGTGTTAACCGCGCACTAACGCACAGAAATGCGTTAAATGGCACATAATGCACTAAAATATACAGCAACAAACTTGCAGTAACGCAATAAAATATACTGTGTTAAACGGTCACTACACTCACGCTGACTGAACTATCCCTACATTCACCCCAATGTAAAGATGAATGGTCGCTTTACACTCACAATGACTAAACTATCCATACATTCACACTAATGTAAAGATGAATGGTTGCACTACACTCACACAGAGCTATCCCTAGATGCACACTAAACTGATATCTCTCTCCACACCACTATCACACTACAAATGGCCGCTACGAAAAGAATACTTTTATAGTGTGGGGCGGGAATAAGAGCAATGAGCCATGATTGGATACAGTCATCATGACAGCGTCCAATCATGGCTCTGACACTGTTCTGTGCAGTGATTGGGCAAAGCTTTCATTTCTTTAGCCAGGGCTTTCAATGCACTGTGCAGTGGCGCAGTGCATTGTGGTCATTCAACGGCCGGACAAACAGTCGAACGCCCGATAATTCGGTTGTTCAGAGAATGTCCGAACAGCCAACGTTCGGGCCGAACCGCTCGCCCATCCCTATAGTACATTATTCTTTGAAATGCACCACATATGTCAGTGCTATGCGATAAACTATTTTATACATTAGTGTTGTCAATGACATTTTTTGAACGGAAGCAAGAGTAGTTATGCTGTTCATCACACCTGTTTAATAAGAATTAAAGAGACATATTTATAAGGCCCCCTGCACAGGGCATCAAAATTTACTAATGTTTACTCAGGAACTTGAGGCCCGTATGCAAGGGGCCAAAAACTGTGTAAAGACCTGAGTAATGTTGAGTATAGGTGAGTAAGGATGAGCTCAGGCATGTTCGCAACCCGCACGTGCAGAGCCCGCCAGGAAGTTGGCACTGCACAGTGCTAATCACAGGCAGTGAGACATTTCTTGTTCTCTGCAGCTGCGGATCAGGAAAATGTCTCACTGCTTGCGATTAGTGCTGTGCAGTGCCTAATTCCTGGCAGGCTCTGCACGTGCGGGTTGTGAATATGCCTGAGCTCATCCTTATAGGTGAGTAAAGGTGTGCAAGCATGTAGATTAGTAAAATTCTTCTTCATTGCCAGTATTGTAATATATTCACTTATACTCGCTCAAAGGAGTTGTAAAGGCAGAAGGTTTTTTATCTTAATGCATTCTATGCAATAAGATAAAAAGCTTCTGTGTGTAGGAGCCTCCCCAGCACCCCCTAATTACTTATCTGAACCCCATCTCTCTCCAACGATGTCCATGAGTGTCTTAGCTGTCCCAGACACTCCTCCTGATTGACTGAGACACAGCAGCGGCTCCAGTGGCTGTCAATCAAAATTAGTCAGCCAATCGGGGGAGCGAGGGGGCGGGGCCAGGTCAAGGCTCCATGTCTGAGTGGATACAGGGAGCTCTGACTCCGCTTGGTTGCCCCCTGTAGCAAGCTGCTAGCTGAGGGGGCACTCACCAGAGGGAGGGGCCAGAAGAGGGACCTGAGAAAAGATGGATCTGGGCTGCTCTGTGCAAATCCACTGCACAGAGGAGGTAAATATGACATGTTTATTTGTTTTTTTTTTTTTTTTGTTTTGTTTTGGTTTTTTTTTTTTAAACGAGCCTTTACAATCACTTTAAACATTATATGATTACACACGCGAGTAAATTACTGCACTCAAATGTAAAATTTTCTATTTTTGTTTTACTGCTCTGTACTCAGCGCTGTATTACTGATCTTTACTCAGCTGTGTGCAATGTTCCATAGACAACAATGCATCTCATTTCAGATTAGCAAAAGACAGCATTTTTTACTCCCACGTCGAACAGGCTTAAACCAGTGAATTTGATACTGACCAATCAGCCACTGCAGGTGAATCTTCCTGGTGCATTTGTTTTAAATTACAGTGATTTATTCACCTGCAGTAAATGTTTGGTAAATGTCTCCTTCACTGCTTAATAAATATACCCCATAACATTTATGAACATAGGATTATGGCTCCTATATGGGTTTCAATGCATCTCTAACTATATTGGAATAAATAATATGTAGATAATTAAATAATAAATACAATATAGACAATAAACTTTAGATTAATACTGTAGTGCAATAAATCACATCTGGTCACTAAAATGAAAATATAGCGCACTTTTGGGTACTGCATTCATGTGTGTACTTACACAACATGAAAAAAACATTATTTGGTCTTCCAACTTTCATATGCAAAAACAGATAACAAAATAGTACTTTGTTGAATTTCACAATGCAAGAGCCACATGGACTTTGTTAAAGATAATTAAATATATTTTTCTTTCACAGAAATTCTTATCAATTCCAGACTATGCTGCATTGTTTATAGAAACTATCATGCTTTATCATATTAAAATTCCAGAGCAATAATTCAATCAGCATGAGTAGTAGTCATCTTTCCGCCACTGAGGTGAACACCATATGCTGCACCTAGAACACTAAAGATTAGATCATTTTACTGCAAGACAATAAAAATGAGAGAGAATTTTTTTTTTTTAGCAATCAACAGATTACGGTCAATGTAAGGGAGTGTATTTTAGTTTCTTATCCAATCCCTCTTCCTATCTATTTCCTGAATACATCACCAGTATGCTTTAAAACTGTATATTTTAACTATTTGTTAATTATTAACATATTGGTGTAAGCGCTAGGTGACTTATATGTGAACCAGATTACATGACCTGACAAAAGGAATCCCAAACAACATTAAATACAACAGTATTCCTACTATTCCTGTATAAAAAGGGGAATAGGTAATGCAGTGGTGCTAATAGCATCTGGGAACAGAGGGGCAGGGGACTAAACTGTCACCCTCTTTCTAACTCACCACTTTCACTGCCCTACATATACTTTGCAACAAAACATCATATTTTCTATACAACACCATAGATATACTTGGGCTCAGAATATCTCTATGATTAATAAAACAATTGCTTAAAAGGGAAGGGAGCTGCAACTGCGGTAGCAGGAAAATAGCCTGTACTACTGCACAGGAACCCCAAAACAATATAAGGCCTATCAAGTGCCACTACCAAACACCAGCCTCTCTACAAAGGAGGTAGATTCTAGTCATCATGTTGATCTATAGCTACTACAAAGGTGCACATAGGACTATAAAAAACGGCAAAGGAAACTTTAAAGTGTTACTTAACCTACAACTGTAAAATCAGTCTGTATAGGGGGATTGGCCTGGAGTGCGATGGAATAAGATGCTAGTGGTGAGAGCTCCACTCATAACTTATACTGTATACTTTATAAGGGCTAACAATCATTTGGTTTTTACTACCTACCTGTTACCTGAGTTCTGCTTCTGCACGACTCATGTCCCCGCTGAAGAAAGTTACCGAGGCGAGCAGTTAGCTCATGAAATTCTGGCAGCAGGAGAAAGAAGAGGCCAAAGATGGCACTGACTCCCCCTCCGTGTCAGCATGCGCTGAGGCCGAATCGACAAAGGCACTGGAGCTAATAGCAGTCTGCCAAAGCATGTTAATGGCCAAAATAGAAGTCAAAATTGATATATCACTTATCAGACAGGATATATCTAAACTACGTGTCCGGGTGACTGAAGCCAAGACTCGCATAATCAGAGCTGAAGACTCCTTACACCCCTTGCAGCATACTACGGAGGATATGCAACGCCAAATACAACAACTTACTTCCAAACAAGATAATATAGAGGACCGGCTCCGCAGAAGCGTTTCATCAGCCTTCCTGAGAAAGCATAGGGTTCTGACTCCCCTGGGATTTTAGAAGACCTCATTAAGGCCTACGGACGGGAGGCCTTCTCTGTGATGTTTGCAGTGGAACGTGCACATCGCATTCCTGCAAGACCTCCTCCTCTCAGAGCCCCTGCTCATAAATTCATAGCTAAATTTCTTAACTTTAAAGATTGAGATAAAATCCACCGTCTTTCCAGAGAAAAAGGTAATATCCCTTTTGACCAGGGGCATGTGGTGGTGTTTCCCAGTTCCAGGATGTCGAGCAATGATTGCACACTTTGATTTGAAATACGCCATGTTGTATCCTGCTCATCTGCTTGTGGAAGATGAGGGCCACACTCATTTCTTCGAGGATCCTCGCATGGCTTCAGAGTGGAAAGACCGTCGGGTGCGCCCTTCCTGATCTGTTCTTGATTATTAGAAGGCTTGTGAGTTATTGTACTTCAGTTTGTTTAGTTCCCTTTACTAGTGGCTTTTTATTGTTATATAGTATGGCCCTTTGCACTGGATTTGTGTCTTTTTTTGTGGGCCTGTGACATTGCATTTCTACCCCTGATTACTTACCATGGCCCGTTTATAACATCAAGGAGAGTTCTACTTTCTTGGAACTTAGATTTGGGAATGACAACGCTACCTGATTCTCCTAACTATATGTGAGCCCCTGTTTTTGCTACCAAACACTCAGGATTATCGGTCACTGAGTGTTTTTATATTCTCAAGCACTTCTCAGAGAAGTAATCGCGCCCCCCTAGACTTATTGTTTTACTGTTTTTACTTTCAGCTTTTTCCCCTCCTGCTCTTTTTCCTTTAAGTATGGTGGCCCAGCTGGTGTCCTGTGGTCCCTTTTTACTGCAGTCATCAGGCTGGCGATTGATATGTACTGACCAGGATAGTCTATGGTTCAGGACTTATGCTTACATTAGTTGGGGTTGTGTGTAGATCCGGGTGGGCTAGGGTCTTTGTTATTTTAATATGGACTTATATGTACAGCATGGACAATGGAACAGTATTGAGTTTGCATTTAAGATTGCATATGTCATTCTCCTGCATATTTCTTTCTTATTTGGCATGTATGGGAAAGTGCTGTACGGGATATCCATCTCCGCCGACCTCCTTTACTATTTTCTACCGCCTTTATGGCACCTCTAAAGTTCTTAACCTGGAACATTTGTGGTCTTAGGAATAGAGTGAAGTGCACCGCCATCTTTATAGTTTCTGAAAGACCAACGTGCTGATATTATTGTACTGTCGCAAATGCGTGTTGTGTCTGTTCTTGTTATCAAATCTGTACCTTTTGCACTGCGGTCGGTGGAGTTGGATCCTCAGCGTAGATATGTTTTTTTGCTAGCTAATATTATGGGCAATTCCCTGTTATTGTTAGCTTTGTATATGCCCCCCTCCATATAACTCTGCTATTCTGAGCGAGGGATTTTCCTTTATGTCCCATAACCCCTCTGTTCCGGCAGTCTGGTTTGGTTGACCATAAAGCGGAGTTCCATCCATTTTTTAGTTTATTAGTTTATTATTATTTTAAACACACACTCACCTGTCCCACTGTCCAGCCATGTGGCCGTCCGGAGCCTCGCTCTTCTCCCCCTCCTCTCCTCGGTGCCATCATAGCAACTGTGGGCACCCGGCCGTGACAGATTATGGCTTCATGGCCGGGCACGCACTGCGCATGCGCAAGCCGCGGTGTGCTCTGCTATTGGCCAGCCAATCTTCTGGGACCTGCGTTGTGTCCCAGAAGATCGCTGGCAGGGAAAAGTTCCACTTTTGGGTGTAATTCCGCTTTAATATGGTTGCTAAGTCCAATCTAGATAGGCTGAGATTGGAGTCCAGAAAGCCTCAGTCTGATCATGAGACAAGATTTAGTCACTTGCTGGCAGATTTCGCTTTGACACCTAGAGACATCTGTACCCTACCCGTAAGGCCTTCTCCTGTTTTCCACCCCCCACTCCACGATGTTCCATATTGATCTTATTTTTCTCTCTCAATGGCTTACCCTCAGACTGCAGGAAGCTGTTTTTGTCCCATGTGTTATCAGATCATGCCCCTTACTGAATCACTTTAACTCCTTTTACCAGCCCTCCTTGTCCAAACTGGAGGTTAAACCCCTTTGGGCTACACATATTACCTACTATCAAAAAATTGACCAACGAATGGCAGTTTTTCTTTAGTTCTAATTCTGGTACTGCCACACCAGTGGTTGTTTGGGAAATGTTTAAAAAAAATGCCCGTTTATTACTGTTTGAACATATTGCTAGATATAAGCGATCTTCTAAATTATCTTATGATCATGCGCTGTCTTATTTGCACTCTTTGAAGGAACAATATGTGACTATGCCCTCAGCCTCCCCTCCCCTACGCCCACAGCCTCAGACTGCCTTGTTAGGCTGAAATTTCAAACCAGACTGGTAAACCAGATGTGTTACGAGACGGCCAGACGAAAACTTTTCTTCAACAAACAGAGGATATTTGAGCATGGAGAATGTCCAGGTAAATTGTTGGCTTACTTGGCTCACTTAGATTCCAGACCCCCAGTTGTCGTCATGTTAAATTCACCCACGCTTGGCTTCCTTAACAGACCCAGAAACTATTACAAAAGAGTTTGCCACCTTCTTCCCGGGAAGTTTATATGTCCAGGGTTAATAATTCTTGTGACGGGAGGGCCCGTGGAACCAAGAATCCCTTGGAAAGGTTAGGAAACCCATGTTTCAGCTCCCTGTGCACCTCTTATATCTAAGTCACCCTGTGCCATCCAGGCACAGGGCGACTGAGAAAATATATCTTGGATTACTTAAAATGGGACAGTAATATTTATCCACAATATCTCCCAGGATATATGTAAAGACTATTCTTGGTTTGTTTGATTCTGAACTCAACATGTTAGTTGAGAGAGCTGATCATATTGTCCTCTGTACAATGTAGGAGACGGGCCGACTCCTGCTGGAGCTCCTGCTATTGTGTGAAGGTGTCCTGTGTTTATATTTATGATAATGTATAATCTACTGTGTGAAGCTTGGTGACAACAAGTCTGACCTGTAGTGATATCCTGATTAATCATAACAATGCTCAGGAGGGCACGGAGTCACATCGGCTGCTTTAAGGGATTAGTTAGTTAGCTCATGTTAATTAGGTTTCTGGTTACAAGTGTATTGTTAGAGTAATATGAGCAGGAAGGGGGAACCTACTCTTCTACTGTATATAAGACTTGTATTTTGGTTCTAATAAAGCAGTCCATGTTCAGCAACTAAACAAGTATCGGCTTGTTTTGTGCTTGTGAGTGGTTGGAATATCTGATATCTATATTCAGACTGGGAGGAAGTGGTATATGACCAAAGCACTCAAGCGGAGTGTGGGACGTTTCATTACATTAATTCTCATCCAGCTTTGTGTGCCTTTTTGAATACTCTTACCTTTCCTAAGCTGACAGAATTGCAGGTGAAGATCTTGGAGGCCCCTATCTCAGAAGATGACATTTTATTTGCAATGGCCCATTTCGCTACTGCAAAAACTCCAGGCTCAGGTGGCCTGCCTATCGAATTTTATAACTTGTTTTCTGACACTCTGGTAGCCCTATTGGCTAGCCCTTTACAAGTCTGTGTTTGAGGCTGATGCCCTTCCTGAATCCATGAGGGAAGCACTTTTAGTGCTTATACCCAAGCCTGGCAAATACCCTCATCAACCTGATTCCTATAGGCCAATTTCTTTATTACAAACAGATATTAAAATACTAGCTAAAATTTTGGCTCTCCGGTTGAATAAGGTCATATTGTTTCTTATCCGCCTTGACCAAACTGGCTTTATGCCAGCTAAAAATACCGCCTTTGATACCAAATGTTTATTTATGAACCTTCTGGCCTCCCATACGCAAATAGGCGCCAGGGTGGTGATTACACTGGATGCAGCCAAGGCGTTCGACTCAGTCGAATGGTCGTACCTCTAGCAATGTTTGCATTGCTTTGGACCTAACTTTATAAAGTGTCTCACTATACTGTATACAGAATCCAAGGCTAGGGTAATAGCAAATGGTTGGACCTCTGCTGCCTTTCCTCTTTTTAGGGGGACGCAGCAGGGGTGCCCCATTTTGCCCCTTTTATATTCTTTAGCTGTCGTACCCCTAGCTATGGCTCTCAGATCCCACCCTGGAGTTCAAGTACTAAGTTCTGGTTTACTCCTAGAAAAAATAGGGCTCTATGCCGATGGTATGATCCTCTATCTTGCAGATTCGGGCTCTTCCTTAACATCAGCATTTCACACTATTATACAATTTGGCACATTCTTGGGCCTGAAAATTAACTGAGACAAGTCCCAAATCCTCCCTGTTGACATCTTTCCCCCTCCAATAGATCAGGCTGCCCTACCTTTGGAAAGAGTTAGCTGCTTCAGGTATTTGGGTATTCGAGTGTCTAGAACCTTGTCGGACTTTATTTCTTTAAACGTGGAGCCTCTGATACTTCTACTCAAGGACAAAATTCAGCTATGGGCAAAATTGCCACTTGGGGTTATGGGACGAGCGAGCCTTGTGAAAATGGTATTGCTACCGAAAATGTTATATGTCTTATAACACTCTCTAGTGTATATACCATTACATTACTTTAAACTTATGGAAAAATTATTGCAGTCATCTATCTGGGGTGCCAGCAGGCATAAACTGTCTTGGAAGGTCTCAAAGAATCCTATGTCTATGGGTGGATTGGTGGTTCCCGACTTGGGGTTATACTATCTGGCATCCCAACTATCTCATTTTTATCATTTCGATAAATATGATCAGTTGAGGTATCTCTAGTTGGTCTCTCTGTCAGGGCTGGGCTCCGTCCTTCCTTCTCAGAGCAGGCCGCTCAGTTGTCAGGTAATTGCCAGCTCCGATCTTTTCCACAGTGACTCACCTGATGATATCCTGTTCGTCAGTCCTGCTGGTTATTTAAGCTGTTCAGTTCAGTTCCTCTCTGCCTTCACCTTGGTCAAAACATCCAGAGACTCTCTCCTGTGTACCTGTTGAAGACTTGCTTGGCTGACGTTCCTTCTGGTCCCTGATCCTGCTTGCTGTTCCACTATGCTGATTCTCCAGTTTCCTGATTTCCTGGCCTGTCCTAAAGTACACTGATCTCTGGCTACCTGACATCCTGGCTTGTCTGACTATCCATTCTGGTTACCAAGCTCTGGCTATGATTTGACTATGTTGCTCTGTTTACCTTTTACTATTATTATTATTATTATTATTATTATTATGAAACAAGTGTGTTTTGAACTGCACTTCTGTCTCGGTCTGCATGGTTTCTGACAGTAGGCGAAGGCCGTGAATTCAGAAAATGCAGTCAATCCACTTATTGGTAACATTTTTTCCAGGTTGAATGAGCAGGATCACCGTATGGATCAGTTTCCTTAGCGTTACAGATGCTCCTGAGTTGCATGGCTCACCTGGAATCTCCCACTGTGGCTGCTCCGGTACAACTTGTGTTGCTGCTGCTCCAGTCTCTATGTAAGCACCCGTCTCAAGTATTACCTCTATAAGAGGTATGTCTGGTTCCGCTTCACTTCCCCAGTGATTTGGGGGCGATCAAGTTCAATGCAGAGGGTTTCTCAATCAGGTTGAGATATAATTTTGAGGTGCTGCTCCAGGCGTTTCCCAAGGACAGATGCAAAGTAGGTTTTGTGATATTTTTGCTTTCTAAAAGAGCCTTGGCCTGGGCAAACCCTCTATGGGAGACGAAAAAACTCGTTGTCCTGAGTTACCCAGAGTTTGTGGCTTCCTTTAAAAGGGTATTTGATGTTCCCGCACACTCCGCTTCTGTTGCTAAGTGCCTCATGTCCATCAGAGTATAAGAACTGTTGCCAATTACGCCATTGAATTCCATACTAGGGCAGCAGAGGTTGCGTGGAACAATGAGGCCCTCGTGGCTGCTTTTTCTCATGGTCTTTCGGATACCATCAAAGATGAGATGGCAGCCCGAGATATACCCACTGAGCTAGAGAGGTTAATCACGTTTGCCATCCTTATTGACTCCAGACTCAGAGAAAGACTCTTTTAAGGAGCGCTTGCGGAAGCCTCCTGTACATTTGTCTCCGAGCTTTGCAGTCCCACCCTTGCCTCCCTCACCTCCCATTCCTCCTGGTCTTGGTCAGTGACGGAGAACCCATGCACTTGGGCTTCACGCGTCTCTCTGCGGATGAGAGAACCTTTAGGAGGAGGGAGAGATTGTGCCTTTATTGTGGCCAGGCAAGTCACTTTTTGAAGTCTTGTCCTACCCATCCAGGAAATGCCCAAACCTTGAGGTCCTGTAGCAGACAGACCTTAGGTGGCGTTGTTTTGTCCCCAGTTATCCAGAAGGATTAGCCTCTGGACCCTGTTATCCTTTCTTGGTCTGAGTCGTCCATCAAGATACAGGCTCTAATCGACTCTGGGGCTGCAGCCTGTTCATTATTGCTGCCTTTGTATCTAAGTACTCGATTCCCCTGAGGCACAACCCCTCTTTTGATTTGCTCCATGCTGAGGTTCTCTCCTGGTCGCCACAATGCAGTAAGACTTGCTTCCAGAAGGTAGCCAAGGTCCTGCGCACCTCTTCAATTTCCTCCCTGCCGGAGGAGTACCACGATTTTAGAGATGTCTTTGACAAAGGTCAAGCTGGTAGTTTGCCTCCACACTGGTCATATGATTGTGCAACTGACCTTCAACCTTGTGCCATATCCCCTCGTGGCCCGGTTTACCCTTTGTTGGACTCGGAGGATAAGGCAATGGAGGAGTATGTTGCAGACGCACTTTCTCGAGGATTCATCCATAAGTCCTCGTCTCCTGCTAGTTTCTTCTTTGTGAAGAAGAAGAGTGGTGAACTGAGACCTTGTATTGATTATAGGGGTCTCAATCATTTCACGATTAAGAATGCTTATCCAATTCCGTTGATTACAGAGTTATTTGACCGCCTCAAAGGAGCAACGGTTTTCACAAAGCTGGAATTGAGAGGAGCATACAATCTCATGAGGATCAAGGACGGCGACGAATGGAAAACTGCGATTAATACCAGAACAGGCCATTATGAGTACCTCGTAATGCCATTTGGCCTTTGCAATGCTCTGGCAAATTTCCAGGAATTTATCAACGATGTCCTCCGAGATTTGTTGCAGCTATGTGTGGTGGTTCATCTCGACGATATCCTCATTTTTCCAAGTCCCTAGAGAGCCACCACACAGATGTCTGTCATGTGCTTCAGAAGCTGAGAAAGAATCTCTATTGTAAATTGGAGAAGTGCGAGTTCCATCGTGAACAGATTAAATTCCTGGGTTATGTCATTTCCACTGCCGGTTTTTTGAAGGACCCAAGAAACTTTCAGCAGTCCTACAGTGGCCCCGACCCATGGGTTTACGTCCTCTGCAATGTATTCTTGGCTTTGCCAATTATTATCGAAAGTTTATTCCTACCTTCTCGTCTCTGGTCAAGCCTCTGACTGATATGACCAGAAAGGACGGTAACCCACAGAGTTGGTCTCCGGAGTTCATTAAGGCCTTTGAGAGTCTCAAGGCTGCCTTTGTTTCTGTTCCTGTGTTGGCACATCCTGATCCTACGTTACCCTTTATCCTTGAGGTTGATGCTTCTGAGACTGGAGTTGGCGCCCTTCTGTCTCAACGTCTTACCTCTGAGAGCTCTATGCATCCTTGTGGCTACTTTTCCAAGAAATTGTCACCTGCGGAATGCAATTACGAGATTGGGGACAGAGTTGTTAGCGATCATTTTAGCCCTTAAAGAATGGAGGCATCTCCTCAAAGGTACCACTGTGCCAGTTCTCATTCTTTCTGACCATAAGAATCTCACATTCCTGTCTGAGGCTAAACGTCTCTCTCCCAGAAGGGCGCGATAGGCTCTTTTCTTGTCAAGTTTTAATTACATTGTCTCGTTCTTACCCGGTACTAAGAATGTCGCAACAGTTTTTCTCCACTTCCAAGATGGAATCGGTTCCTGTTATTCCTCCTGATCGTATGCTGGCTACAGTTCGCACCAGTCTCACTTCTCCTTTGGGTGACAAAATTATTGCCGCTCAGTTCCATGCTCCTCTTGAGAAACCTTGTGACCGCTGCTTTGTCCCTGAAAGTCTCTGTACTGCCATGCTCCAGACTTACCATTCTCCCAAGGCTGCTGGCCACCCTGGGAAGAATCAACTCTTTTGGGCCATTTCCCAACAATTCTGGTGGCTTAGTCTACGTGCTGATGTAGCCGCCTTCGTAGCTGCTTGTTCCATGTGTGCTCAGAGTAAGACACCACGACACCTTCCAGTGGGCCTCCTACAACCCATACCCAATGGAGAGACATTGGACCCATGGATTTCTTTGTGGCATTATCCAACTCTCAGGGCAACACAGTTATCCTTATGGTGGTTGATCGGTTCTCAAAGATGTCTCATTGTATCTGCTTAAGAAGTTGCCCACATCTAAGGAACTGGCTTCCATTTTTGCTCGGGAGATCTTTAGCTTACATGGACTACCCAAGGTGATCGTCTCGGACAGGGGTAGTCAGTTTGTGTCCTGGTTCTGGTGAGCCTTTTGTGCATGGTTGGGAATTCAGCGTGCTTTCTCCTCTGCGTATCACCCGCACTCTAATAGGGCCACAGAACAAACCAACTAGTTCTTGGAGCAGTTTCTGTGTTGCTATATTTCTGACCATCATAACAACTGGTCAGACCTGTTACCTTGGGCGGAGTTTTCTCACAATAGTGTCTTGAATTCTGCTTCCCGATTGTCCCCGCTTATGGCAAACTATGGTTTCCAACCTTCCATGTTGTCTGACTCATTTGTTCAGCAGAGCATCCCTGCATTAGAGGAGCATCTCCGTGGTCTTCGTTCCACTTGGGCACAAGTCCAGGAGGCTTTGCGACATACCAATGATAGGTACTGACTCCATGCTGACCGCAGGCGCCTGCCTGCTCCTTCCTACCAGGTTGGGGACAGGGTCTGGCTGTCATCTCGCAACCTTCGACTCCATGTTCCCTCACTGATGGCACCTTGGTTTATTGGGCCTTTCCGCAGGATTAACCCAGTGGCTTACGCTTTAGACCTTCCTTCTAATATGCGTATCTCAAATATATTCCATATCTCCTTACTAAAACCTTTGGTCTGCAACCGTTTTACCACCTCTGTTCCACGCCCTCACCCAGTACAGGTTGAGAACCATGAGGAGTATGAAGTACAGTCCATTTTTGACTCCCGTAGGTTCCGTGGGCGCATACAGTACCTGGGGCATTGGAAAGGGTACGGTCTGGAGGAACGCTCTTGGGTCTTATACTCGGATGTACATGCCCCTGTCCTCCTCTGTGATTTCCATCAATGTTTTCCCCTCAAGCCTGGTGGTCCTCTGAGGGGGAGGGGTCATTGAGAAATGGGTACTGTCAGGGATGGGCTCAGCCCTTCCTTCTCAGAGCAGGCCGCTCAGCGGTCGGTTAATTGTCAGCTCCAATCTTTTCTACAGTGACTCACCTGATGATGATATCCTGTTCGCAATCCTGCTGGTTAGTTAAGCTGTTCAGTTCAGTTCCTCTCTCCCTTCACCTTGGTCAAAACATCCAGAGACGCTCTCCTGTGTACGTGTTGAAGACTTGCTTGGCTGACGTACCTTCTGGTTCCTGATCCTGCTTGCTGTTCCACTATGCTGATTCTCTAGTTTCCTGATTTCCTGGCCTGTTTTGAAGTACGCTGATCTCTGGCTCTCTGACATGCTGACTTGTCTGACTATCCGTTCCGATTACCGAACTCTGGCTATGATTTGACTACGATGCTCTGTTTACCTTTTACTATTATTATTACACAAGTGTGATTTTAACTGCACTTCTGTCTCTGTCTGATTCATGGTTTCTGACACTGTCAGAGTTCTGAGGCCCACCTCCCACATCCGTTCTGTGACATACTGAGGGGCCTGGGTGGTTCTCTTTGCTCTCCGAGCCGATTTGGCCTTCTTTCAGTACAGACCAATTTGGGATTTGGTCATGTCTAAGCTGAGCTGCTCCTTATTGCATGCCGATACCCCCCTGTGGTGCAACAAACAATTGGGTGAGCTTCTCCAGATACCCAACCCAAAGGCCTGGATTTTAAAAGGTAGATTTAAATGGTAGACTTAAAACCTTTGATTATCTGAAAGTGGAGTTTACCCTTCCGAATCATATGCTTTTTAGATACCTTTAGCTGCGTCATGCTCTGCATGCTCAGTTTGATGGTAACAAAAATGGAAAAATTCCCCAAGGGGTTTTTTAGCAGCAAAATAACCATCAAATGGTATGAGTATTTTCAATGTTTTTATTTATCAAATGTGCTAAATTCTAATTTTATAGGAAATTTAAAATATGAGCATTGGTTGGAATGTGAAACAGAAAATATGCACATTGCAAAAATGTTGTTACATTACATTTGTATATTACGTATGAGCACCCCAATGCATTTCGACCCCTACATTCATGGTCTTCATCAGGAAGATTTTGTTACTCCAAAGGACATGTCAAAAAAAAATAAATTATTTATTGACCTATATAAATATTATCAAGAGTATGCACAAACATTTCATTTTAAACACAATATCTTCATTAAAATTGTAAGTATATTTACCATTTAATTGATGGAGATATAAGTGTGCAGCACCCAACCAGAATTTAAAAACAGGCACATTCAGTGATTCAGAGGACTCTGTGTGGTCCCTCCGAAACCTTCAGGCGAGCCCCCAATCCACGGGGCTTACAAGGTGCCACGTGTTCAAATCCCAGAAAGGAGGAGGAAGGAGGCAAAGCACCTCCAATGCATAATTCACTAAAAAAGAGCTAGGGGTTTTTGTACTGCTTATTAGAACCAGACCCAGTCAAACCCGAATAATTGTTATATTGGTTTCAAAGTAACATTAGTTTCTAATTTAGTTTATTTAGCTATTAAGGTGAGACCCCCTGATATGATTATATGATATTATGCCTTGGTGAAAATCAAGTGAAATGGGGTATAAGAGTGCAATGGAATAAAAATTCTATTATTTGGTGAGATGAATAAATGACGATAAACAAATATTTACGTGTGAAAATAAGTGATAGGGCACATAAACAAAAAAAGGGGGAACAGTGAATGGTGATGACACGCAAGCAACAAACAGCAACAATGCTGCTCAATGCGAGTGAAAAAATATGTGTAAAAGAAGGGATGACCTGAAGAAAGGGTAAAAAAATGTTTACCAGTAATTGTCAGACTCACAAATAATTATTCAAATTTGATGATGAAAATCATATCTGTGTTAAAAATAAAGAGATTAACAATATTAACAAAGTTGATAAGGGATATACTTATTTAATATGCTGCAGTGTAATGTGGGTAACGATTGGTCTGGTGGGTCTAACAGCATTTACTTTGATACCCCATATTCACCTACTGATCTGCTGGAGGCTGCCGTTTTAAATATCTTTTTAAGATTGCTTAATTGATCTCAGGCGATTTCCTCCTCCTCCCCATGTGGAGTCACCGCCGCCATGACTGCAGGATCCGCGTGACTCCCTAGGTTTTTCCGGAAGACATAAGCCCAGGCATCCGGCGTCACCTCCGACGTAATTATGTGACATCGTGAGTTGATTATATCCTTAATCATAACTATTTTTCCTTTGACAGCTCCCACTACCTCCAGGTGCAGGGCGTAGCGATGGGGACTTGTTGTGCCCCCATCCTACGCCAAACTGTACCTGGGGGAGTGGGAGCGGTCACTTTTCAGTGGTGAGGATCTTGTCGAGTACCTGGGCCATATTTCTACATGGCTCAGGTACATCAACGACATCATCATATGGGAAGGATCTGAGGACACCCTTTTTAGAATTTTTTCATAAGATCAATAGTAACAACTGTAACCTAAAATTTACTATGATTCATGATGCCAAATCTATTACGTTTTTGGACGTCCAAGTAGACCGTAACCAGATAGGAGAATTGTGCAGCACCTTGTACCAGAAAAACACAGTCGGAAACACAGTGCTGCACGCAAATAGTTTTCATCTGACTTCTCTAAAAAATGATATTCCATACGGACAAGTACCTCATCTTCAATGAAACACTGTTTATAGTAGAAACAGGCAAGCTTCAGAATAAGTTACTTGAGCGAGGATACAGTTGTTCCTGTCTGCGCAAACCTTATAACAGGACAATTGAACAACCTTGCCAAGAACTTTTATTTAAACATAAATTCAAAAATGACATGAATTCAGAAGGTATGAGATTGATCATACGATTTTCTAAACAACACCAACAGATTAGAGAGATTGTTCAAAGACATTGGTCTATACTGACAGACGACCAAAGGGTACAACCATTTTTGTCCACTGTTCCTTCTATCACCTTTAAACGAGCATTGTCACTCAAAGACATTCTGGTAAAAAGTGCAAAAAACGCAAAACAGGAAACACTGTTCTTTGTATAGCTCCTTACCCTGCGCGCATTGCTCATACTGCCCACTTATTAGGAGAGAAAAATCTTTTACTCTCCCCAACGGTCAAATCTTTAATCCGAAACACTTTGTCAAAAAAGGGGGGAGTTTTGGGACTTTATATGAAGCACATCATCGCATCGTGAATACACTTCCATCCCGGGTTCAAGTAACAAAGAAAAGGGCCTTTATGGGACTTTAAATGAAGCAGTTGACTGGTTGGGGTTTGAATAAAAATATAACATTTTTATTGCATAGGTATATGGTAAAAATATATCACATGTATAAAAGGTAGCATGTACATACGCACATAGCATAACCAACATTAATACATTTACATAGTAGTCATCTTGGTAACATATAGCACTAAGTTGTTATAGTCAAAAATGGCATAAGATAAGTACATATAAAGGCCAGGCAACACATTGATGGCATGATGTAAACTAGGTATAAAATTGTAAAGGTCATGAAAATGATATAACTGAATAGAGTCCTATTAGGGCATATAGCTACATCCTTGAATCCTGAGGGGTTTATGTGAATACACTTCCTCAGGGGCGGATGCTATAGGCTGTCTGAAGCTACCTGTTGTTTTTATAGCCTATAGCATCCGCCCCTGAGGAAGTGTATTCACACAAACGCAACGGGCATCAAGGATGTAGCTATATGCCCTAATAGGACTCTATTCAGATATATCATTTTCATGACCTTTACAATTTTATACCTGGTTTACATCATGCCATCAATGTGTTGCCTGGCCTTTATATGTACTTATCTTATGCCATTTTTGATTATAACAACTTAGTGCTATATGTTACCAAGATGACTACTATGTAAATGTATTAATGTTGGTTATGCTATGTGCGTATGTACATACTACCTTTTATACATGTGATATATTTTTACCATATACCTATGTAATAAAAATTTTATATTTTTATTCAAACCCCAACCAGTCAACTGCTTCATTTAAAGTCCCAAAATGCCCTTTTCTTTGACACACTTTGTCAATTGCCAGACACGCGGGGTTGTCTATATGATGACCTGTGATTGTATCGTCTTTTATATAAGCAAAACAAAACAAGAATTCTGGCGGAGAACTTTGAAACACGTTTACAGCATGCAAATAGGGAATAGATACCTTCCCTTAGGCAGGCATTTAGCGTTGAAACATGGCTACAAAATGCCCAAAGTCACCTTTACTGCTCTCGACCAAATACATATTCCTGATCGAGGTGGAAACTGGAACAAAATATTATTGCAACACGAACAAAGATGGATATTTAGGCTACAGGCCACTACACCTCCAGGCCTAAATGCATCTCTTATGCTCCCTTTTTGAAGGGGTATGCATCAGGTAAAACTAGCTAACATGAGGAAGAAACCTATTAAAGGTCTAAACAGACTTAATTATTAAACCAGGGCAAGTATAGAATAAAGATATTCCTGGTTCATAATTAATAACTAGTTCCTTCATGCCTTTCCTTTACAGAGTCAGGATAATTATACTGTTCTATAGCTCTATACGTTTTGGGAAATTAATATTTCCAGTAATATGAAGATATCCTTATATGAATTCAGAGTGCAAAGTTTGTTTTTTGTATTTAATGTACATTTGTAATAAACACGTATATTTTTGTTTTTGTCATTCCAGTGAATAACATCTAGGATTCCCAGTGGTTCCATCCGCTGCTTGAGATACATGCTCCCCCCCACTCGGCTTCCCGGCACGGTGGGGAGATGTGATTCCTTCACTTTTCTCCCCATTATGCTCCCACAGTTCAGCCGTTACCATCTTGGTCATTAGATGGCAGCCTATTCTGTGCCGGTGGCGTCCCTTGATCACCGCCGGATGTTTAGTGACGCTGCGCGACTGTGCAGTTCTTCCGCGCATGCGCATCATGACGTTGCGTAATTACATCGGAGGTGATGGCAGATGCCAGAGCTTAGGCCTTCCAGAACACCGAGTCACATGGATGCCGCAGTCATGGCGGCGGTGACCCCACATGGGGGAGGAGGAGAAAAGCCCTTGAGATCATTTAAGCAATCTTAAAAAGATATTTAAACCGGAAGCCTCCAGCAGATCAGTAGGTGATCTCTGGATGACTGCCGATGCACGCATAGGAGAATATGGGGTATCAAGTAAATTCTTGATACCCCATATCAGACCAATCATTATCCACATTACATTGCACCATATTAATTAAATAAGTATATCCCTTATCAACTTTGTTAATATTGTTAATCTCTTTATTTTTAACACAGATATGATTTTCATCTTCAAATTTGAATAGTTGTTTGTGAGTCCCACACTTTTGCTTGTCAAATCATTTGTTACTTTACCACCGTTCACTCCATAAAGGGGTGTTTCCACAATTACCGGTAAACATTTCTTACCCTTTCTTCACTTCATCCCTTCTTATACACATTTTTTCACTCGCATTGTTGCTGTTTGTTGCTTGCGTGTCACCATTCACTGTTCCCCCTTTTTTTGTTTTGTATTAGTGCCCTATCACTTATTTTCACAAGTATATATTTGTTCATCATTTATTCGTCTCACCAAATATTAGAATTTTTATTCCATTGTACTCTTACACCCCATTTCACATTTTCCCCAAGGCATAATATCATATAATCATATCAGGGGGTCTCACTTTATTAGCCCTAAAGTTAATTGGATTAAGCATAAAAATAAATTAGAAACTAATGTTAATTTGATATCAATCTAACAATTTTTTTTGGTTTGCCCGGGTCTGGTTCTAATAAGCGGTACAAAAACCCCTAGCCCTTATTTACTGAATTATACATTGCAGGTGCTTAGCCTCCTTCCTCCCCCTTTCTGGGATTTGAACACGTGACACCTTGTAAGCCCCGTGGATTGGGGGCTCGTCTGAATGTTTCAGAGGGACCACACAGTGTCTCCTGGATCACTGAATGTACTGTTTTTTACACTTGTTTACAAGTTAAAATCAATTTTTTTTTCGCTAGAAAATGACTTATGCCGTGTATACACGACCGGACATTTCGTCGGACTGAACTCCGAAGGACTTTTTGACGGAGTTCCGACGGAGTTTCAACGAAACTGACTTGCCTACACACGATCACACCAAAGTCCGATCGTTTCGAACGTGATGACGTAGACCGGACTAGAAAAAGGAAGTTCATAGCCAGTAGCCAATAGCTGCCCTTGCGTCCTTTTTTGTCTGCCGGACTAGCATACAGACAAACAGATTTTTCGATTGGACTTGAGTTTGAATTAAAAAATAAGACAACAGTAAAGTTAGCCCAATTTCTTCTTATATTGTGAAAGATAATGTTATGCCGAATAAATTGATACCCAACATGTCATGCTTCAAAATTGCGCCAGCTCGTGGAATGGCGACAAACTTTTACCTTAAAAAATATCCATTGGCGATGTTTAAAAATTTCTACAGGTTACCAGTTTTGAGTTACAGAGGAGGTCTAGGGCTAGAATTATTGCTCTCACTTTAATGATCATGTTGATATCTCACATGTGTGGTTTGAACACCGTTTTCATATGCGGGCGTTACTCAAGTATACGTTCACTTCTGTGTGAGAGCTCGTCAGGATGGGGTGCTTTAAAAAAAATGTTTTTTCTTATTTATTTTACTTTTAGATTTTTAGTTTGACACAGTTTAAAAAAAAAATGGGTCACTTTTATTCCTATTACAAGGAATGTAAACATCCCTTGTAATAGAAAGCATGGCAGGACCTCTTAAATATGAGATCTGGGGACAAAAAGACTCAGATCTCATATTTACACTAAAATGCAATAAAAAAAAAAATAAAAAATTTGAAAAAATAAACACATTTCTCCTTTAACCGCTTCAGCCCCGGAAGATTTTACCCCCTTCCTGATCAGAGCACTTTTTGCGATTCGGCACTGCGTCGCTTTAACTGCCAATTGTGTGGTCGTGCGACGTTGCAACCAAACAAAATTGATGTCCTTTTTTTCCCACAAATAGAGTTTTCTTTTGGTGGTATTTGATCACTTCTGTGGTTTTTATTTTAGGCTCTATAAACAAAAAAAGAGTGACAATTTTTTAAAAAGCGAAATACTTTTGACACTTTTTGCTATAATAAATATTCCCAAAAAATATATATAAAAAACATTTTTTTTCTCAGTCTAGGCCCATATCTCATCATCAACATATTTTTGGTAAAAAAAAAATTTTAAAAATCGCAATAAGCGTATATTGATGATTGGTTTGCACAAAAGTTATAGCGTCTACAAAATAGGGGATAGTTTTATGGCATTTTATTAATTTTGTTTTTACTAGTAATGGTGGCGATCTGCGATTTTTATCGGGACTGCGACATTATGGCGGACCCATCGGACACTTTTGACACATTTTTGGGACCATTGGCATTTATACAGTGATCAGTGCTATAAAAATGCACTGATTACTGTAAAAATGTCACTGGCAGGGAAGGGGTTAACACTAGGGGGGCGATCAAGGGGTTAATTATGTTCCATCTCTGTGTTCTAACTGAAGGGGGGAGGGGACTGTGTAGGGGAGATGACAGATCGCTGTTCATACTTTGTATGAACAGACGATCAGTGTCTTCTCCCTTCAGAGAACCAGAAACTGTGTGTTTACACACACAGATCCCGGTTCTCGGTGTGTAACCAGCGATCGCAGGAGCCTGGCGGTGATGGCGACCGCCAAGCACTCGCATTGGCTCTGGGGGCGAGCAGCGGGCGTGTGCACCCCTAGTGGCCACAGGACGAAGTGACGTTACATAACGTTGTTTCGTCCAGCCATGCCATTCTGCCGTAGTAAAACTTCAGCGGCTGGTCGGCAAGTGGTTAAGAGCTATGGGCGGAAGTGACGTTTGATGTCGCTTCCTCCCTCCCATGCCATGGAGTCAAGCATCTTCCCCTCAGTCGGCAGCCAGGCATCCACGAGAGAGGACGCGATCGTCTCTGCCGCTACCAGTGTGTCCGGTAAGTGGCGGAGATGACCAGAGCGACGCGGGGGGGCACCTCTCCCGCCGCCGATAAAAGTGATCTTGCAGTGGAGACCATTTTTATCTTAGAGACTCCCACGCCGTTCCCAAAAATAAGCCGTAAGCTGCTGCCATAACCCTGGTATTTGGCGTCAAAGTACCGACATACGGTTAAAGCAATTTGCGTGAAGTGGTACATGAAGACATATTTGTGTTTAAAATGAAATATTTATGCATACTCTTGATAATAATAGGTTAATAAGTTAAAAAAATTTTTTTGACATGTCCTTTAGAGTAACAAAATCCTCCTGATGAAGACCATGAATGTAGGGGTCGAAATGCATTGGGGTTCTCATATGTAATGTAACAACATTTTTGCAATGTGCATTTTTGTCACTATTGATGGATATTTTCTGTTTTCATATTCTAACCAGAGCTCATATTTTAAATTTCCTGTAAAATTAGTTTTTTGCACTTTTGATAAATAAAATCATTGAAAACACTCATACTCATTTGATGGTTATTTTGCTGCTAAAAAACCCCTTCGGGGAATTTTTCCATTTTTGAAACTATTTTCAGGGTGTGCAGCCTTGTTGACTCTCATTTATGCGTTCTTCCATGTTATAGTTTGATGGTAACTTCCCATTGTTGCCTTCCCTTCACATTCTGGCTGTGCTGAAAGGGGATGAGCCCTGCAAGTTGATCTTGGCCTTTATAATGTGTTACTTTCCCCATCTGCATCTCAGCTTGCTTATTCATTAAAGCTGAAATGGGAGGTGGATGCAGGTGAAATGGGTGATGAGGATTGGAGCGAGGTGCTGGAAACTAATAAACTGGTATCTCCCAAAATGTCTGATAGACTTACACATATATATATTTTTCATAGGGCATATCTCACACCAGAACGAATGGCTAAATTCTGCTCATCTCGGATCCCCATGTGTCCCAATGACTGCCGTTGGCATCTTTGGGCATATAATCTGGCAATGTCCTCACATTTGAGGATTTTGGGAGCTAATGGTACAATTCCTTCATGACCAGATGGGCTCACTGGTGACAATGGACCATAGGCAATGCTTGTTGGGATTATTCCCAGACCCAGAAATGGATTAACACAGATTTGTATATGTATACCGCTAGGAAACTAATAGCTCAAGTATGGATACAGGCCACAACCCCTACGCTTGTGGCCTGGATCGCCAAGATAAACATCACCTTGGCTTATAAGAAGGTCATCAATACTAATAGGGGATGCCTGGGCAAATATAAAGTATGGGATAGATGGTTACAGTCGCCACTGACTTGTACTTCATAATGAGTATCTTGACATGGACTTCATGTCTCTTGGGTAGTAAATTTATTATGAGGGTCGTACTCAAAGTGTTTACCCATTAATGTGTCTTGCTGTTACCAGGGTGGTTTTTTGATAGCCTGTGTTTTGTACTGATATTTATTCATCTATTGGCTGAGGGGCACTGGCTGTATACCCAGATTTGTTTTAGTTTTTCCCCCATATCCCACTGTTAAGTCATGTCATATAACAGTTTAATATGTGTATTTCTTCTTTTGTTGTTTTTGTTGTACATCCAATTTATGTTTTTTGATAAGCTCAATATATACAGAAAACATGCTTGTTATACTCACTGTGAAACCTAAGGGGGTTAATCCTCTGCATTGTGTAAAAAGGCTGTTTAATCCTGTCTTCTCTGATCCTCCCCTTTTTTTAATGTCCCCAATCTATCTGCTGAAAGAACAGAGCCCTAGGAGGTATTCTGCACATGCTCAGTTTGGTGTGTATTGCTAGAAAGTTTTTTTTTTTGGGGAGGGTGCATGTTATCAGTTCAGGGCCAATCAGCACTATTCAGACAGAGGGTCAGGGGTCATGCAGCCTCATCGGAAAGTCAAGGGAGAATGAAAACTCCTCCTACAAGCTTTGACTAGTGCTTGCCAGACACTGATATGCTGATGAGAAAGGGTATTTAGCAGTTTATATTTACTAAAATAATTGCACTTCCATTTACTGTGGGAGACCAGATATGGTGAATGCAGGGTCCTGGGTTTAGTAACACTTTAATTGGAAATAGCCTGTTGGCTGTCCAGCGATTTGTCAGTGACAAACTGATACTACTTAGCAGCCATCTACCAAAAAGGCATACATGGAAAAAAAATTGAGATTTATTTTCTGCACTGAAAATTCTGAATGAACTCTCAGCACACTGCTATACACCTTTTTTAGTCAACTTTGCATAGCCACAGGGATTTTTAGTTTATAAACATTGCAATACATGTTTAACCACTTCCCGCCCACCATATAGCAATATGATGTGTGCAAAGTGGTTCAGTTATCCTGAATCCTGACTGAACATCCTATGGCCTCCAGCAGGATATGTCGCCAGAACATGCCCGCAGGGGTCGCGCGGTGAACTGTGGTGTGTCAACATGACACACCGCATCTCTGATCAAGGTACAGTGCCATCTATCAGTGCCACCCACCAGTGTCGCCTATCAGTGCTGCCTATGAGTGCCCATCAGTGCTGCATATAATTGCCTCATCATCAGTGCCACCTAATCAGTGCCAATCAGTAATGACTCATCAGTGCCTGTCAGTGCAGCCTCATCAGGGAAGGAGAAAACTTACTTATTTACAAAGTTTTGTAACAAACGAAGAAAACCTTTTTTTCAAAATTTTCAGTCTTTTTTTATTTGTAGCGCAAAAAATAAAAACCCCAGTGGTGATCAAATACCACCAAAAGAAAGCTCTATTTGTGGGCAAAAAATTATAAAAATTTTGTTTGGGTACAGCGTAGCATGACCGCGCAATTGTCATTCAAAATGTGATAGCTCTGAAAGCTGAAAATTGGTCTGGGCAGGAAAGTGTATACGTGCCCTGTATTGAAGTGATTAAGGTGGCCAACCCTGTCAAAATAAACCCTCTCTGGCCAGTCCCTACTCTTCTCTACAAATTATTACTTCAGTGGATATAATGCCAATATAGGGCAAATAGACACAATTTGTAGGAAAGCTACAGGTTCAAAAAGCCACATCATGCTCCCTTCAACATCCAAAAATTTCCAGAAGTGCCACCAGCACAGAAGTGGCAGAAACCCAGGCACACCCATCTACTGTTAATAGAAGTTTGTCCGGAAGTGGTCTTCATTGAAGAATTGTGACCAAAAAGCCATACCTCTGACATGGGAAAAAAAGGTAAACATCTCAACTATGCATGCAAACACAGGAACTGGGGTGCAGAAAAATGACAGTAGGTGCTCTGGACAGATTAGTCAACATTTAAAATATTTGGCTCAAGCAGGAGGCAGCTTGATTGCTGAAGGACTGGAGAGCGATAAAATGAGTGTCTACAGGCAACATTCAAGCATGGTGGGGATTCCTTGCGAGTTTAGAGCTGCATTTCTGCTAATGGAGTTGGTGATTTGGTCAGGATCAGTGATGTCCCGAATGCTAAAAATTACAGCATTGGAGAGGTGTGTGATTGGTCCCCACAGGGCCCTGTTCTTAACATCATCAAGTCTGTCTAGGATTACATGAGGAGATTATTATTATAGCACTTCTATTTCTGAAAACATTCTAAATTTACAGTATTTTTTCACACTTGCCCAATACTTTAGCACAGTAAAGTCCACGGCAAATAGGAATTATTTTTAAGGGCCTAGTAGCCCACTTTGTACTCCGCCAGTTTGCAGGTGTCTAGCAAAACCCAGACACAAGATTGACTGTTCCAACCCAGAACGACATAATCCAGAAAAAGCCTCTGCCCAGAAACAACAGTCAGAAATGTTGCATTTACCCTAAGGTGTCCTTTTATGAAACTGAGATCAGCGGCGATCCCGAGTCTCACCGCTGATCTCAGCGCTTTACCAGTTTATGAAACTGAGATAATCAGCGGAGAACATGTTCTCCGCTGATTATCTCAGCACAGTGAGAATTCACAGAAACGGCCAGTTTATGAAGGTGCGATCACCACACCTCACTGGCGATCTGTGACAGAATTCTCACTTTCTGATTCACCATTTCAGAAGTGGAGAATCAGAGTGAGAAGCCTGAAACTGGCTGATATTCTGGAGAAAGAAAGAAGTCTTTTGACTTCTTTCTTTCACCAAACAGTCAGAGCACACCTTCCCCACCATTACACACCCCAAAACCAGCAGGATAGGAATTTATAGTGTATATATATATATATATATATATATAGCTATATATAGATACATATATATCTATATATCTATATATAGATATATATATATCTATATATATATTTTTTTAGATGTTCACGTCTCTGGCTGGGTTCACACTTGTGCGATGCGTGAACCAGCGTGATTCCTGTGCGGGTTTTCACATCGCACCTACTTTGACATCTGCGCACCACTGCGGGTGTCAATGTAAAGTTAATGACACCCCCAGATCATTTCACAGATCGCAGTGCGAACTATGTAATGGTGCAGGAATCGGATCGCATGGGTGTTCACACCCATGCGATCCAATTCCAGTGCGGACCAAATAAAGGGTCCTGTACCATTTTGGTGCAAATGCAATATGATTTAGGGCCAGTTCCCACTGCTGCGGTGTCCGAGATCGGATGTGATTCGCACCGCAGTGCAAAATCACATCCGATCTCTGTGCGATGCGATTTCAGCCATTGCCCTCGGACCAAACTCTTACAGGACCCTTTTTTTGGTCCACAGCAGAATCGGATTGCATGGGTGTTCACACCCATGCGATTCGATTACTGTCCGAGTTTGCAGATCGCACTGCGATATGCGAACTGATTTGGGAGTGTTAACTTTTAGGCCCAGTTCACACTTGTGCGATGCCGGACATCGCACAGGCATCGCATGTTATTTGCAGCACACTGCCATTCACATTACATGCGATGTCTGTGCGGTGCGATATCAGCTGTACAGATAGTATGGCTGATATCGCACCGCATTCGGTGCAAACACGCACAGGACCCTTTTTTCTGTTCGGACCAGAATCGGATCGCATGTGTGTTCACACATATGCGATCCGATTCATGTCCGAACTGTCAGTTCGCAGTGCGATATGCAAGCTGATCTGGGGGTGTCCTTAACAATGTATTGACACTCCCCAGCGATTCGCATATGGCAGTGTGAACTGACATGCGAGTCGGTGCGATGCGGGAACCCGCAGTGGATTCGCAGTGTTCTCGCATCGCACCAGTTTATCAATTTTTATGTTTATCTATAATGAAATATATTTTATTTTAATTTATTAATAAATATTTATACTTGTATACTTTATTAAAATTATTTTTTTAATGATTATAAATGTATTTTGCATTTATATGAATGGTGTATAGCTGCATTACATATGTGCATTACATTCATTTACTATACACCATTCACATTTAAATAGGAACATGTATGATCTTTAAATATTGATAAAAACAATGTTTTTTTTATAATTAGGTTAATGTATATTGTGTAGGGGGAATTTATCTTTATTATTTATTAGTATGTTGGGGAATAATGTGTGCTGATTTGTGTTAAACTTTTGTATTTTATGGTTCCTCATACTGTAATCCCGCTATATCACACGAGATTACAGTGAGAGGAGCCATTCTCAGGAGTTCCCGGCGTTTGTAGATCGCTCCTCAACTCAACAGGAGAAGCGATCTACACACTTTCATAAACAGGCACTCAGAGGAGAGCGATCTCCTCTGAGAATGCCTGAGAACTGAAAAGCGGTATTTTACCGCACTTTCATAAAAGGACACCTAAATGCGAATTATGTCATATTATCTCACAGTGACAGAGCCTTGCATTGTCAAGCACTTAAAGTCTTATGAAGGGTGAGGTGTATTAGGGTTGGGCTCTGCATACGGCACACACATTGAGGATGATTTACTAAAGGCAAATAGACTGTTCACTTTGCAAGAGAGGTTGACTATATGTTTTCAAATGACCCCCTGTTACTTTGCTTGATGAACTATGATGAGAACTCGGTAAGGTTCACGTTCTCAATTTTACTATTTATAACAATGGAGAAATCAGGAGGTGGAGCTGTGTCCCGTACTTCACTGACATATGAACAAAAAAGGGATTTATTGTGTATTTGCTCATAACTAAACAGATGTGCAATTAAAGGCAGAAACTCTTTAGAGACAAAGCTATAAAATGTTGTACTGTCGTTGTTTTCCTTAACCTCCTTTAGCCCACCTATTGTAATATGTTGGCCAAGTGGGAGCCCTTATATCCTGGGAGGACTTCATATGAAGTCCTCCACTGGACACAGGCGATGACAGATTACTGTACTGGCCCACTGCCGGTACCATGTGATCGCTGCAGCCAATCACAGCAGATCATATCACAATTGTACACAGTGAAAGGCTTTGATTCATGTTTTCATTGTATACTATTGTGATGAGCTCTGTGAGTGATCAAATGGTACAGGCAGGGCCAATCACAGCCCATCTGTACCATGCGATTAGTTGTGGTCAGTCACAGCTATTTACAACGAATAGTTTTCATTTAGAAAAAAATGGTTGCTTATGTCTGTAAATTAGTTATAAGCAATCATGGGGTTTAAAGAAAAAAAATCATGATCACCTCCCCAGAGTAGTAAAGTGTTACTATGGTAACACTGTATTGCTCTGGTCACTGTAATAAAAAACAAGTAATAAAAAAGAAAAAATATATTAAAAAAATGACTTTTTTTTTAACATACTGTCACCAGTCAGTGTCCCTGATCACCACCACACTAGTTGTATGATAATGTTGTACTGCACTGGTGATAGTATGTAAAAAAAGTTTTAAAAAATTGTGGGAAAAAAATTATTTTTTAAAATTTCTTAATTTTCCAAAAAATTGTGACAAAAAATTCATGCCTCTTACTAAATACCTTGGACTGTGTACTTTCCAAAAATGTGTAATTTTGGGGGTATTTGTACTGTCCTAGCATTTTCGGGCCTCAAGAAAAGAGATAGTCCAGCAGTACATGAGGACTGATCAATTTTCATATATATATATATATATATATATATATATATATATATATATATATATATACACACCATATTTTGTGGACTGTGTAACTTTCCTACAGATTCAATAATATACACTGGTTATTCAAAGTGTGACAGCGCTGAAAGCTGAAAATTGGTCTGGGCAAGAAGGGGTAAAAGTGTCTGCTATTGAAGTGGTTAAAAAAGAAAGCGAGGCCATTATATTTCTAAAATGTTTAAGCTTGCTAAGGGTAACATTTTTAATTTAATTACATATTTTTTTAGTTGTGCTTTTTCTGAGAACTGTATTGCAATGCATAATTAGTTAGTGTATCTATAGTCAATACTTTTTTAGATTTGAATAGAATATAAAAGGATTAAAAGCAATGTCAGGTTTTTTTTGTTGTTGTTGTTTTTGTTATTTTTTTTTTTGCTGTCTGCGTTGCATTTTGGAAATTCCCCTTTACTTGCTGTCCCAGAGATACAACAGGAAGTTAGTGGAAATCTCCTAAGGTGAGGAGAGTTCCTCTCTTAAAGAGTTGTCCAACCTACCAACATAGAAATGCTGCTTGTAAATTCTGCTCTATATGGCAGGCATGGTTGGATATTCCAGGACTTGCACTACCTCAGCTAGTCATGTACAGGCTGTTACAATTATGAAAGTTAAATACCTTCTGAACTCTACTTCCAGGGCGATATATAAGGGTGTTGCCCTTATACACATATTATTACATGCGATAAACTCAAAATGGTGGTACTTGTCCTTGCCCAAGGAGGTTACATTTATCTTCCAAGCAACGGGATAGCAAAGACCATATTCAGTTTCTGGCCCATTGGCCATCGATCTCTCATCCCGCAAGGGTGTCTAGATAGATATTTACTTTCTTCAATGTTGTTTTCACTTTTTTCTTTTGTGTTTTAAGTGTCATGTGACTTGATTATGTCTTCTAGTGCCACTCTTTTATCTCTAATGCCGTGTACACACGGTCGGACTTTTCGTCTACAAAAGTCCGACGGACGCCGGCGGACCAAAGCCGGCTGACAATCCGATCATGTGTGGGCTTCCCCGGACTTTCAGTGGACTTTTCCAGCTGCAAATCTGACGGACTTTAGATTTGAAACATGCTTCAAATCTTTACGTCGTAACTACGCCGGACCCAGAAATCCGCTCGTCTGTATGCTAGTCCGACGGACAAAAACCCACGCTAGGGCAGCTATTGGCTACTGGCTATCAACTTCCTTATTTTAGTCTGGTGTACGTCATCACATATGAATCAGTGTTGCCAACCTACCAGATTGAAATTTACTGACACAACACCCAGAATTTACTGGCACAGCCATGTTTTACTGGCATTTCCAAAAGTTAGAAAATTACAGTTTCAAGTGCAAATTTCAGTATTTAGGCTACAAACAAGTACAATATGCAATTAATAATGTGATGGAAGGTAGATATAAAGGCAAAAATCATATTTCTTATATTATTTTTGAAATAGTAAGTAAGTAGCTCGGGGACTGGACTCAGGAGGGCAAGAAATCAGAATGGGCAGGCGCACACATGACATTGACTCACAGTGACACTGACAGCACTGTGCACAACCACAGATGATGATGACACCTCACCACGACACGACACGTACCCTACTGAGTATCATTGACAGTCTCTCTCCATGGCAGGTGATCCCTTCAGTCCACTGAAGTCCAAATAGCACTGACAGTCTGGGCTCCCAGCTTGCCTTGCTCCCATCCCACAGTCCCGCACACAAGGCTCCGCCCTCTCTGCTCAGGTTCCCTTGCACCATGAGGTCACACAACATGCTCAGGAACCTCTTCCACCACACTCCGACACTGTAGCAGGCACTCTGGGTCTGGGCTGGCACAACCATATTTTTTACTGGCAACCTTTTCCTGTCACTGGCATTTACTGGCAGGAGAAAAGTGCCCGTTTTTTACTGGCTGCCAGTAAAAATACTGATGGTTGGCAACACTGATATGAATCCCTCTGACTTTTGTGTGATCGTATGTAGGCAAGACCGTTCGTTAGAAAGTCTGCCGCAAGTCCGCCAAAAAGTCCGTCGAAAGTCTGTCAGACGGGCTGTCTGACTTTTGTAGCCGAAAAGTCCGACCGCGTGTACGCGGCATAAGATTTTACAATAAGCTATCATTTAGTTGCTCCTAACGGATGGGATGTTCTGTTTACTGGAACATGTTATTTGCCTTATAAAGTTGTTAAATTTCCTATATTTCTTTGATATATGTCCTAGGCTCCCTATATGTTTTGTCTACTGTATTGTGTTTTGGATGAATAATGGCACAATAATTTTTTTTTTGATAAAAAAAAAAGTTGTCCATGGAACAAATGCCCCAGTTGGAAGATTGCCCCTTTCTTTGTTCTGGCCAAATTTGAGATCCCCCCCCCCCCCCCACTTTATCAGTGACAGTGGTCACCAGTATAAATAGAGGAGTGAATCTCCCCAGCAGGGACAAAGACAGCAATAAAAACTTGATAGTGGATCTAACGCCTAAAGGGTTTAATCCATCCCACTCTATTGAAAACTTTGTTTCTTTTTTCTATTGCTCTTTATTTCTTTATTTCTTTTGCTCTTTAAAAAAAATATTAGAGAAATCCACCCGATAAGTAATTGACTTATCACCAGGGCAGGTGTAGGAAAAAAGTGAATTTCATGTTAACATTTTTATGGTTTCTGATCAAAGTATCTATTTAAACTGTAACAAAACTGTTGAGTTTCGATTTACTGAGAAAAATACTCTCTAATAATCTCTAAGAAATGAGAGTGTGTTATCAGCTAGTTTCAAACTACGTATACAAACTGCTACCTTGTAATTGGCTATTGTCTAAGTCAATGCCTATGTCCACTTTGTAGAAATATCTAACGCGCCGAATAAACTTTTGATATTGAGTTGATACATCACACCTGTGTCTGATGTGTTCTCATTATCCCAAACTTGTGTGGGGGAGCTGATTCAGCAGAAGGAAAACAAATGTCTGCAGCAGATTTAACCCCTGGGGCATTGTCGAGTAGCTCAGCAGCAGATGATTGCGGGTTACTGGCGGCACTCCTGTACCTGGCCCTAATGGGTCAGCACAGGGGCACGACCCAGGCAGTACATAGTCGTAAATAACCTAAACCTGATAAAATTTCAGTTTTTAGCATTATCAATTTACTTAACTTCACAACCAAAAGTGCACGCCCATCTTTCAAGCAGCTTACCAACTATTCTGACCCCAAGATGGGGGTCTGGCTGCACTTTATCCCAGTATCCCCATGGGATGGATGGATATCAGGAGCCAAGATTCCAGAATGGGTTACCATACAACCAGGATGTTCAACAGTGGGCTCAATTATCTCCAGTCACACCCTCTGAAGATAATTGAGCCCACTGTTGAACATCCTGGTCATATGGTAACCCATCCTGGAATCTTGGCTCCTGATATTCATCCCTCCCATGGGGAAACTGGGATAAAGTGCAGCCAGACCCCCATCTTGGGGTCAGAGTAGCTGAGCCCACTGTTGAACATCCTGGTTGTATGGTAATCCATACTGGAATCTTGGCTCCTGATATTCATCCCTCCCATGGGGAAACTGGGATAAAGTGCAGCCAGACCCCCATCTTAGGGTCAGAGTAGCTGAGCCCACTGTTGAACATCCTGGTTGTATGGTAACCCATCCTGGAATCTTGGCTCCTGATATCCATCTATCCCATGGGATACTGGGATAAAGTGCAGCCAGACCCCCATCTGTCATAATAGCTGGTAAGCGGCTTGAGAGTTGGGTGTGCACTTTTGGGTGTGAAGATTTTGCTGGCCACACTGAAAGATGAATTTTTGTTGATACACAAGTATAAATGAAGTTTTTTTTTTTTTACACAAGAGCACTTTTCTTCTGTTTTCCTTTTTTCTAATGGACTTTACTGGATTATTTATGAATGTTTAAACACATTCTTATTTATAGTTTTGATATATATGAGTTTCTTGATTGAATGTATGCACCTTATATTGATAGCGCAACACATTTTTAATTATTATATTATTGCTATGTATAATGTTTATGTGGACATTTTGTGAGTGCACCTGTCACTGATAAATTATTCTTTTTTACAATCTAGTAACAGTTTTTGCACAGCTTAATTTTTGGTTTAATTTACGTGCATGCTAGTCTCATGTCATAAGTGAATAGGTTACTCACCATACGAAAATTCTCGTACGACAGATTACATCTTTAGAAGTGATGTAATGTGTTGAATAGTTTTTTATGAATTCTTTCGTTTCTGAACATGAGACGAAAACTGTACTGATTAAACGAAAATTGGACGTTGAGTTCACGTAGGACAAAAATGTTATAGTCTGCACATCCAGCTTTTGTCGTACGAAAAATCAGAATTGGCTGTCGAAAGCACTGTATTAACGATCTGAAAATCGGCAGATCATTTGTTGGACGAAATTTTACTTCTGATTTTCGTATCGTGTGTATGGGCCTTTATAGACTGCAGTGTTTGAATGTTCAAATTTGTCCGTTTCCCTTACATCTCTATGCACACAATACTAAGCTGGCAAGCAGCATAGAGAGTCTGGCTACACCATATGCTCGGAATAGTAAATCCTGAGGATTGCTTAATTATTGTAGAAGGTGATAGGGGGCCTGTCAAGTAGGGCTGTACATGGCCCCACAACTTCTAATAAAGGCCCTGTTTACTACAAACTAATCAGCTATAGTGAATGCAAACATGACAAAAGAATGATAACTTGGAACAGACTTTGTTAACTGAAAGCTTTTTTTCAGATTTGGGGTAATAGATTAGCACTGTTTCTGGGGCTCCCTTTGATGATAAATTGTTACTTTGTGATTTTTCCTATTATTTTCATATTGCGCAAATCTATTCCCAAATATTTATGTTAGAAATAGTTCTGTATATCATATCATGATGGTAAATACAAAAGCCGTATTCTCTAGATTCCCTTGGCTTGTAGTGGGGGTCCGTCTGTTTTCAAACTCTGTTTCTCTCACAGTGATAAACGAGAGTACTATGCACTATAGCCAAAATTAATCTCACAAATAATTAAAGGAGGAAATATCACAGGGCCAAGGTTCTCATTTTTCATCAAAGCTAAGAGGAGTTGCTCACCTGTTCTACAGAGTATCCTAAATAATAAAAATCTGTAGATCTGCATATTCCTTTAGCACAGGTTTCCTTTTTTGTAGAGCAATATGGTTCACAGTTACATAAATGTCAAATATCTCAAATTCCATACAAGTGCTGGTAAGTTATTTGAAAAGTTGTGCATATAAGCTCTTTCCATAATCCATCTGATTTATTTTGTTTTGCTGTAAAGTAGTCTCATGCAGTTGATTCTTGCATTCATCTTTCAGCAGAAGCCAAGTAGGAAACTCAGGTTAAGCCAAATTTAGTCAAATGCCAATCATGTTACCAGTATGTTTAGGGACTGTAGGAAGTAATCAGAGTACTTAGAGGAATCCATTTAGACACAGAGAGAACATAGTTACATAGTTAGTCAGGTTGAAAAAAGACACAAGTCCATCCAGTTCAACCTTAAAGACAATAAATAAATAAAATAAAAAATATTGTACAATGCAATATACCCAATTTTATACCCACAGTTGATCCAGAGGAAGGCAAAAAACCCCAGCAGAGCATGCTCCAATTTGCTACAGCAGGGGAAAAAATTCCTTCCTGATCCCTCAAGAGGCAATCGGATTTTCCATGGATCAACTTTACCTATAAATGTTAGTACCCAGTTTTGTACACTGTTCCACAATATCAGCATCCTGTAGGCTGTTCCAAGGGAATCAGAACACTGCATCCTGCGGAATGAAGTCGCCAATTGGATTAAGTGCATTCTGACTGTTTTGTTTGGCTGGCAGTGACATAGAAGACAATGGGAAGGGAAGGAGTCACGTGACATGCTGGTCTTGCCGCCCTCCCCTCTTGTGGCACCATAGGCAGGCCAAAGACTGTTCAAGCTGGCTGAGATTCAAACTGGGTATGGGCAGGCTGAATGTACCAAGTTAAACGATCAATCAACTTGGGTATAACCAGCATGCCACGTTGTACCTGTGATTATTGCTAGCAGCTGCTATAGCCGCTAGGAATATTCACGGTCTTCTCCTGACAGGGACACCCGCCACCCTGCCGGGAGAAGACAATGGCACAGCAGGAGAGATTCCCCCATCAACACTCTCTGTGTTGATGGGGGAATCAAGCAAATTTCTTTCCTGCAACCAGTGGTCCCAACAGTGAAGCATGGTGGTAGCAGCATCATGCTGTGGGGGTGTTTTTCAGCTGCAGGGACAGGACGACTGGTTGCAATCGAGGGAAAGATGAATGCGGCCAAGTACAGGGATATCCTGGACGAAAACCTTCTTCAGAGTGCTTAGGACCTCAGACTGGGCCGAAGATTTACCTTCCAACAAGACAATGACCTTAAGCACACAGCTAAAATAACGAAGGAGTGGCTTCACAAAAACTCTGTGACTGTTCTTTTTTTTTTTTTATAATCTTTATTTTAGTTATCAAAGGACAAAAAAAACAGAGAACAAGACATGTCCAACAGGTTACAATAGGATAAAGTCAATGACCCACAAGGGTCTGGCATGTTCAGTTTGATCGTTGAACAAAGATAATAAGAAAGCAAAAATAATAAGAAAAAACAAAAGCAGGAAGAGACACCATGGAAAATAGAACACGTCTAGCGATCGTTAGGTGGGATTGACTGAGACAAATTCCCTTCAGCTAGTTGATTACCAACAGCAATCAGGTAGCAAATGTATGGGTGTATTTATTGGATGGGTGGGGGATACGGCACGTTTAATCCCCCCGGGGAGCAGCTCCCTTATCAGGGATGACCCAGGGAGGATCACCTATACTGAAACATTAAAGGTTAGGTCCCCTTCCTGCGGCCGGGTCGGAGAGAGGGGGGCCATAGAGCCTCCTACTAACCTCACTCCTCCCCCCACACATTCTGGGGTACCCGGGAGCCACCCCACCCATCCAAGCGCACCTATAAGTAGCTCCTTGAAAATAGGAGGCTTATCCCATGGTTGCTGTATCATTAAGTGTTTACAACCATCAATCTCACACCAGCTTACCACTTAAACTATAAATCATTGAGGTATAGCATATAAGTTGCTTACATTTGCCTTACAATAGACGTTGAAACAATGGGGGATAGTGAAGAGAGAAGAGAGAGGAGGGAAGGTAGGGGGGGGAACAGGGGAGGGGAGTAATCCAGACGTACCTGTTTTCCAGAAAGTGGATGCAGCCCATTCGCCTCCAAGCACACCGCCTCTGGCAAGAGAAGGAAAGCTATATGTTTAGGAGGGTGGACCCCCTTCGTCTACTGTGACTGTTCTTGAATGGCCCAGCCAGAGCCCTGACTTTAACCCAATTGAGCATCTCTGGAGAGACCTAAAAATGGCTGTCCACCAACGTTTACCATCCAACCTGACAGAACTGGAGAGGATCTGCAAGGAGGAATGACAGAGGATCCCCAAATCCAGGTGTGAAAAACTTGTTGCATCTTTCCCAAAAAGACTCATGGCTGTATTAGATCAAAAAGGGTGCTTCTACTAAATACTGAGCAAAGGGTCTGAATACTTAGGACCATGTGATATTTCAGTTTTTCTTTTTTAATAAATCTGCAAAAATGTCAACAATTCTGTGTTTTTCTGTCAATATGGGGTGCTGTGTGTACAATAATGAGGGAAAAAAATGAACTTAAATGATTTTAGCAAATGGCTGCAATATAACAAAGAGTGAAAAATGTAAGGGGGGTTGAATACTTTCTGTCCCCACTGTATATATTCCTCCAAGCCTGAGCTATTTTTGAACATTGTGTGGTCATAGATAAAACTACAGCACATGCTGAACACTCCAACATACATGGGTCAATGGTTATTCTGAATATCATATATAGTACAAATAACAGTGCGATTTTGTATGTACAAATGCCTGTGGTTTTTCCTAGTAAAAGTAGCACACTCCTCTCTTGTCACTGCTTTTAAACTAGAAGGGTAGTGGTGCCTAGGGAGAGTGATTTAAATACTGGATGACACAAATAACTGATTTTTCTTAAATAGTATTACAAACTTATATGGTTTCATATGTGATAAAATACAGGTACTTGTAGAAACTTAAAGTGGAACTTCAGTCATTTTTTCAACTTCCCATCTATTAAATCTTCTGCCCTTGTTGTTTTAGCTTTGGATAGTAAAACATTTTTTTTTCTGCCAGTAAATACCCTATACAGCCCACTTCCTGTTTCTTGTCTGGTAAAAAGCCTAGGCTTATGACATCATGCATAGCTCTCTCTCTCACTCTCGTGAGAGTTTGCCAGAAAGGAAGGGGGGATGAGTCACAAGAGGGCCAATGAAAGCTGCAGAGCTGGAGGTGTGCCTCTGTGTGTCTGTGTAAATCCAGGAAGTGAACAGGCATCAGCTTCAGCTGCCCACAGTTAAGAGTTGCAGCCAGACTCAGTAGAGGGAGATTTCTGCAGCATATTTGGCAAGTACAGAATCACAGTATATATAAAATAATATGCAAAGTGGTTGGGGGGAAGCTTCAGAATGGCAAAATGTTTTTATTACAAATTATGTCAGCAGACTGCAGTTCCTCTTTAAGGTGTGTCAAGTTGTCTTACTCATCAGATTTTGGTGCTAACATTCCTTAAAATGCTAAACATACAGAGATATAGGGGAAAAAAACTGTCAAAAATGTATTAACTTCAGCCCTTCATCTTGGTGGTATCTGTAGGTCCAATAGGCCACAAGAATAGCACATTATTTTTTCTGGATCATAAAAGTACATAGAACTTTATATATGAGCATCTCATGACTGCCCATAGCAATATCTAATAAGAGTCTCACTTTTTATACCACAAATTTTAGATCTTGTGTCCAACTTATGGCTCCAGGGCCACATGCAACCCATTGGTACCTGGTGTGTGACCTTTGGAAGACAGACGTTAGTATTGAGAGTTTGATCACTGGTTTGTAAAGGAAATATACAGGCACTGATCTGTAACAGTCTCAAGAAAGATGCTTCCAGTCTCTGTTTCCTGCAACTTGACTCCAATCTCCAAACATTCTTGTGGCACATCCAACAGTTTTGTGACCATCTTCTGAAGGATGTCCAACTGAGGCACCTTATACTTTGAAAGGTGACCACCACTGCTTTAAAGGAAGGATCTAGGAGCCTTGCCCATATAAACAATTGTCTGGGTCACCTTCATATATTAGTATACAGTGTTCAGTTGAGCTATAGTGGTTGCAGGTGGAATGCTGCTCACAGATATCAATGGATAAAATCGAGCTAGTGAGGAATACAGTGCATTTAACAAACATTTCAAAAATATGCGCTCTCGTCATTATCATGGCTTTCAAAAGTTCTCTACTGGCTACAGAGTACTCTTTTAATAAGGAAAGCCTTGAATTCATTTTTATATCTGATTGATACAAATATTACAAGCTAGTTTACAAAGTTTACTATCACTACACTTTAAAATTGTACATTTGGAGAGTTTGCAGCACAGTCATCATATCTTAACCTAAAACCAATATTTCCTGTACAGTAAATGGCACAAACTGTACATAGTATATCATTAATATCAATAAAATATCTTTAAAAAAAATGCAATTACCGTACACAAATGCACTCTGATTTCAATCCCATTCATATACAAAACGATCACAGTATTCCACAAGAAAAATAACCATTCAGGGATTGCAGTGAGCCAGAGAGATGATGGCTTATGAAATGACCCTCTTTCCAAATGTCTTTAATTGTACCAGAGCTACCATAATCAAAAATCTGGATGAAGCTGTTTTTTAAAAACATAAATTATAGCAGAGCCAAATAATATTTTATTTCCCTAAGAATAAATAGTTTAGAACCCTACTTTGTTCCAGGACCATTTATATTATAGCAATAAAAAGTATATGTGGAAAATATCATGCATACATCCCACATGTAAAGTGACACTAAAGTCAAAATGTTATTTTTTTATATTATTTGGGAAGGGGTTGGAACTACTGTCAGGGTGTTATTTAATGTCTGTATCCTCATTAGGGATATATCCCATCATTCCCTGTCCAAGAAACACATCAGAAGGAGAGATGAAATCTCTCTTAAATGAGCAGAAATCCAGTCTTTAACGGTTTTCGATAGAACAGTTATCCTCACAGGGACATTTCTGTTCTACTCCTATCCTAGTGACAGCGGTAAATGTTTACATTGCCTTTTTGTCTGGATCAAAATGGTCACTTGAACAGAAAATGAGTGAATCTGGCGCCGACAGCAGTAAAGTCGTAAAAGGGTTTCTAATTTACCCCTCTCTAACCAAAATTTTAAAAAAGTTTTGGATGTTGGGGGTTGCCTGATCAAGGATCCACAGGAGATGCCTCAGGCTGCAGCCACCCAGACTAGGCTGTGAAAACTCTCAAAGCGGCCCACATACTGCAGCTGCAACCTCTCCTTGCGGAACCAGAAGAGACAGGCACTAAGACAGGGTTGTATTTGCAGCCACACACATGGTTGGAGGAGGGCCAGCCCAAAAATGTCCTGGATACAGGATGTGATTGCAGCCTAGGAGAGGATGATCCCACCCATGGAGAGAGGAGAGACTTCTGGGAGCTCTTTGGAACTGTGGTAGATGTAGTTCCCTTGAGTCAGCCTCTATTAAATGGAGTGCTGTATGGGGCTACAAATATCAGGAGGACAGTGTGCTGCAGAGAGGAGTAAAATGAAGGAGAACCTGGGGCTCAGGGCAGTCCCGTGTGGGTAATGAGAGGTGCCTATAGGAATATGCAATTTTTAGAGACTGCTGCTACAGAGCCCAGAATCACCACTGATGCCACAGGTTCCGGTCATCATTAACGGGGGGGGGCTTCATAACAGACGGCACAGTGGTTAAGGCTGTTGGCCACTGTCACATACCTTACAGGGAGTCTGAAATGCTGAGGGTGGCCTCTCGCATGGTCCCGGTCTCAATACCTCTGGTAGTGAGGACAGGGAGTGCTGGGGCACGGAAGGGTGCAGGTGCCTGCGGCTGGAAGCTACAACTTGGAGATACAGGATCCTCTTGGAGAAAGACGGGAAGACTGATCACCAGAACTGTTCAGTAGAAGCCAGGCAGGTAGGTAGGGATTCAGGAACAACTGCAACGTCAGGAACAGGCAAAGGTTGGCAACTGGCTAGCAACAAGGTATCCAAACAGAAGGCAAGTTCGTAGTCCACTGCCCCTAGCCTCGCCAACCTTTTCATGGCCAAATGGGAGGAGGATGTCGTCTATGCCCGCAGGACTTCTTCCCTCATCCTGTGGGCACGATACATTGATGGCATCCTCCTCCTATGGAATGGCAGTGCTGAATCATTGGAATCGTATTTCCAACAACTGAACAACAATGATAGAGGTATATCTCTTATGTTGCCAGTAAAGATAAGATCAATTTTCTGGACCTAGAAATCAAAATGTGTAATGGACGTTTCCAGTTCCATACGCACTTAAAGCCAACAGATCGTAATGGCTTCATTCCAACTGATAGCTGCCACCATCGATCGTGGCTGGACTCTGTTCCAGGGAGCCAATTTCTTAGGCTACGTCGCAATTGCTCTGATATTGCCACCTTTAAAGCACAGTCTAACATATTGAGAATCAGGTTTGTGGACAAAGATTATGATCCCCACTTAGTTGACCGGGAATTTCAACATGCTTTAAACACAAACAGGGAATCTTTACTAGAAGAGAAATCTAAAGTAGAACAGGGGGACACTTTTAAGTGGTCTATGCTGACTTTATTTTCCATTCAGCATAAACAGGTCAGAGCCATCCTCTCTAAACATTGGGACATTCTTAAAACTGACCGGATCCTTAATACGGCTCTGCCAGACCAAGCGAGAGTTATCTTTAGAGGAGCTCCCACTTTGCAAAGTAAGATAGCTCCAAAAATTATCAACCCCCCCTATACGCCAGCCTCTCTTTCACGAGATGGAGGGTTTCTACTCATGTAGAAAATGTATTGTATGCCAGCACAACTCTGGGATAGGATGAAAAACCATTGCGTTTACATCCTCTATTACTCACAAACAATATTCCATCAAACAGTTTTGTACCTGCACTACCAGCCATGTTGTGTATTTGATCACTTGCCATTGCGGGAAACAATACGTTGGCCGTACTATCCTCTCCTTTTCAGTTAGAGTGGCTGAGCATATTGCTCTAATCCAGAGTGGGGACATTAAACACACTGTCCCCAGGAATTACAAACTGCATCACAACCGTGTAATTAAGGGGACACAGTTTGTGGTGATAGACAGATATGTTCCCCCTTGGAGAGGTGGTGCCATGACCAGAGGGGTCTCTCGCCTAGAGACCTTCTGGATCCATGAGCTCCGAACTTATTTTCCGTCTGGCATGAACGTGGAGCTAGACATCAATTCCTTTATCAATAAGGCCTGATGTCCCAATCCAACATGCTCATCTTTCTCCTTTTTTCAATATTTTTCAATATTTTCCATTTTTTATTATTCACCTTTGTATTTTTCTATGCATATACGTATACGTATTTTGTATTATTTTATTTTTATTTGTAATTTTTTTTATGTGTGAATATGATCTTCACATATAAGTTTTTCCACATGTTGTCACATGGGTTCTTAATTTAATGTTTTGAACTTGAGTGATCCTATTATTATAGACTCATGTCACACATGTGTTTAGCCATGTATAGATATGTCTAGTATATGGTCGAAGTCTTTTCCTTTATGTGTACATTGTAACTGTTTGCACACGATCCCCTCATGAGAGTCTACTCCACATGTGGACATTGAAGTTTTTATTATTTTTCTTCCAAGCATTTTGGCATATTTTACAATTTTTATTTTTTTCACCCTCCGTTGTACTTGTTACACACACGTTTTTCACATGTTTTTGTGGGCACTGATATATGTGCAACTTTTTTCCCATGTGTGGGATAACTTATCAAATTTATATTATTTGCATAGTGATCCTTGGCCATTCATTCACCTTACACAATTTTCTAATTCATTTTTCAATTAATTTTTCGATTGTTTTTGGTCCAGGGTATGTCCATTCGTTCCCCGTTTTACATTCCCTGTTTGCTTATACTAATTTCACTTGTCACAGTGCCTCACACACGTCATCACAGCACCCAGAACACTGTTGCCGGCTAGACGTACGATGCCATTTCGCATCGGCGCAGCACGGCCCTTTGAGACGCCTCCCACTGATTTGGGAGGAATCACGTCACTTCCTACCGGCGCACCACGGCTCATTGAAACGCAAGCTCCGGACGCAAGCTGGTGATGTCACGCCACTTCCTTTTAGTGCACTCGTGCCATTCCTTTTTACCATTTTGTTTATACAGCACATTATGGACATTGAATATATTATTCAATGTCCAATATGACCGATATGTGGACGCAATGCCCAATCTATCAGGGGCACTTCCAGCATTGATATGTGGACGCAAGGCCCATTCTATCAGAGGCACTTCTGGCGCATGATTGCAAAGGCCCCATAATGAGGCGTGGAACGCATGCCGAGCGGCTATTTTGCCTAGTTACCGGAAGTGGCATTGTTTACATGCCGAACACATTGGGAGTTGACTCTCAATTTGGGGACTACATTACCTATATAAATCTTGCTGGCTGCAGTGGGGGGGACCCCCAGACGATGTCCAAGGAGACTAAACGCATCGGGTAGGACCCCACTGCCATCATTTTACCTATACAGCGCTGTTTTTATCCATTTTCATGTGAGTGTATTTCCTTCTTTTTAAATAAATTTGGTACACATTTTCTGTATGGGATTACACTATGTTGCCTTTTTTTGTTTCTTCTTGTCCAATGTAATTACCATTTTTCCCTTTTTCAATTTCAATATAATTACCAATCCCCCTTTTTCAATTTGGATTTGCTGATTTGAGGATGTAATGGTCTTCATGCTACATAACATGTGGTGATTTTACTTTTTATATTAGCGTTACACTTATTTTGTTCTCCAAGTTCGTAGTCAAGGACAGGCAGAGGTTGGCAATGGGCGGGCAGCGAGGTACAGAGTCAGGAAGCAGAGCCGTAGTAGAGAGTCCAAGCCAAGGTCGGTATAATCAGTAGAGGTAGGTAAAAGGGCAGGGGTGATCCAGGAGAGTAGTCAAGGAAGCCGGGTTTGTCAGGAGCAAGGTAACAGGTCACACAGGAATCAGGAACTCAGGAACAAGCTGAAGACGGTCCAGCACTGGTATCAGGCAGAGACCTTGTTTATATATGGCGCTGTGCGCCAGGATTGGTGGGCGTGAATGTGTGTGCGTGAGAACATACACACGCTCGTATGGGTGTGCGTATGTGCGCGGGTGTGCACGTTCGTTCCGCAACTCGTTCGCCTCCGTCGGGGACACTGCGCATGGCCGTTAGTCACTGCTGCACGGAGACGGGCACTAGCACTGTGAGTTCTCTGACAGCCACACTTCCTTAACCTGCTCTTAAACCAAGAGTGCCACACTAACTCAGGACTTAGTTTGGGGACTAACACCCTTTACTGTAGGGTACAAAAATACTTGAGCATTCTAGGACTCTGGGCCCCAACCTTTAGCACCACACTGGCCAGTGGGAGGGATTTTTGGAGAGACTCAAAGACATTCAGCCTCACCATTATTTATTAATTTTTTTTATAATCTCTTTTTATTAAGAAAGAAGAATCGTTCAATACAATGGAATGAAAAACAGTACATAAAAAAGAAACAGAGGGTATATGTCCATCATTCCAGTCACCAGTTCTCTATCAATCTACAGCCATATATATCATGTAGAGACATGCAAGTTACATTACAGAAAAACAACAGTCGAATAGAGGTGATGTCCCTGTACAAAGCCATTGGGGTAATCAAGTTACAGCATAATGCAATATATATTACAAAATACAAAGTGAATAATACTTGATACCAAACCATGGATGAAAGTTCTGGACACAGCAATACAAAGAAGAGAAAATAAAAAGGAAAATAAAATAGCAATAATCCATAGAAAGGGGGAAAAATAGCAAAGGTCACAGGTTGAAGTTGCTCCAGAGATAAACTAGTACCCCTTTTAGTTAGAACCCTCTCCCTAGATTTAGGGTTCCTGTACAAAAATATTAGGTCCTCTCATTGTTTTATCATATGGTACAAATCTTTTTTACCTTGCAACTGTTCATTCATGTTGTTTTTTTTTTTACATTTGTTGCCTTGTTGGGTGTGTAGCCCCAACAAATCCTCCTTCTTCAGCCTTGGTCTGTCAGTAGGTGTTATATTGCCAGAAACGTGGTTGTCATCTAGAGTCAGGGGACCCATACATCAGTGGCTTCTTCAGGGGTAAGCACTTCACCAGGTATGGATATTTATACATAGTTATATTGGTCCAACGTAACTATAATATACAAACCTGTGGGATTCCTCTAGAACAGGGATATGCAATTAGTGGACCTCCAGCTGTTGCAGAACTACAAGTCCCATGAGGCATAGCAAGACTCTGACAGCCACAAGCATGGCACCCAGAGGCATAGGCATGATGGGACTTGTAGTTTTGCAACAGCTGGAGGTCCGCTAATTGCATATCCCTGCTCTAGAAGGTGAAAATCACTGTAATATAAAATACTGCTAAAGTAATCTCCACTAGCTTTTGGGTCCAATGCTAAGAGGCTGACTTGCTGCGTTGTGAACACAGGAGGTCACCTGCTCAGCATAGGCAACATTCATTTCTCAATGAATGCAAAGCATTTTCTGATTGGATGAGGTGGAGAGGCAGGACAGTGACTTCCCACTCTCTATCCCGTCCAATCATAGAATGTTTTGCTTTCATTGAGAAAATGCAAAGCATTCTCTAAATGGGCCCCTGCCTGTTGGCTGACCTCCTGTGTTCACATTGCAGCAGGGAAACCCCTCGGCAGGGGACATGGAAGCTACTGGAGATAATTGTAGTAATGGTGCCCACTACAGTGATTTCCAGCTTTGAGGGGGATTCTACAGGAAGGATTCTTCTTTAGCGTTCTTTACTGGCTAAATAAATTTAGCTCTTCTAAAATTTGCAGTACATGAATACCTGCACCAGGATACAAAAGATAATGCAGAGAAAGTAATAAATCAATATTTTATGTACACGGCAAAGAACAGGCTGTCCAGCCTAAATGGTTTTGCAAATGGTACAAGTCTGTACTGCGTGTATGTGTTCTTTGAAATCTGAACAAGCTTTAAAATTTTACTTTCCATAATTTTGTAGCTGAACCTCAGATCCAGGTGCAAATGTCCCAGGATAGAGTTGTTTTCCTGCTGTAAGAATTTAACAAGTATGGAATAATGTTTTACTTTAATTGGACCTCAGATACTATGCTGTTAAAGTTGTTAAGCTGAATACGTGAGTTTTCATTTCTTTTTAAAATGTATTTTCTTTTTTGATGTATATAATGATCACCGCAATGGCAGCTGATTACACCACATGGCTTCCCTCACTGGAAAGTAGGCAGAAAGCCTACTATTATCATTATTATACAGGATTTATCTAGTGCCAACAGTTTGTGCAGTGCTTTACAACATGAGGACAGACATTACAGTTACAATACAATTCAATATGGGAGGAATAAGGGGCCCTGCTCATTAGAGCTTATAATCTAGGAGATCTACTATAGTACTGCCTAAAAGCATTTGTTACTGGACAAAACTTTGTATTGTAAAGATAAGAATTGATTCTAAATAGATAATATAAATAGCATTTTTATCATTTAGATTTCATCTTACCTCCTCATGCAAATGTTTCATGTACATTTGACATGGCATATCTTTAACAAACCCTGCATGTTTCCTTACAGGATTTGCTCTCTGTTGTATTTTGATGTATCATCCTTCAGAAATGCGTACAATTTATAACACCTAGATATATGCAATTTGTTTCATTCTGAAATAGTTTTTTTTTTAATTTTTACAAATTTGTTGATTCGAAAATCCGAATTAACGAAAACCCGTTTAACAAATTTTTCCGAATATTCGTAAATTCGTAAATTCTAAATTTGAAAATCCAAAAATCTGAAAATGTGAAAATCTGAAATAATAACTAACTATTAAATTATAGGTATCATAATTTCCTTTCAAATTTGGCTGTTAGCGAATATGAATTTATCCCAATTTAGGAATTATCTGAAATAACAAATGCCGTATCTAAACAAATAGAACGTAATGAATTAATAATAATAAATAACAATAATAATAATAAAACCTTTTTTATTATTATTATTTATTATTTATTAATTATGTTCCATTTGTTTAGATGTGGCATTCATTATTCCGGATAATTCATAACTTCTGATAAATTCGTATTCGTTACATTCACTAACAGCCAAATTTGAAAGGCAATTCCAATACCTATAATTTAATTTGGATTTTCGTTCTTTCAAATTTTTGGATTTTCTTTCTTATTTTCAGGTTTTCAAATTTACGAATTTTCAAATTTACGAATATTCAAATTGCAATCATAACGAATGACCCAAAAAATGAAAAAAAACAAAAAACAAAAATCGAATGAAAATAAAACGAACACATGGGGACCAATGTGAGTGTGCGATGTATGTGTGGAGTGCTGCGTAAATTGACGGTGCTATATGGGTACCTTAAATAAATAATGATATAATCGATGAGCATCTTAATGAGACACAATGTACAGGGATAGGGATAATTGTAGACACTCACTCAGGTTGAACTGGATGGACTGGTGTCTTTATTCAACCTTACTAACTATGTAACTATGTAACCTCTTCACTTTCTCCCACGAAGGACAACAGTACCCCTGGGCAGTTATGCCACAAGGGGCGCAAAATTCTCCAAGCCAGTTTGCCAAAGCCATAGCCTCCATACTTGATACATGGCAAAAAGAACACCCTGCAGTGACTCTCCTCATATATGTGGACGATCTTCTCCTCTACGCAGATGACCAATATGCTGCAGAAGAAAATTCAGAAAGTCTACTATGCTACCTTGCGGAACAAGGCTGTAAAGCCTCCAAAGACAAAATGCAGTGGTGTTCCAGGATAGTCACCTTTTTGGGCCACTGCATTTCCAAGGGCGCAAGACATCTCACATCGGACCGAGTAGTTGCAATCCAGGATATTCCCCAACCAAAAGCAGCTAAACAACTGCATGCCTTTCTTGGACTCATATCTTACTTTAGGGCGTGGATCCCGGATGCATCAATCCTTATGCAACCACTCTATGATGCCCTCAAGTCTGTGCCATTTCCCCTGTCAAGCGAGGCCCTGGACAATTTTATTCTGCTGAAGCAAGCAATATCCACTGCTCCTGCTTTGGGCCTTCCAGATTATGGGAAACCCTTTAAACTTTTGTGTCGGAACGGAAGGGCCACGCCACAGGGGTCCTAGCCCAAGAACATGGAGGACGGACTAGACCCATTGGGTACTATTCTTGCCACTTGGACCCCGTGGCTCTTCCTGTTTAAGAGCTGTCTTTGCTGCCCAAGCACTGCTGGACAAAACTTCAGACCTTGTCTTAGCACATCCCCTGCTTCTTCTGGCACCGCATGACATTGCTGCCATCCTGACTCAGGTGCAACCCAGACACCTGCCCACGGCCAGACATCTATGGTTGCACATCTCCCTACTCCTTCCTGACAATGTGACCCTCCAAAGGTATCTCACTCTCAACCCGGCCACCCTTCTGCCATTTTTCGAGGGGGGACAAGAAGGAGAAGGTGAAGAAAGAGACCCCTGTACTACTCCACATGACTGCCTTGAATTGATGGGCATGGAAACCACACATTTCCCTTCAGTGAGTGAAAATCCTCTGGAAAACCCTGACTATACACTTTTTGTGGATGGCTCCAGATATGCAGATGAAGGAGGCTAGTACCACACAGGTTATGCTGTGACCTCTGAATCTGAAATCCTACAAGCAGTAGCATTATCACCAACTGAATCTGCTCAGGAAGCAGGAAGCAGACTCCAAGCCATCACTACAGCGTGTAAGATAGCGGAAGGTAAAAGAGCCAACATCTACACAGACTCAAGGTACGCCCTTGGAGTAGTTCATGACTTCTGTATCATCTGGAGGGCCAGAGGGTTTCTGACAGCGGCCGGAACACCGGTGAAACACGGCCCAGCCATTAAGGATTTAATTGATGCACTACTCCTGCCTGACCGAGTGGCTGTCTTGAAGGTTAAAGCACACGGCAAACTGAATTCTCAAGAAGCCAGAGGGTACCACTTGGCGGATATAGCTGCTAAACAAGCAGCTATATTCCACCACTGCTATAAAAGACATGATAGCAATGGCAAACCCAACCTTTGAAGAGATGATGGCAGCTGAAACCGGGTTCTCTGACACTAATCTGTGGCTTGAGTGGATGAGATTCAGTGCAAACCAACATAACAGAAGCATCTGCTATGTCTGTGGTAGTGCCAGGCCAAATTTAGGGACAGTCTCTCTCCAGATCCTACAAGACAGGGGGGTCCCTGATGAGTTCAAAGCCAGGGACCAGGTAAAAGCTGGTTTTGAGTCTTTGATTCCCATAATAACTGTCAACAAGAATGTAGATTGGATTAACTACATATACTTATAACTAACAGAGATTCATGAATTATACCAGAGATGCCCTCCAGGGAATTGCTGACCAGTTAGCCCCCACTTCCTACATGACATTCCAGAACCGGATGGCCTTAGACATGGTATTAGCTGAGAAAGGAGGTGTCTATAAAATGATAGAAAAAACGGGAACCTGTTGCACCTACATTCCTGATAATACTGGTCCAAATGGTAAGGTTACTCTAGCTATAAAGAAATTAGAAGATCTGTCATTGGAGTTGAAGAAGAACTAAGGTATTATAGACCCATGGGATCAATATTTTAGCTGGATGAGTTGGCGGCAAAAGGTGCTCGCCCAGATAGGGGTAACGATATTAATAATCCTGGTTCTCTTAGCCCTGATTGTATGCTGTATTCTACCTTTTGTAAAGAAGTTAATGAGCAAGGCTGTGGACAACAGCACACCTACATTTCTCCACCAAGAAGAGGAGGACCCCCTTATGATGGAAGAGGACAAACCCATCACTCCTCTACAGTCACTCCCTGTCCATAATCTCACAATCCTATATAAAGTTATAGGGATAAAAAGCGCCTGACTGCCCTTCTCTAGCTGTATCGAGGGGGGTAGTGAATTAATTGCTGCCCGTCTCTATATACAGCCTAAAAGAGTTGCTGAGGAGAATGGGCTAGGACCTTTAGCATGAGTGACAGAAAAGAGAAAAGCAAATAGCCATTTTAGGGGGGACTGTGGAGGAATGTAATGTACATAATAATAATCAGAAAATGCCTATTTTCTTATGTGTATACATGTTTCTATGCCACTCTTTACTTATTATATAGTAAAAAAGCTCAGCTCTGCTTTGGAACCAAAAGATGCCGTCTACCCCCTACAGCCCCCGCATTTTAGGTATGAGGAAGTGAGGAGAAGAGCCAACAACAACCAAGCCTCAGCATCAAGTTTCTGCATTCCTCCTGTATTTCAGCCAATAAGATGTATCTTCTAGACTGACCACATTTACATAGTAGTGACGTATAACTCTATTGTTCTTTGTGTATAAAACATTGGGCACTGCCCTGCAATAAACAGAGATAAGGAAGTAATCGAACTGAGCAGACGTGTCAGAGTGATTGCTTCCGGCGTGCACGCACATCTTCACTTAATAATTAGAACCAGCAGCAGATATCTAATTTGAACCCGACTGAGGTTTTGAACCATCACAAAAGTAGGGAAGGTTTCGTGCCTCTGTTGGGTTTTTATTGCTGTCTATGTCCCCAGTTGGAAGATACAGCTCATAGCCGCTCCTGTTTGAGTGTTGTCCTTGCTCCTGTAACAGACCAGGACTTAGATGTCTTTTTGCTGACACCTGGCAATTTTTGGCCGTAATAGGATCTGTTCTGGCTGGAGCCTGACCACAAGAAATAACAGAGGCTGAACACAGCCGGCTGCATGCTAAGCACTGGCAGGCCATGTGTTGGGGGGGGGGGGGGGGGGGAATTGGCTTTAGATATTTTTTAAGGGTCTTAAAATTGAAGTTTTCATTTTTTGGTTGATGATGGAGAATGAAACCACATGTGAGATTCTTATATCACTCAGCAACTCTGATGTTGAGAATTCTCTGTTTTAGTATTAAGGTAAGCACACCTGTAGCATCAATTATAAGTATATATTGAGAATGCTATAGAAGTAGTTTAAACACCCACTCCAAGGTGAATAGTACCAGAAACCATGGTGTTAAGCTTGTGCAACTTGAGTCGCCAATAAGTTTTAAATGTCCACTAGGTGAATCCAAATCTAAAGATAAAATCTCAATTTCTAATAGGTTAACCATTTGTTGGTAAAATCACATTTTGTTTGTGGCTTTTAGTTTGAAATGTGCATTTTTCAGCAGTAACATTTTAGTTTATTCTTTCTAAACTCTACTCAACCATTAAATAAACATAGGAATCCAACACTAGCCTTTGGATTCTAGAACAATTGTTATATTACTACAACCACCTACTTTGCTGGAGTGACATTGGTTCAAAACACATCAGGGTGCAATAGCTAAGCTTTCATAAACGTTGGTGTCAGCATTGTTTAAAGATGTTAAGAACTACCACAGGAAGGTAGGGGTTCCTCTATGTTGAATGGCCATACTCTTTGTTTCAAATGTTCATGCTGTGCTTCAGAATTATCAACGCCTTACGAGAAGTGCTGCTGTCTATATCCACCCAGGTTTCAGAAAGCCTAAGAAAATATAAGGGTATTCTTGCACACTGGACTTTTAAAACAATTGCAGTTGTTCTGCTTGATGAAAGTAATTAAGTTAACGTAACTTTCAAAAATGAGGCTTTTTAGACTGCCACAAAATGACCAAAGCTAGCATATTTTTAGTCATCTTTCCATGATTCTATGACAGTCTAAAATTATTTCCCATGCAGTGTATATTCAGAAATATTTCACTTCCCAGGAGTGTAATGTTTCCATAAGTAGCGACAGTTTAGATTTATTTAGTCTCTTATGCTTATCTTTGGCAACTTTATTCATGAATAAGGCGCTGCAGAAAATGCAAAAAAATAAAAACAAATGGTAATGCTTGCTGTATGTGATAGGCTTTAGCTGAAACTATATATTTATAATGTGTGTGCGTGTGTGTGTATATGTGTGTACAGTATATATTTATTTATAATATACAGTGGATATAAAAAGTCTACAAATGTAAGGTTTCTGTGATATAAAAAAATGAGAAAAAGATAAATAATTTAAGAAGTTTTTCCACCTTTAATGTGACCTATAAACTGTACAACTCAATTGAACAACGAACTGAAATCTTTTAGGTGAAGGGAAGTAAAAATAAAAAAATAAAATAATATGGTTTCTTAAGTTTGCACACCCTTAAAGGGGTTGTAAAGGTATTTTTTTTTTTTTTTTTTTAAATAACAAACATGTTATACTTACCTTCACTGTGCAGCTCGTTCTGCACAGAGTGGCCCCGAACCTGGTCTTCTGGGGTCCCTCGGCGGCTGTTTCAGCTCCTCCCCGCAAGCATGGTGGTGAGTGCTTGCGGGCGCGCTCCCGTGATACAGCCGGCGGCTATAGCCGCTCGCTGTATCACTCGGCCCCGCCCCCCGGCGCGGCGCGTCATCGGATGTGATTGACAGCAGCGCGAGCCAATGGCTGCGCTGCTTTCAATCCATCCACTGCAGCCAATCAGCGACCAGGCTGAGCTGCAATGAAGATGACGAGGACGAGCAGCGAAGATTCGAGGCGTCAGGTAAGTAAAACGGGGGGGCTGGGGGCGGCGGTACTGTCAAAAGTTTTTTCACCTTAATGCATTAAGGTGAAAAAATTTTTACCTTTACAACCCCTTTAAACTAATACTTTGTTGAAGCACCTTTTGATTTTATTACAGCACTCAGTCTTTTTGGGTATGAGTCTATCAGCATGGCACATCTTGAATTGGCAATATTTGCCCATTCTTCTTGGCAAAAACACTCCAAATCTGTTAGATAGGGAGGGCATCTCCTGTGCACGGACCTCTTCAGATCACCCCACAGAATTTCAATCGGATTCAGGTCTGGGCTCTGGCTGGGCCATTACAAAATTTGAATCTTCTTCTGGTGAAGCCATCCCTTTGTGGATTTAGATGTATGCTTTGGGTCATTGTCATGCTGATAGATGAAGTTCCTCTTCATGTTCAGTTTTCTAATAGAAGCCTGAAGGTTTTGTGCCAATATTGACTGGTGTTTGGAACTGTTCATAATTCTCTCTACCTTGACTAGGCCCCCTGTTCCAGCTGAGGAAAAACAGCCCCAAAGCATGATGCTGCCACCACCATGCTTCGCTGTGGGTATGGTGTTCTTTTGGTGATGTGCAGTGTTGTTTTTGCGCCAATTATATCTTTTGGAATTATGGCCAAAAAGTTCAACCTTGGTTTCATCAGACCATAACACATTTACCTCACATGCTTTTGGGAGACTGCAGATGTGTTTTTGCAAAATGTAGCCAGGCTTGGATGCTTTTCTTCATAAGAAAAGGCTTCCCTCTTGCCACTCTACCATAGTGTCATAGCTCAGACATATGAAGAATACAAGAGATTGTTGCCACATGTACCACACAGCCAATACTTGCCAGATATTCTTGCAGCTTCTTTAATGTTGCTGTAGGCCTCTTGGCAGCCTCTCTGACCAGTTTTCTTCTCGTCTGTTCATCAATTTTGGAGGAACATCCAGTTCTTGGTAATGTCACTGCTGTGCCATATTTTCTCCACTTGATGATGACTGTCTTTACTTTGTTTACTTTGTTGTAATATATCTAAAGCCTTGGATATTATTTTGTAACCTTCTCCTGACTGATACCTTTTAACAATGAGATCCCTCTAATGATTTGGAAGCTTTCTGCGGACATTGGCTTTTGCTGTAGGATGTGACTAAGAAAATGTCAGGAAAGACCTACTAGAACAGCTGAACTTTATTTGGGGTTAATCAGAGGCACTTTAAATGATGGCAGGTGTGTGCTGACTCCTTTTTAACATGAGTTTGAATGTGATTGCTTAATTCTGAACACAGCTACATCCTCACTTGCAACTGCAACCATATTATTTTAGTTTTTTATTTTTACTTTCCCCCTAAAAGATTTCTGTTTGTCTTTCAATTGAGTTGTACAGTTTATAGGTCACATTAAAGCATTAAAGGTGGAAAAAGTTCTGAAATTACTTTTTATATCCACTATATATATATATATAAAATTTAGTTGGCCATTGAGTGCCATATCCCTATTTAAAGAAAAAAAAGTTTTTTTTTTTACCACCTAGGTATGGCGAAATTTAACAGCACAAGACTAAATATATTTAAAATATTATATTAATTATAATTATATATAATACTAATTATATGTGTATGTGTATATACAGTGGGGATGGAAAGTATTCAGACCCCCTTAAATTTTTCACTCTTTGTTATATTGCAGCCATTTGCTAAAATCATTTAAGTTCATTTTTTTCCTCATTAATGTACACGCAGATTTATTAAAAAAGAAAAACTGATATATCACATGGTCCTAAGTATTCAGACCCTTTGCTGTGACACTCATATATTTAACTCAGGTGCTGTCCATTTCTTCTGATCATCCTTGAGATGGTTCAACACCTCTATTTGAGTCCAGCTGTGTTTGATTATACTGATTGGACTTGATTAGGAAAGCCACACATCTGTCTATATAAGACCTTACAGCTCACAGTGCATGTCAGAGCAAATGAGAATCATGAGGTCAAAGGAACTGCTTGAAGAGCTCAGAGACAGAATTGTGGCAAGGCACAGATCTGGCCAAGGTTACAAAAAAATTCTGCTACACTTAAGGTTTCTAAGAGCACAGTGGCCTCCATAATCCTTAAATGGAAGACGTTTGGGACGACCAGAACCCAAACTGAGCTATCAGGGGAGAAGAGCCTTGGTGAGAGAGGTAAAGAAGAACCCAAAGATCACTGTGGCAGAGCTCCAGAGATGCAGTCGGGAGATGGGAGAAAGATGTAGAAAGTCAACCATCACTGCAGCCCTCCACAAGTTGGGGCTTTATGGCAGCATGGCCCGACGAAAGCCTCTCCTCAGTGCAAAACACATGAAAGCCCACATGGAGTTTGCTTAAAAACACCTGAAGGACTCCAAGATGGTGAGAAATAAGATTCTCTGGTTTGATGAGACCAAGATAGAACTTTTTGGCCTTAATTCTAAGCGGTATGTGTGGAGAAAACCAGGCACTGTTCATCACATGTCCAATACAGTCCCAACAGTGAAGCGTGGTGGTGGCAGCATCATGCTGTGGGGGTGTTTTTCAGCTGCAGGGACAGAATGACTGGTTGCAATTGAGGGGAAGATGAATGCAGCCAAGTACAGGGATATCCTGGACGTGACTGTAGTATAGTATAGTATGCTGGGAGGTACTACAGCCGGATAGGTGCTTCAGCTTAATATTGCAACAAAGGTAAGAAATATGACAGCTGGTGGAGCTTTTAAGGAGGGGGAGATGATGAGGGCAGTGGAGGGAGGGGGTTGTATGCAGAGGGAAGAGCTACTATTTGATGCCATTTGGCAGGTATGTGTGTGTGGCGGGCATGGTTGAGTTTCTGCACCTATTCTCTGAGAAAAAAAGCCATATATATATATATATATATATATATATGTATATATATATATATATATATATATATATATATATATATATATATATATGTGTGTGTGTGTGTATGTAGGTACCAAGCTTGATGAAGAGCATGGCATGCTCGTAACTGTACAGGATCATGTAACAATTTTATGCATTGGAGAATGTGTCCTGATGTTTTTTCTATTGGATATTGGTGGAATATTGGGAGTCCACCTTGACACATTGTGAACCAGAGGAACATTTGAAGTAACCCACCCAAATTTTTTCATTTTCATGTATATATATATATATACAGTCAGGTCCATAAATATTGGGACATTGACACAATTCCAATCTTTTTGGCTCTTTACAGCACCACAATGGATTTGAAATGAAACGAACAAGATGTGCTTTAACTGCAGACTTTCAGCTTTAATTTGAGGGTATTTACATCCAAATCAGGTGAACGATGTAGGAATTACAACAGTTTGTATATGTGCCTCCCACTTTTTAGGGGGCCAAAAGTAATGGGACAATTGGCTGCTCAGCTGTTCCATGGCCAGGTGTGTGTTATTCCCTCATTATCCCATTTACAAGGAGCAGATAAAAGGTCCAGAGTTCATTTCAAGTGTGCTGTTTGCATTTGGAATCTGTTGCTGTCAACTCTCAATATGAGATAAAAAGAGCTGTCACTATCAATGAAGCAAGCCATCATTAGGCTGAAAAAACAAAACAAACCCTTCAGAGAGATAGCAAAAACATTAGGTGTGGCCAAATCAACTGTTTGGCACATCCTTAAAAAGAAAGAATGCACAGGTGAGCTCAGCAACACCAAAAGACCCGGAAGACCACGGAAAACAACTGTGGTGGATGACTGAATAATTCTTTCCCTGGTGAAGAAAACACCCTTCACAACAGTTGGCCAGATCAAGAACACTTTTCAGGAGGTAGGTGTATGTGTGTCAAAGTCAACAATCAAGAGAAGACTTCACCAGAGTGAATCCAGAGGGTTCACCACAAGATGTAAACCATTTGTGAGCCTCAAAAACAGGAAGGCCAGATTAGAGTTTGCCAAACAACATCTAAAAAAGCCTTCAGAGTTCGGGAACAACATCCTATGGACAGATGAGACCAAGATCAACTTGTACCAGAGTGATGGGAAGAGAAGAGTATGGAGAAGGAAAGGAACTGCTCATGATCCAAAGCATACCACCTCATCAGTGAAGCATGGTGGTGGTAGTGTCATGACGTGGGCATGTATGGCTGCCAATGGAACTGGTTCTCTTGTATTTATTGATGATGTGACTGCTGACAAAAGCAGCAGGATGAATTCTGAAGTGTTTCGGGCAATATTATCTGCTCATATTCAGCAAAATGCTTCAGAACTCATTGGAAGGCGCTTCACAATGCAGATGGACAATGACCCGAAGCACACTGCAAAAGCAACCAAAGAGTTTTTTAAGGGAAAGAAGTGGAATGTTATGCAATGGCCAAGTCAATCACCTGACCTGAATCGAATTGAGCTTGCATTTCACTTGCTGAAGACAAAACTGAAGGGAAAATGCCCAAAGAACAAGCAGGAACTGAAGACAGTTGCAGTAGAAGCCTGGCAGAGCATCACTAGGAATGAAACCCAGCATCTGGTGATGTCTATGCATTCCAGACTTCAGGCTGTAATTGACTGCAAAGGATTTGCAACCAAGTATTAAAAAGTGAAAGTTTGATGGATGATTGTTAATCTGTCCCATTACTTTTGGTCCCTTAAAAAGTGGGAGGCACATATACAAACTGTTGTAATTCCTACACCATTCACCTGATTTGGATGTAAATACCCTCAAATTAAAGCTGAAAGTCTCCAGTTAAAGCACATTTTGTTCGTTTCATTTCAAATCAATTGTGGTGGTGTATAGAGCCAAACAGATTAGAATTGTGTCAATGTCCCAATATTTATGGACCTGACTGTATATATATATGTACGTGTGTATATATATATATATATATATATATATATATACAGTATCTCACAAAAGTGAGTAAACCCCTCACATTTTTGTAAATATTTTATTATATCTTTTCATGTGACAACACTGAAGAAATGACACTTTGCTACATTGTAAAGTAGTGAGTGTACAGCTTGTATAACAGTGTAAATGTGCTGTCCCCTCAAAATAACACACAGCCATTAATGTCTAAACCTCTGGCAACAAAAGTGAGTACACCCCTAAGTGAAAATGTCCAAATTGGGCCAAAAGTGTCAATATTTTGTGTGGCCACCATTATTTTCCAGCACTGCATTAACACTCTTGGGCATGGAGTTCACCAGAGCGTCACAGGGTGCCACTGGAGTCCTCTTCCACTCCTCCATGACGACATCACGGAGCTGGTGGATGTTATAGACCTTGCACTCCCCCACCTTGTGTTTGATTATGCCCCACAGATGCTCAATAGGGTTTAGGTCTAGAGACATGTTTGGCCTGTCTATCACATTTACCCTTAGCTATTTTAGCAAGGCAGTGGTCGTCTTGGAGGTGTATTTGGGGTTGTTATTATGTTGGAATACTGCCCTGCGGCCCAGTCTCCGAAGGGAGGGGATCATGCTCTGCTTCAGTATGTCACAGTACATGTTTGCATTCATGGTTCCCTCAATAAACTATAACTCCCCAGTGCTGGCAGCACTCATGCAGCCCCAGACCATGACACTCCCACCACCATGCTTGACTGTAGGCAAGACACACTTTTCTTTGTACTCCTCACCTGGTTGCCGCCACACACGCTTGACACCATTTGAACCAAATAAGTTTATCTTGGTCTCATCAGACCACAGGACATGGTTCCGGTAATCCATGTCCTTAGTCTGCTTGTCTTCAGCAAACTGCAGGCTTTCTTGTGCATCATCTTTAGAAGAGGCTTCCTTTTGTGATGACAGCCATGCAGACCAATTTGATGCAGTGTGCGGCGTATGGTCTGAGCACTGACAAGCTTACCCCCCACCCCTTCAACCTCTGCAGCAAAGCTGGCAGTACTCATACGACTATTTCCCAAAGACAACCTCTGTATATGATGCTGAGCGCGTGCACTCAACTTCTTTGGTCGACCATGGCCAGGCCTGTTCTGAGTGGAACCTGTCCTGTTAAAACGCTGTATAGTCTTGGCCACTGTGCTGTAGCTCAGTTTCAGGGTTTTGGCAATCTTCTTATAGCCTACCATCTTTATGTAGAGCAACAATTCTTTTTTTCAGATCCTCAGAGAGTTCTTTGCTATGAGGTGCCATGTTAAACTTCCAGTGACCAGTATGAGTGAGTGAGAGCAATAACACCAAATTTAACACACCTGCTCCCCATTCACACCTGAGACCTTGTAACACTAACAGCAGAAATTACAAAATGTAGTAGCTTGACAAATAAACAAATAAAGTCTCTGATGTTCTTCAGATGTTTTAAAAGCTGAAAAGGACTGATGTTAGTCCAAAGGTATGTATAGTTCCTTATTCACCACGTGGATAACACATGCAAAAGTGTGATGGACCCTCCACATAAGGACAAAATGAAGGCTTACCAGAAGGATTGAACTCATAGGAACGTACGTTCAATGAGTCAATCAAGCTTGTAACCCCAATGGGTAATCAAAAGGGGGAACCTCACGACTGGATGGTAGCAAAGCTTCAGGACATGTCCACACTTCTGACGGAACTTAAAGTGAATGGCAAACCTTCCCACGAGTCATCTCAGATGGATAGTCAGTGTGGCCAGCTCTGGTGAATGTCCGCTTTTCTAATAGCTCCTAATATTGCTTTCAGCATACAAGACGGTGGAATCCTCGGTCTGAAGAAGCGACACCAGGAAGTAGAACTTCAAAACACACTGAACGCCCTCAGTGTGTTTTGAAGTTCTACTTCCTGGTGTCGCTTCTTCAGACCGAGGATTCCACCGTCTTGTATGCTGAAAGCAATATTAGGAGCTATTAGAAAAGCGGACATTCACCAGAGCTGGCCACACTGACTATCCATCTGAGATGACTCGTGGGAAGGTTTGCCATTCACTTTAAGTTCCGTCAGAAGTGTGGACATGTCCTGAAGCTTTGCTACCATCCAGTCGTGAGGTTCCCCCTTTTGATTACCCATTGGGGTTACAAGCTTGATTGACTCATTGAACGTACGTTCCTATGAGTTCAATCCTTCTGGTAAGCCTTCATTTTGTCCTTATGTGGAGGGTCCATCACACTTTTGCATGTGTTATCCACGTGGTGAATAAGGAACTATACATACCTTTGGACTAACATCAGTCCTTTTCAGCTTTTAAAACATCTGAAGAACATCAGAGACTTTATTTGTTTATTTGTCAAGCTACTACATTTTGTAATTTCTGCTGTTTGACATAGACCTTTTTCTTTATTCTTATATCTTTATAAGTTTTTTAAACCCACAGCGCTACACTTGTATATGCATTTGAAATCTTGACAAAATCCTTATTTGTTGTGTGAGCTGCTTTCTCGTTGGGTAAGCGCAGGGTTACACTCTTGTCTTTTCTTGTAACACTAACGAATCACATGTCACCGGAGAGGGAAAATGGCTAATTGGGCCCAATTTGGACATTTTCACTTAGGGGTGTACTCAGTTTTGTTACCAGTTGTATAGACATTAATGACTGTGTGTTGAGTTATTTTGAGGGGACAGGAAATTTACAGTGTTATACAAGCTGTACACTCACTACTTTACATTGTGGCAAAGTGTAATTTCTTCAGTGTTGTCACATGAAAAGATATAATAAAATATTTACAAAAATTTAATGTGAGGTGTGTACTCAATTTGATGAGATACTATATATATGTATGTATGTATGTATATATATAGAGAGAGAGAGAGAGAGAGAGAAAGCCTAGCTCGCAGTCTCCACTCTAATTCATCCCAAAGGTGTTCTATCGGGTAGAGGTCAGGACACTGTGCAGGCCAGTCAAATTCCTCCATCCCAAAATCGCTTATCCATGTCTTTATGGACCTTGCTTTGTGCACTGGTCCAAATCATTTGATGGAGGGGGTTTTATGGTGTGGGGTTGTTTTTCAGGGGTTGGGCATGGCCCCTAAATTCCAACTCTGTGGGAACAGTTTGGGGATGGCTCCTTTCTGTTCCAACATGACTGCTCATCAGTGCACAAAGCAAGGTCCATAAAAACATGGCTGAGCAAGTTTGAGGTGGAGGAACTTGACTGGTCTCAACTCTACCCGATAGAACACCTTTAGGATGAATTAGAGTGGAGACTGCGAGCCAGGCTTTTTCATCAAACATCAGTGCCCCACCTCACAAATGCACTTCTGGAAGAATGGTCAAACATTCCTATAGACGCACCTCTAAACCTTGTGGACAGCCTTCAAAAGAAGAGTTGAAGTTGTTAAAGCTGCAAAGAGTGGGCTAACTCAATATTGAACCCTACGGACTGACACATTTATTTTTTTATTTATTTTTTTTTTCATTTTGTTGTGACTTATGCTTTAAGTTTAAATTATTCTGTAAATGTAGTAAGTATTTGTGAAGAATCTGAAGCTTCACACCACAGCCTCATGTTGCAAAAACTGAAGGAATCCACACCCCAGACACAATAGATGCAAGGAAGATGGTCAATAACAGCCAAAACGCATCTCTTGGAATACAAAAAAACTATAATGAATTGCTTTATCAATATCTCAAGAACACAATACAGGTGTAAATACTGGCAGACTATCTGCATTGTGCAGTCCTGGGAGGAATATGACTCCTTCCATGACTCTTTGAAGTGTATGTCATGTATACTCAGTACATCTCTGCAATACATGTGCATCTCCTTCTTTTGTAATCCCCTAAAAAATGTTGCAAGTACCAAAACAAAAACAAAAAACTATTGATCTGCCAGAAATTCATGGTGATCCAGTTTGTACTGACTGCTTAAATCCTAACCAGTGTTATCAACCTTGCCTGCTGGACAGAAACCACCCTATCCAGAAAAAAAACACACACCAATGGAAGGAGCAGCAGACCAATGGAAAAAAGAGTCCAGATTAATTTATTGGTTTTCACTAAAAAAACAGCCATCTTGTTTCAGGGGTCAGAAAAAAAAATCCACCTTCATCAGTTAATATGAGAACCTTGAGTGGACTCAAAAATAGCTCTTTCTGGTGTGAATCCATGTTGTGAAGCTTATTGCTAGATCAGGGGTGTTAATCATCAGCAGTATCATCAGTATATGTAAGGTGACTCAGGATAAAGATCACCCTATCTTTGTCTATTTTTTTGACCATTTTTTCACCTTTAGGGTAGGTTCACACCTAAGATGGATAACAGGGCGGCTGTAAAGAAGTTGATCGATAGATCGGCTTCTGTCTAACCAGGGTGCTCATACATGGACATACATAGGAGGGAGAGTATTCATGCAAGTGCCATCCACATGCCATCAGATATATAAGTTGGTTAGTTTCCATAAAAAAATGCTTAGGGTGGCAAAAGATACATGCTTATGCGAATGCAAAGGGAAGAAGGAAAGAAGAAAATGCAGGAAGACAGGTTTTATCATATCTCAGATTTAAAAATGTCAAATGCCCTTCCTCCTTCCTTAAAAGCAGTCAGAAGAGGACTTTCTGCTTTTGCCACATACTGTAACAGGAAATAAAAGAGGCTGGATTGAAGAACTATCATCTCACGTCTAGGGCCAGTTTATTTGGTATAGTGAACCAAATAAAGCTCACTGATCAAAGAAAAAACGATATTCACTTTGAAAGTAATTACATCTGTAGTCCCATTCAGTAAGGTATTGTATCCTTCACCATATTGAAAAAAAAATCTATCTGTACATAGCCAGCTTAAAAGAGTGCTTCAGTGCAATTCAATATAATGCTGGCCTCACTGCCCCCCACTCATTACTAGCATGTCAAATCTTCACAAAAACAATTACTATTAAAGCTGTTAAAGTTTAGGTATGCATTTAATAGCATAGTGGCTTGGACCAATGTGCTATACCTGTGGGATCACTGTAGTGGGCACGGCTGCTACAGTGTTCACCGCTGCCTTCTGGGTACCGCACTGAGTGGCTGCCCTGCTGCATAGTGTATTCAGTGACACACTTGATCAGCACAAGTGCCATTCCCAGAAATCCTTACATTTTGCAGTAGGCTCTGCTACTTCAATAACACTGCTGGATGGCAACAGCAATCTCCGTAGTAGCAGCGCCTACCACAGTGATTTCCAGCTTCCAAAAGGATCCCATAGGTATGACACAAACAAACTTACATTGATCCAAGCTGCACCAATGTAACTATGTCACAAAATCCATACCTAAACTTCAGCTTTAATTGTAGTGGTTCATTAATGCATGTATCAGCAATACAAAAAGTCACTTGGCCAGGTAGTGACATATCCACTTTATCAAGGAGCCTGATAAGGTTTTCATATCTGCACAAATCTAATTGGACTGATAGGTCATCTGTATTGTAGATTAATGCCTTTAATGGAGCAATAAAAGATATGTTTTATTTGCTATTTTGAATCTCTAGTGGCGCACATACACTGCAACTAGCGATCTCCGGCTTTAAAGGATCCTGCAGCTGTGTATTTTGGTTGATGCATGTGAATTACAAGGCAGAAGCCTTTAAAAGATTGATTAATATCGAGGTAAAAGGAAAAGTTGGGACTTTAAATGAAGCACCTGGGGAAAAGAGGTGCCTCCATCCCTGTAAATTGCTATATAGAGGGGGGGTTTGGGACTTTAAATGAGGCACAAGAAAGAGCCGGATGTGGAATCTGAGATATTTATTTTAACAAGTACATGTAGCATAGCACATCCAATTTAAATTAATGCTTCAATATGAATTATGCTAATATAATGATCATGGCCCAATACAATGCATCTAGAATAAAGGGTACGAACATGACACTATGCGATGTATGATAACATGATCAGTGAGCGGCGGTTGCAGCATTGGGAACATGTTACATGTTCCACCCTAAGATCATGTGGAACATGTGATATGTTCCCAAGGTGAACTTATCCTTTAAGTCCTTTTAGTCATGGAGACTCAGCATCCCATGTGAGCATTTATGGCAGTCTGCATGCAAATGCATCCTGCCTAGGAACATCCACCCATCCAGACTAGCATCCGGCCATCAAGGCATTTTGATATGTACATAACCTCTCCAAAAAGGCCACCCATTGCTTACATCAAGGCTTAGGGGCACTTGAATGGAGTACTGAGGCAGAGCGCCGTGATGTTTTCAGGAAGCTTTGTGTGCCTTTCTACCAACCATGCCTAGAGAAGCACAGACGCAGTGATGATGTCACTGGGTCTAAAATAAGGTATGTAATAAAAACAAAAGGTGCTATTTAAAATGAATGTCATCTTTACCATCAACACATAATGGAGCAAGAATGTTTAAAACATCATTGTACAGAGCAATTGTACCGTATATACTCGAATATAAGCCAAGTTTTTCAGCCCATTTTTTTAGCTGAAAAAACTCCCCCTCGGCTTATACTCGAGTGAACTGTACCTTTCATTACTAAAACAGCGTGTGTCTAATGCTGTGTTATGCAGTCTGTTTGGCCATCTACTGTAACAAAGCCCCGCCTCCTCCTCGTCCGTGATAGAGGAACGCTGATACAATGCTGGGAAACTGTATCAGTGTTCCGTATATCAGAGACGAGGAGGAGGCGGGGCTTTGTTACAATGGACGGCCGAACAGACTGCATAACACAGCTGGAGACACACTCTGTTACACATGATATTTTAGTAATTAAAGGTACGGCTGCAGATGGGCACAGTGACACTACCGATGAGCACAGTGAGACTACAGATGGGCACAGTGAGATTACAGATGGGCACAGTGAGATTACAGATGGGCACAATTAGACTGCAAATGGGCACTTAAGGCTGCAGATGAGCATTGTTTACCCAGTAGCTGCTGCATTTTCCCACCCTAGGCTTATACTCGAGTCAATATTTTTTCCCAGTTTTTTTGTGGTAAAATTAGGTGCCTTGACTTATATTCGGGTTGGCCTATACTTGAGTATATATGGTATATAATGCATTGTACTATGCACCTAAACACCAAACCAATCAATATGTAATAAATCCTCAAGGGGCTAGATCTTTTTTCAGTGCAAAGAATGATGCATTGTTTTGTGTATGAAAAAGTGCAGGGTGTGCCCAGTGGTACAAATCAAATCTTTCCAAATCCAATAGTAATTATATTAAAGCTTTAAGGTAACTAGTTTAGATATGATGCTCAGCTGATGATTTTAGTTTACTTACGCTGAAATTAAATTATACAAGCACAAGATCATTCGGAAAAATATTTTCCAAATCCTGTCCCTAAGTACAATTTGACATTTATTTTTCAAACAATCTGTGGTTTTGGCATAAGAAAACTAAATTACTAAAGAGGATTATATCTTGTTTATGGGCAAATTTTTGTAGGCTCCACTATACAACTATAGAATGGGGAAAACACATAATGAGAGAAGATTTGGATGCTGCACACCCCAAGTGATATCGAAAAAAAGGGAAATGTCCCCCATGTGGGGTTTTCTAGGCAGCAGAGGGGTAAAAAGATGATAACATGTGGGATAAAAGTTGATGGACTTTATTAATAGCATAATCTCAAAGAGTGACAATTAGTATAAATAGCTGTGGTACAGGAGATAACACAAGTGAAACTAGGCACAATAATATACAATGCTCAAGCGCTAAAATAGGATATTAAAACTGATGCGTTTCGACCCCACCAGGTCTTCTTCAGAGGATTTGGGCGCTGTAGAGAAATTTGCATTTATTGAGATTCATGGATATGACCATAAAATAAAATAGAATAGGTATACATTTATCGGTATAGTTACCAATAGCATCGTGTTAAACAATTTCTCCTGATCCTAAAATTCTCCAAGGTCTCCCCCACTCAGTCCCAGCAGGGGTCCCCGGCCGGCCGGTACACCAACAGAGGGAGCCAAACCGAATGCGTGTCTTACGAGGAGTCACAAAAGTGGATAAAATCCCAAAGCCAGGGAGGGGCGTGAGGGCGAGCGAGCAGCACCTGCAGTTGAAGCATAAAGTAACAGTGCTATCAGTGCATTATATTTAGCATGGATAGAAATATATATGCCATACCAATCGTTGAGTGTTGGGAGTAATAAGTCTGTTTTTACATTTTTTTACTGTTATCTGTATTTTTAAGGCCAGCATGTAGATATGTACATATTCATATGAGGGTAAAAATAAAAGTAGTAACTGTGAATAGATATAGATATCAGTATGTCAAAGACTGAGTAATAAATGGGTAGTGGTAAGTATGTTGTATTGTGGGATTGGAATTGAAAGAATAGCATAATAAAATGAAACAAGAATAAAAGTATAGAATCAGAAATAAAGAAATGGGGGGAATAGAACGGGGAAGGAAAGCAGGGACCCAGACACGTGCGGAATGTGTGGGAGGGACGAAAAAAAAAAAGGGGGGGGAGGGAATGGCAGGGAAAAGTGGCAGGAAGGAGGAAAAAGGGACGGGTGGAGGGAGGGAAGGAAGAATGGGGAAGGGGAAGAAAGGGGCCAGAAAGAAAGAAGGATGTTAAATTTCTCTACAGCGCCCAAATCCTCTGAAGAAGACCTGGTGGGGTTGAAACGCGTCAGTTTTAATATCCTATTTTAGCGCTTGAACATTGTATATTATTGTGCCTAGTTTCACTTGTGTTATCTCCTGTACCACAGCTCCTATGTATACTAATTGTCACTCTTTGAGATTATGTTATTAATAAAGTCCATCAATTTTTAAACCACATGTTATCATCTTTTTACCCCTTTGCTGCCTAGAAAACCCCACATGGGGGACATTTCCCTTTTTTTCACTATACAACTATAGTTTATGTATAAAGAACATAAAAACAACATACAGTACTAGATTGAAAATAGTAATAGGTCCAATATTTAAAGTGTTACTAAACTGCAGATGACTGCAGGACACTGCAGTCACTATATCTGGTCTCCCACAGTACACAGAACATGGAAATGCAAGTATTTTAGTAAATATAAACTGCTAAATACATGTTCCCATCAGCAGTATATAGCAGTCTTCTGACTTCTATCAGTGTCTGGTTAAAGCTTGTAGGAGAAGTTTTCATTCTGATCACATGCACTCTCCGAAGAAAAAAAAACTCTCTAGCAATACACACCAAACTGAGCACGTGCAGAGTGCCCCCAAGGCTCTGTTCTTTCAGAGGATGGTTTGAGGACTGTGGAAGAAGAGGAGGTTAAGAGAAGACAGGATCAAACAGCCTTTTTACACAATGCAGAGGATTAACCCTTTAGGTTCCACAGTGAGTATAACAAGCATGCTTTACTGCATTTAAAACCTGATTTTACTATTGTGGGTTTATTAACACTTCAAAGCCTAAACTTTTTTTTTTTAAATAATATACTAGGGAGCTGAACTCCTGTACTACACCTGTGATTATTCTTCTTCCAAGGCCTCACTCCAACTCTCGTGACTCCCAGGCTGGGTCCCTAAAACATCCTGTGCCACGAATTTGAAACCCTGTATTGGGATCTCGATCGCTATGGAAGGAGCCTAAGCACATATAAATATTTATCTCTAATACACATTCCTGTACATAATCTTCTAAGTGCCCCTAAGTGCCCATTTGAGGTAGTCACGCCTTGAATAGGTGAGTTAGTTATTAGTTATTGGTAAGTCAATACTCTGGAACCCTGACTGGACTCCCACAAGGGTGGGTCTAGTGCAATAGTTCACATTTTTAGCAGCAACTTGTTTCTTTAAGTGGGGAGACCTGGAACCAAACTATCTGGGAGATGCTGGCTATAGTGCAGCAGATAGGTGGAGGCAGAGGCCAAGGCGCATGCGTTGGCACAATTCCAGGGACAACCTTCCTGGCAGGCATGTCCGCGCGATCGAGTGCGCGCCCCTTAGCATTGGCGCCAAATGCCATATATAAGGATGACAGATGCACTAGGGCCTTGCTGTCTGATCCGCAGCTTTTCACCTGTATCCTGCTTCTGTATCCATCCTTGATCTGCTTCCTGACCATCCTGATATTCTCCAACCCTGACCTCAGCTTGCCTTGACCTCACTCTTTTCTATATCTGCTTGATTCTCTGTTGCCAACCCTCTGCATGAACTTTGACCATTCTCTGCTTGATGTCTCTGATGTACCTGGCTTGTTTGACTCTGCACCAGTCTCCACAGCTTTCACAGCTTCCACGTACCTGCATCTACAGTACACTTGCATCCGCAAAGTGCCTGCATCCACAGCCAACCAGCAGTAGCCACTACTGCTGCCATCTGCCTTTCCCATTTACCGGCCAACGGAGAACATCGCAGGTACTCCTATCCCACTGTGCTCTCTGTGACAACCTCAGTGGTCCTTGAACCAGAGCTGTAATAGAGGCCTGCCTCTGCTCATTAGTTTCTGCTCTAAGGTACGTGACACAAACCTTCGGCTGTCTTAATAATTATGGCACAACCCCTCTCCCCCTCCCGAGAGTTAGTCCCCTTTCACACTGGGGCGGTTTGCAGGCGGTATTGCGATAAAAATACTGCCTGCAAACCGCCCCTAAACAGCCTCCGCTGTTTGTTCAGTGTGAAAGCCCGAGTGCTTTCACACTGAAGCGGTGCGCTGGCAGGACGGTAAAAAAAATCCTGCCAACCGCTTCTTTGGAGCGGTGAAGGAGCGGTGTATTCACCGCTCCTAAACCGCTCCTGCCCATTGAAATCAATGGGACAGCGCGGCTATACCGCGGTGATACCGCGGCTATAGCCGCGCTGTACAAGCAGATTTAACCCTTTTTTGGCCGCCAGCGGGGGTTAAAACTGCACTGCTAGCGGCCGAATACACCCGCAAAAACGACGGTAAAACAGCACTAAAAATAGCGCTGTTTTACCGCCGATGCCCCCACCGCCCCAGTGTGAAAGGGGCCTTAGCGATGCAAATACAGTATCTCACAGAAGTGAGTACACCACTAACATTTTTGTAAATACTTTATTATATCGTTTCAGGTGACAACACTGAAGAAATGTTACTTTGCTACAATTGATGTTAAAGGGGGCAATACACAGTATTAAGAACTGGGGTATGTAAACTTTTGATCAGTGTAAGTTGGGTAGTTTCTGTTGCCATTATAATTTAAAAAGAGTAAACCCAGTTGATTCATAATAAATGGCTTCAGCCAAGCACTAACCATGAGTGAAAGAGAAGTTTTTGTGTTATCATTCATATTCTCTGAAAAATGGGCAAGAAATCATACATTCTGCCAGGGTATGTAAACTTATGAGCACAACTGTACTGCAGCAATCTGATGGAATCCAGTAATAGTTAACTTTGCCACCACCCCTCCAATAGAGCACTTCTTTGGTACCATGAAACTGTACGTGGAACTTGTATCACTGTGGAGAAATGTCTACCAGTATTCTGCAACCAAGAAAATCTCACAGCTCTTGTGGTGCCAAAGATTGTATTAGTTTGTTGTGCCTTTTTGCTTGACTATTGAGTTCTGTTGATCTTTTTTTGTCTTTCTAGTAATGTAAGCTTACGGAGGATTTGTAAATGTGACTGAATTTATAAAGTTTGGGACTGTAAACTTATGAGCTCAACTGTATATTATTATTATACAGGTTTTATATAGCGCCAACAGTTTGCGCAGTGCTTATATATGACAGCCACAGGCGTACTGTCTGGGAAGGATGCAGTGTGATCGCCCTGAAAGTCTACATGCCCCTTCTTGTCCAGAACCTCTCCCTACTGCACCTGCATTTTCCCTACCCAGTGGAGCTCTTTCCCTTCCTTCTGCCTCACTGTGGGTGCGCTAAATAACATTGCCCCCTATATTTATAATGTCCTCCATCAAGATTTACGCCCAAATCCCGCGGGACTTTGGCATCCGACAGGATCACCGTTCTCTTTAAGATGGCCACCTGGAACCCAAGAGAGCAAACATTTTCCCCCAATTGCACACCTACCAACCTGATGAGTTGAATCAAGTTGGAGAAAATATCACAGCCTGCACTTGCCTACATGTGTGTCAGCTACTAATGTTTAATTCTACCATATTCCATTTCACAAATTTAGTCTTAATAGATTTTTAAAAAACCCTGACAGCTGTCTTCTTTACCACTTATATGGACTGAACTCGCAGACATTTGGCCTAAAAAGACTTTGGGACACTGGCTGGCAGGACTGTGTACGGTGTATATGTGTCATCTAGTTTTCTCACATGCATAAGGCATGGGGTTGCAGAGATTTACGTGAAGAAAAGAAATTTGACATTTAATCAGAAGCTTAATAAGTCCTGTTCTGGGTTCTGGAGCCAGAGGCTCTGTAGAAATAGAGTGGGATAAAGCCTCCATTCCTAGGTCCCCATCTTACCTGGTGGCCAGACACCAGTATTAATCTCAGCTGTCAACAAACATTTATATATGTGAACTGACTGATGCTCAGGGCTCTCTCTTACTTCTCTGCTGAGTTGGAGCCTGCTGCTGGGGCGAAAAGCGCTTACAGAACTATTTAACCACTTACTGACCAGCCGCCGTCATTATACTGCGGCAGGTCGGCACGATCCCGTGAACCGTTGTAGCTGTATGTCGGTCCCTGTAAGTGGGATAGCAGGTGCGCGCGCGTGGCCACGTCACAGCTGGGGTGCAGATGCTCCTGACTACCGATGGGCACGAGAGGCAGAACAGGGACATGTGTGTGTAAACACACAAATCCCTGTTCTGTGAGCTGAGGAGAGAGAGATTGTGAGTTCCTACGAGCTGGGAACCACGATCTCTCATCTCCTATAGTCAGTCCCATCTCCCACAGTTAGAGCTCACACATAGGGAACACAGTTAACCCCTTGATCGCCCCCTAGTGTTAACCCCTTCCCTACCAGTGACATTTATACAGTAATCGGTGCATTTTTATAGCACTGATCGCTGTATAATTGTCAATCGACCCAAAAAATGTGTCAAAAGTGTCCAATCTGTCCGCCATAATATCACAGTCTCGATAAAAATCAAAGATCGCCACCATTACTATTAAAAAAAAATAAATAATAAAAATGCCATAAATCTATCCCCGCTTTTTATGATTTTTAATACCAAAAATATGTAGAAGAATACATATCGGCCTAAACTGAGGAAAAAATTTGCTTTTTTAAAAAAAAAAAAAAATGGGGCTATTTTTTACAGCAAAAGGTGCAAAATATTGTGTTTTTTTCAAAATTGTAGCTCTTTTTTTGTTTATAGCGCAAAAAATAAAAACCGCAGAGATGATCAAATACCACCAAAAGAAAGCTCTATTTGTGGGGAAAAAAACATGTCAATTTTGTTTGGGTACAGTGTTGCACAACCGCGCAATTGTCAGTTAAAGCGACGCAGTGCCATATAGCAAAAAATGGCCTGGTCATTGAGCAGCCAATTCTTCCGGGGCTGAAGTGGTTAAAAAGGGCTGCCTGTTTGTTTTAGGGAATGCTTTACAGGGCACTCTTTTTTAGTCAGGAACTGACCTGAGCTCAGTTAGTGGCTCGGACTAGTAGATGTTTTGTTTATTTTATCATATGGAATCGCTGTATAAAGCCTAGGTAAATAAAGGTGTGGAAAAACCTGCTTGGACTGCTCCTAGGTGTCCCTATTTTATGCATGTTTTACTGCTGCCAATACCAGTTGAGCCTGGCCCCCTAATACCCATAGAATATATTTTGACTATAGAGGTAATGAAGGGACCACACCTGGGGGATAAAAGGTTGTCCAATTACTTTATGCAAAAGAAGGAAAACACTAAAAATGTTGTAATGCCCTGTACACACGGGCGGACTTTTCAGCAACAAAGGTCCGACAGTCTTTCCGACGGACTTTCGACTGACTTTTGACGGACTTCCGACGGACTTTCGAACGAACGGACTAGCCTACACACGATCACACCAAAGTCCGACGGATTCGTACGTGATGACGTACGTGATGACGTACGACTGGACTAAAATAACGAAGTTCATAGCAGGTAGCCAATAGCTGCCCTAGCGTCGGTTTTCGTCCGTCAGACTAGCACACAGACGAGCGGATTTCTGGGTCTGGCGGAGTTACGACGTAAAGATTTGAAACATGTTCCAAATCTAAAGTCCGTCAGATTTTCAACAAAAACAGTCTGCTGAAGGTCCGATGAAGCCCACACACAGTCGGATTGTCCGCCGGATTCGGTCCGTCGGACCAGTCCACTCGAAAAGTCCGCTCGTGTGTACAGGGCATTAGGAGTCCAAAAAATATTATGAATGAGAAGCTTGATTCTGTAAAAATAATACGGCTAAAGTCACACGCTAGAAAGAAGAGCCTGAAGGAGCTACCTTTGTCTCTGTGCCGCTCTACTGTTGTCCAACAGTCAACATTATTGCTATGTGGTTGCTTCTGACCCAGAGGCAGGGCTTTGCAGCATAGCAGTATTATGCAAGGATGGCACTGCTGACTTGGGGAACCAAGAGGGAAACCAAGGGAAAGTTCTCCAGGTGTGTGGACCTAGCGACACCCCTGGCCTGGTCTGTGACCTACAGTGTAGAGTCAAGGACTCCTCTTGCTCTTCCCTCCTATAAGCTTATTCACAGTGTTAGATGACTGCACTGTGCAAAGAAGTAGTCTTGATTTGATTAGTGTTCCAACCCTCCCTCTCTAAATCTCAGTGATATTGTGTGTGTTGGGAGGGCACTACAGGGAATAGCTTTACTTTACAGTAAGTACTTGCACTGGCGGTATTTTAAAATACATTTAATGATTTTTCTTTTTAAATAGAAAATTCTATTAAATAGCATTGTTATATCTACTGAGGTTCAGCTGTATTCCCTGTACACACGGTCGGACATTGATCGGACATTCCGACAACAAAATCCTAGGGTTTTTCCGACGGATGTTGGCTCAAACTTGTCTTGCATACACACGGTCACACAAAGTTGTCGGAAAATCCGATCGTTCTGAACGCGGTGACATAAAACACGTACATCGGGACTATAAATGGGGCAGTAGCCAATAGCTTTCATCTCTTTATTTATTCTGAGCACTTTGTGTGTCGGATTTGTGTACACACGGTCGGATCACACATTTTCCATCAGAAAATCCTATCGTGTGTACGGGGCATTACAGTTGTGGAGTAGAGAAATCTGGATCACAACTGTGACTGATCATTATAACTAATAAAAGAAAGAAACTGAGTCCAGTAAATAATAAATAGTACTTTTTTGAATACTGTACTGTTCATTTTTTTTTTTTTGTTTACAAACTTTTATTGAGTGTAAAAACATTGGTACAAAAAAGTTGTTTTTTACATATGCCATGAGAGTATATTAAAGAAAATTACAAATATGTAATATTGTCATAATGTATTCAATATTTGAAAGAAATTTTTATTAAATGTTAATTAGTAATATAGCTTTTAAGCAGTATTAAATCCAAAAGCAAACATTAATTATTTAGCAGCTTGTCAATTCTTGGATGTGGTGGCTGCATTTGGTTTTTGTTTTTTTTAGGCTGTCTTTTTTTTCCACCTGGTGATCCTGCCAGTAGTAAGTCTGTTGTTTTTCAACAGAACAAGCTGCCCTGCAGATGTAGCAGTTGGAGGGTTGAGACAAAGCATTTACCACTGACAAGGGTGCTTACAATGGACAGCTTTTATTTATTTATGTAAAACCTTTATCCCAAATGCAAAAAAAAAACTGTTTGCTGTAACTGCTTAAAAAGTGTTTGCTGATTCAGTTTGTTAGTGTATCTAAATCTGCTAGGATCTAACACTACCCTCCCCCCAGACTGACAATGCTGCTGTCCAAAGGTGTTTGCGTTGCTCCTTCATCCAGAGGGTGGGCACTCTAATACGGAAGTGTGTTACTTGCCAGATCACCAGGTGAAAACAATAATGCCTAAAAAAAGAAAATGAATGCAGCCACAGCATCTACTGATTGGTAATCTGCAATATATTAAATTTTTGGTTTTGGGTTTAATACCACTTTAAGGTCAACAATAATATAAACAGGACACCTAAAAACAAGAAAACTAAAAGGAAGGACCACAAGGGTTAAAAAAAGAGAGCTGTAAGTACAAAGAGATCTGTTATTAAAAGGTATTTGATATATTGTGGAATCATGATTATTGGTGTAACACTCTGGTGTTTAGGCAGGGTTGCTAAGTAAATTTAGTTTGCCAGGCCGTGGCGGCCCGTGCATTGTGGGCGCACGGGCGCCGCCCCCTCATCCATGCGCCCGGCCCCTTTCAGGACACCGGACGCATGGATTCCTATGGCGGGGGTGGGAGGGGGTGGTACATTTTGAAGCACCTGATTAGAACCAGAGGCTCTAATAGGATTCAAAATAGAGTAGGCTCGGGCACAGAGCGTGCGCCCTGATCCCACCCAATTGTGTGACGATAGCAAATTAATTTTCACTATTTTCACACTAACTTTCCTCCCCGCCAATCATGAGGCAGGTGTCAGACCTGTTTCCTGACTGGCCAAAGCGCCAGGCCACCCTCTTGGATGCCTGGCACTTAGGAAGAGGAGCGGAGGACACACACGCTTTAGTTGAGGTCACCTCCACTCTAGTGCACTGTCTTGGAGAGGAGCTGCTGCCTGCCGGGGGGGCTGCCAGAGCCGCGAGTGGGGGGGAGCACATGTGGCTGCATAAACTGGACACAAGTGGCTGCATATACCGGGCACAAGTGGCTGCATATACTGGGCACAGTGGCTGCATAAACTGGGCACAAGTGGCTGCATAAACTGAGCACAAGTGGCTGCATATACTGGGCACAAGTGGCTGCATATACTGGGCACAAGTGGCTGCATAAACTGGGCACAAGTGGCTGCATATACTGGGCACAAGTGGCTGCATTTGGCGGGCACAAATGGCTGCATTTGACGGGCACAAGTGGCTGCATTTGATGGGCACAGTGGCTGCATATACTGGGCACAAGTGGCTGCATATACTAGGCACAAGTGGCTGCATTTGATGGGCTCAAATGGCTGCATTTGATTGGCACAAATGGCTGCATGTGATAGGCACAAGTGGCTGCATTTGATGAGCACAGTGACTGCATATGCTGGGCACAGTGACTGTATTTGGTGGGCATAGTGGCTGCATATGCTGGGCACAGTGGCTGCATATGATGGGCACAGTGGCTGTATTTGGTTGGCATAGTGGCTACACATGATGGGCGCAGTGGCTGTATTTGGCGGGCACAGTGGCTGCACATGATGGGCACAGTGGCTGTATTTGGTGGGCACAGTGGCTGCACATGATGGGCACAGTGACTGTATTTGGTGGGCACAGTGGCTGCATATGCTGGGCACAAGTGGCTGCATATACTGGGCACAAGTGGCTGCATATACTGGGCACAAGTGACTGCATTTGATGGGCACAAGTGGCTGCATTTGGTGGGCACAGTGGCTGCATTTGCTGGGCACAGTGGTTGCATTTGCTGGGCACAGTGGCTGCATTTGATGGGCAAAGTGGCTGAATTTTTTAGGCACAGTGAGGCTGTAATTGATGTTTTTTTTTAAATATTGAGAATTTTTCAGTTTGTTTCCACCCCGCAAAAATTTTGAGCACCAGCTGCCACTGTTGCCAGGCAGTAGTTGCCCTGGTTAACTGTTAGTAGATCCACTGATTCCTCTCTAGTTCTGGACTTCCTGCACCTTCTCTCTTCTGTCGCTAGATGGCGTTATGCTGGTAACATTAGATAGACAAGGGCTTAGCAAGGGCAGGTTATGAATGGATAGGGTGTCTCAGCCAATGGTTTTTTTTAAGCCCCTTGGCCTGCTGGGAGAGCCTATTTATTTGGGTGGAGTCAGGTGATTGGGGTTCTGTGCCACCTGGACGGCTGTCTGGGTGGATGTGTATTATGCTGCCCCAGGCTGCTAGGCCGGAATCCTGAGGCCTATCCCGGGGTACGTTTTCCACCTTTTGTTCAAGTCAAACCCGAACACTTTAGCGGCGCACAGCCATTTTTTTTATAGTATAAACTATACATATATTTTGCTATTAAATAATATTTCTAATCATATGAAGTTAATAACAAGAGTTCCCTTTTACATCAGAGTCCACAGAGTTCACTTTCACTGTAAGGGGAGACTCTGCAGACTCTGATGTACAGGAGAACTCTGAGAACTCTAACATAAGGGATGCTCTGGGAACCTTGAATTAAGGGGGAACACTGAGAACTCTGATGTACGGAGAGGACTTTGATGTAAGGGGGAACACTGTGACCTTTGGTGTAAAGGGGAACTCTGATGTAAGGGGTGCTCTGAGAACCCTGATTTACCTTAGTGTACTCACTCAGAGGCAGGAGAGAGAAGGGGAAGACTTCAGTCAGAGACAGGGATGGATGGTGAGCTCACTCACCCCTTGGCAGTCAGCACCTCTCATCCAGATGTATCTGAGGCTGCTGGACTTCAAATATCCAGCCCCCTCTTTCCTTTTCTGAGGACCAGCGCCGGGGAATGGAGTGTGGGCAGACACAGAGGGGTAGGGCGGGAGTAAGAGCTGCAGATCGAGCCCTCTCTACTCTTCCGTCTGTGTGTGTGTTTGGGCAGGGGGATTGTTAGTGCTGGCTTTGGGCAGTGTGAAAGAGAGTGTAACAGACACTCTAAGCTTAGACAACTGCAACCAGCAACCTTGCTGGGAAGCCATAGTTCAGTCTGAATAATGTGTCCGGGTTTCAGGCAGTCTGAAACCCCGAGGCATGGTTCCAAACCCGAACTGTCCGGGTGAATCCCAGGCAGGTGGCAACCCTATCTCAGGGACACCTGGCTGCTAGGCAGTCTGAGGCCTATCCAAAAGCAGGAGAAGCAATGCAGGGTTGGGACTGCAGGATTGAGTCCAACCGAAGGTAACGGTTCAGCCGGACGGGCAACTAGTTGTGGTCGGAGGTAGAGGGGAAGCTGTCACCACTAAGAGACCATCCACCTTTTTACCGGAGACCACTGTGAGTAAAATGGAGCTAGTACCAGAGCACCAGCCGGGGACGGTGAAGAAGTGGGAAAACTTCAGCAAGTGCCAAGCCAGGGACCCAGCGGGAGAGCAGAGGTGACGCTTGAGGAGCATCAGTGGGTGCCAAGCCAGGGACCCAGCAGGGAAGCAGGGGTGACACTTGAGGAAGATACTGAGTTAAGATAGTGGAAGAGCTCAAGGGACCTAGTGGCGATTGGGTCTGAGAGTCTAATGAGAGACTGGGAGCTCAGAGAGTGAAGATCTACAGTGAGAGACTGTAGAATGTGAAGAGAACTTTTCTGTGTTACCAATAGTTAAGTACAATACCGTTAGTAACTGTTACAAGATTGTTGCCATAGGAGACAGCAGTCCTACCTATACAGAAGTGGTATCCGGCTGGAGGCCGTCCCCTGTATAGCTGTCTACCTATAGAAGTCTCTGAGTCTGCCAATTATCATTGTATCTACTTAAGGGTGTGCTGGCCCTTACCCGCTCTCCCACAGTTCTGTTAAGAGACAATAAATGTCTTTTTCATTCAAAAAGTGTCTGGCGCCCATCACTCCATCTTGCACTACACCCACCATGCCTTGTAACCCACTCTACAAAGACGGATGTCAGCTATCCCTGACTCTGCAGGTCACCATTAGGCCTTTGGAGGTCTGGGACCTTGTTACATTTAATAAGGTGATTTTTTCCTTAATTGCAGGTAAAGGTAAGCGCTAACTGGATTTCATAGGCTACTTGATTATTGCACTAGCTTTTAAATAAGCATAATTGAGTGTATTTCACAGATTTTTTAAATTCTGCTTATCCTTATTTGTCTGGCAGAGAAGACCCTTTGCTTATCTCGCAACCTCCTTTTTCTAATTTTCTTTTCTGACGTTATTCCGTTGAACTAAATCAAAGTTAAATCATCAACTCTTCTTTATTTGCTTATGAAGTTAAATCTGAAAACAAACAAACACACACAAACACAATTTTCAGAGAATAAACTAACATTTATGTAGTTTAATAAATAGAAAATGTAGGCAACATAATTGTTAATGTAATAAAAGATAAAGCATTTATTTAAACTGCAGCTTACCAAGTAATAATGCACCAGGACTGACCCAGGCTTTGATGCCCAAAGGCAACTTAAGGAATCCATAAAACTAGTCCCATTGGTAAATAAAAATGATTAAAGATCCTTGACTAGATATTTCTAGCTTGTTCTATTTTGTGTTAGGGCAAGTTACGTATTAAGATGAAAGTTATTTTTATTAAAATTATAGTCTGCTATCCCAACAAAACTTTCAAAAAAATAAATAAATATGCTCCTCTCGTGCAAAATGCATCCCCATTTTGAGCATATTCAGGCTTGACTTGCACAAGACAGTTATTTAAATGTAACGTAGCACTCAGTGCCGCTGATAGGGGGGACCACCAGTCCTCCTGTAGGGGGCCCAGGGACACAGGTGGGCCCAAACAGCAGGGGGAATCAGTGTGGTCAGGCGGAGGGACAATTGCAGAAGGATGCCCTGTGTGGCTCTCTGCGGCAGCTGAAAGCCAGTTTCTCCTCCTCCTGCTGGCTTTCAGCTGCTGCAGGGAGAGACACAGACACAGGGTATTGTTCCTGTAATTGCTTTCCAGACACTGATCCCCCTCCCTGTACTGCCTGCTTCTGATCAGACCCCGCCCCCCCCCCCCCCCACACGTAAAATAAAATACATGTAAAAATGTTTAACATTTAAAAAAAAAATTATATATTTTTTTTAATTGTAAAAAACAATTTAAAAAGTGCTAATTCACACAGATTCTCTGTTATGTTTGTGTCCGCTAATAATGATTTTAGTGGGTTTTTTTGTATGAAAATACTGTCTTGATTTATTTGGGGGGGGGGGGGCTGCCAGATAGGCTGTATGGGGCCCCATAATTTCTAACAGCAGCCCTAGTAGCACTACTTGCTTAGCTTCAAGGACAGCAGGCAGCAGGCAGACTGTGTTCTTAGGAGCACACTGTATGCCTCCCTTGGCAAGCTGGTTTACCCAGTGCTCCTTTTGCAATTTATTGCACGCCACAATGAAAAGTGCACTTAGCATATTGTGCTGAACAGTGGGTGTGGCATAAAAGTAAATGGTTATAGTGTGTGTCAAGACAAACCTTTTTTATTTTTTGGGGTAGATTATAACCTCCTTGTCTTCCTCCATTGAGAGTGCCAGGTTTCCTGTGAATGACTCCCTTGCCAAGCAAGTGGCTCCCTATAGATACTATGCAGCAGAGCATCCATTTGGCACAGGACTTGGAAGACAGTGGCAATCACTGTAGTAGTGGCAACTACTACAGTAATTCTCTGCTTCCACTGCGGTCCTACAGGTATGGCATATGCATAGTTACACACAGCACCCCATATTGACAGAAAAACACAGAATCGAGGGAATCATGAATGCGGCCAAGTACAGGGATAACAGGGATATCCTGGACGAAAACCTTCTCCAGAGTGCTCTGGACCTCAGACTGGGCTTCACAACAACTCCATGACTGTTCTTGAATGGCCCAGCCAGAGCCCTGACTTAAACCCAATTGAGCATCTCTGGAGAGACCTAAAAATGGCTGTCGAACAATGTTTACCATCCAACCTGACAGAACTGGAGAGGATCTACAAGGAGGAATGGCAGAGGATCCCCAAATCCAGGTGTGAAAAACTTGTTGCATCTTTGCCAAAAAGACTCATGGCTCTATTAGATCAAAAGGGTGCTTCTACTAAATACCGAGCAAAGGGTCTGAATACTTAGGACCATGTGATATTTCAGTTTTTCTTTTTTTATAAATCTGCAAAAATGTCAACAGTTCTGTGTTTTTCTGTCAATATGGGGTGCTGTGTGTACATTAATGAGGAAAAAAATGAACTTAAATGATTTTAGCAAATGGCTGCAATATAACAAAGAGTGAAAAGTTTAAGGGGTTCTGAATACTTTCCGTCCCCACTGTATCTAAAGGTTCTATTGTTGACCTGAAACAAGCATGTCAGGGGGAAGCCAGAACTCCTGATCTATTTGTTCTGCATCAGTGACTCAGTAAAGCCCTTGGATCAACTTAACAGCCAGGCAATAGATATTTTCTAAAGGACAGCTCAGCAATAGAAGCCTATGTAACTTTCCAGTGCAGGTTCCCTTTAACAATCATCATTGTAGACTTGTGTTAGAGGTTACAAAATACTTTAGTGAATACATCTTAAGCATGGCAAAGCTGCAACTACTATTTTGAACAAAAGTATTTCAAATGTAGATCTGTGAATACAGCTGCTACTGTCTTGATTCCAGGAATTGTTGACAAGACATGCAGTGAAAGTTATAATCCTGATGTAAAAAAAAAAATGACCAATGGAATTCAGAGCAAGATTTCATTGTTGATAACTAACAGATATTTTGCCAAGTTTCTCTATAATTTAGACTAAACACTTTTGTTGTGACTTCAAATTTGTTGGAAGTACTGTATGTACCACCATGAATGATCATCTACTACGATCTGATACAAAACAGGCACTACAAAGATTTACAAAGATGTGTAATGGCATGGGAAGAATGTTGTTAGAAGATACTTTAGGTCTGGTAGAAAGATTTTTCTTTTTTTTTTTAATGTCTTGCAGTGACACTGTTAGTTCTAAGAATGAAATGGCTTATTCTACTTTAGAAAGTCACCGAAGAAGGTGTATAGTCTACTTACCTTGCATGATCAGCTTTAAAGTGAACCAGTACTTCAATTTATCCTTCGTGTGTCAGAGTGATACTCTCACCCTCTATTATTTGAAGAGGCGTCACAGGAACAGGAAGTGAGGGTAAATCTACCCCATGAGGATCCAGACAGCAATAAAAACTTGTTGTCACAGATCTGAAGCTTTGCTGATTATTCCTTTTCTATTTATGTTGTGCCCATTCCCTCAGGTATGGCCTGCGCAACAGCTAGTGTTCCTAATGCTACATCCCTTGGTGTTTCCCAGTGACTTTGAACTTCCGAGAAGATTCCAAGTGTTCTCCAGTGTTACCTGTTAGAGAAGATTCCTAGTTTCCCCAGTGTTTACTAATGGAGAAGATTCCTAGTGTCCGCCAAGTACTTTCTAGTGGAGAAAATTCCTTGTGTTTCCCAATGTTTCCTAGTGGAAAGAGTCCTAGAGTACCCCAGTGCTTCCTAGTGGAGAAGATTCCTAGTTTTCCCTAGTGGAGAAAATTCCTAGTGACCCCTGGATTTCCAAGAACATTCCAAGTGGCCCCAGTATCTCTGATGTAAGAAACTCCTAGTGACCCCAAGATCCTTAGTGTTCCTACCAGATCCATCTTGTTCCTAGTGACTGTTTGCAATGGTCTCCCAGTGCCTTCCAGTGTGAACCCCATACCCCTAGTGTTCCTTACCTGTCCCTAGTGACTCTCAGTGTTCTCCTGACTACAGCTTGTATCCTTGCACATTTTGTATCCTCTGTGCTTTCCAGTGTATTTTTTTATTTTTTTGCCTTGAGTACCTTTCAGCCTTCCTGCATCTTCATGATAATCTGTGAGTTTCAGCCTGCCCTTTTATTATCTGCACCTTTGTCTGCAGTCTGGTTCAGTGTGTCCCTGTGCATTACTATTCTTCTCTACTGATCCTGTGTGTCTCTGTGCACTATTACCATTCTCAGTGCCTCTGCGTATTTCTAAGCACTGCTGTCAGCTTGGGCTGTGTTTCCTACTGACCTGTGATTCCTGCACCTCAGTGTTGCAAGGGACTCTTACCTGCTTGTAAGCTTTTAGCTCAGGTCAGCAACCTTGGAATTGTCTACAGCACAATCCATCTCCACCTTCAGGAGCTCTAGAGAAGACAAGGTGGTTCATGAGGCTCTTCGCTTCGACCCCTCCAAGGACACCTATCTTTGCTGTATGTGCAGGCTAGCTGGAATCTCCTGTCAGCACCAATAATCCTTCTTATCCTAGACTCTTTGTGCACCCGAACTGTATCCTGAGTACCTGATTTCTCTATGAACCCTGTGCACCTCTGTGTTCCTAGTACATATTGTTATTCCTGTGTTCCAGAGAGTCACGGAACCAGGGGGACCCTAAGCGCAGGGACGGCATGACAGTGCTGGACTGCACATCTGCCTTTCTCTGCAGGGGTACACTTCTCCTTTTAGAGAAGGGGAGGGGCTGCAGGAAGAAAGTGTAGGAGATGTAGGAAGGGGAAGTGACGTCAGTTTGAGAGCGGTGGTGGACAAGATTAGAAGCACACCTCACCGCTCTTCACCTTCCCCTTCCTTATACACAGCATGGCAGCAATGGAGGGATTTGTAGATCAGCTGAGAGCGGCGGTTGCCGCTAACGGCGCGGACTGGCTCCAGCAGCAGCTGCGTTTGATCACGGACGGCGGGGCGATGGTGAGCGGGGGGGGCACCAAATCCCAGGGCACGGCGATCACGTCCACCGGAGAGATACAGCCCTGAGGCTGACAGGGGCTCGTCCAGAACAGCGCAGCGGGGGATGGCAGCGGGAGAGGCCCAGACACCCAATATGCAGGTCAGGCAGAGGGATGGACGAGGAGAGGCCCAGGGGAATCGGAGGAAAGTTGGAGGGACTGGGGGAAGGGTGCCCAGCAACGCACGCGGCTCTTCCCCCCCAGCCAGGCGCAGATGCTTACAGCCCCCTGAGAGGTCAGCAGGAGAGGGACGGAGGGCGCGGGACGCACAAGAACACACCGCGGCAAGTGGAGGAGGGTCGCTGGCGACCGAGATGGACAGTAGTCCGCCGCAGGGTGATAGCGGGTCAGAGAGAGATGCCAGTGCCAGCGTGAGGGGAGGTAATGGACGGTCAGCACGCACCCCGTGCAGCAGTAGACGCAGGAGTCCGTCACCAGGGGTATCCAGCAGGCCTAGCGGTATCCAAGGGAGGAGTGGCCGAACACAGCACCGCAGGCCCACGGCAACCACTGCAACCGCAAGTGGGGTGCAACGAGAAGTTGGCAGGACGAACGAGCACGACGATCGGTCGGAAGGAGCGCTGTCCGGGTCTGACGGAGGCGACGATCAGGGACATCAAGCATCGCTGGTTCCAGGAGTGGCGGCTGTTGGGCACAGTCTAGTGCAGCCCGGTGAGTGCGATTCTTCTAATCCTGTTACTATTCTTTTACATAATTTGTTGGGAAAAAATGTGCAGGGGGGTAGTTCACGGTCGGGGGGTGTAGTCAGGCCAGGGGGGGCGGAGAATGTATCGGCTCCACCGTCAGCGTCAGCGCCCCAAACAGGGAATGAGGGGTTGCGGGAGTTGTTAACTGGCCTAAAAGAGCTTGTAGCACGCGTGGAATCGGGGTCAGGAGGGGGTCCGGCGACTGCGTGGACAGCAGAGAGGAATACCCCACAGACAGGGACCACCCCATCTATTGTGGGTGATGTTCAGGTTTCGCCGGAGGCGGCTGTTTCAGCGGTTGGGGTGCCCCCCTCTACAACAGCGGTGGCTACGACTTCGGGGGACCAGGTGAAGACAACTGAGAAGAAAGCTGATTCAGTTAGATTAGCAGATGCGGCAAGGAGCGAGGTATATGTCTGCTTTGAGGGCCCTTTGGGGGCTCATTTAAAAGCAGAGATAAAAGAAAAAATATGGAAGGGCGAGTACGTGGAAATTTTCACGTTGCTGCCGTTAGAAAAATTTAATCTGGATAGGTTAAAACCGGTGGAAGGAAAAAAGGAGGATGAGGAGAAGCGTAGGTATCGCTTGATCCCGCAAACGTTCTCCAATTGGCTACAAGCGTTCGCCATTTTGGCGAGCGTGGTAGGCGAAAAAGCGCCAGAACATTGTTCAGCGCTGTTTGTGTACCTAGAGGCCATTAGTGAGGCCCATAGAACATACGGGGGCATGGCGTGGCTACGGTATGATGAGCAATTTCGGCAGAGGATGGCGGTGCGACCGAATCTACGCTGGGATCACAAGGACATCAGCTAGTGGATGAGGTTGATGACGGCAGCGAGGGCCCCTAGTCAGTTTTTTCAGGCAGGGGTCGGAGGTTCAGCAGCCCCAGGACAACCGGCCGAGAAAAAATGGGGATATTGCTGGCAATTTAATGAGGGAACTTGCAGATTTGGAGCCAACTGTCGTTTCAAGCATTTGTGTTCCGGCTGCGCGGGATCCCATGCATTGGCAAAATGTTTCAAAAAAGGAAAAGGACGCGCCGGAGATACTTCAGGTAAGAGGGAGGACTCCGGTACGGGTGGAAAGGATGCGGCCTTTTCTCAATAGGTACCCTGACCGGGCAGCGGCCGCCACGCTGGAGGCAGGCTTTAGGGAGGGTTTTCACATTCCTTGCGCCTTGGAGGAGGTGCTGTCTGAGGCCAAGAATTTGAGGTCAGCTTTGCTGCATGCAGCAGTGGTCTCTGAAAAACTGAAAAAAGAAGTTTCATTGGGACGCATGGCGGGTCCTTTTAAGGAAAGACCACTACAAGGGTTAGTGGTCTCCCCCTTGGGTGTGGTACCAAAAAGAGAGCCAAATAAGTTTAGACTCATACATCACCTTTCTTTCCCGAAGGGAGGGTCAGTGAATGATGCTATAGCCCCGGAAGATTGTGCGGTTACGTACACATCTTTTAACGCAGCGGTCTCATGGGTTAGGAGATATGGGCAGGGGTCAATAATGGCCAAGTCCGATATCGAATCGGCTTTTCGGCTGTTGCCAGTTCATCCCGACAGTTTCAGATGGCTAGGCTGTAAATGGGAAGGGGCCTACTATGTAGACAGATGTCTTCCAATGGGATGCTCTATATCTTGTGCTCTTTTTGAAACGTTCAGTTCGTTCTTGGAATGGGCAGTACGGGATGTGTCTGGTATCAATTCAGTCATCCATTATTTGGACGACTTCTTATGTGTGGGTCCAGCGGGTTCCAACATATGTGCAGTGCTTCTGGGGACTTTGCAGTATTTAGCGGAAAGATATGGGGTGCCGCTAGCCCCGGAAAAAACCGAGGGTCCAACGGCGACTATCACATTTCTCAGAATAGAGATAGATTCAAGGAGGATGGAATGCAGGATTCCTCAGGACAAACTGTCGAAGTTGAAAGAGGAAGTTCGAGGGACCATTGGAGTTAGGAAATTGCAACTTCGCCAACTCCAATCGTTGCTAGGTAAGCTAAACTTCGCTTGCCGAATCATCCCTATGGGACGAATTTTCTGCAGGCGGCTGTCAGCCGCCACTGCAGGGATCCGGGCGCCGACACATTTCGTGAGTCTGACTAGAGATCACAGGGAGGACTTACGGGTGTGGCAGGTATTCTTGGAGTCTTTCAATGGAAGGGCTTTATGGATGTCTGGGCCGGTTAGCAACTGTGACCTTGAGTTGTTTACTGACGCCGCCGGGTCAACTGGGTTTGGTGCTTTTTGTAAGGGCCACTGGTGTGCGGCTATGTGGCCGGCGGCTTGGCGGGAGGCTGGGTTCTTAAAGCACCTGGTACTCTTGGAGCTGTTCCCCATTGTGGTGGCCATGGAGCTATGGGGCAAGTCGTTGCGAAACCGTAAGGTTCGCTTCAATTGCGACAATCTGGGGGTGGTGCAAGTGGTTAATCGGCTGACTGCGGCATCAGTGCCGGTGGTCAGGCTTTTGCGCCATCTAGTACTTCGTTGTTTACAACTGAATGCGTTCATTTATGCTGTGCATCTACCAGGGACCGAGAACACCTTGGCTGACGCTTTGTCTCGTTTTCAGTGGGACAGGTTCCGGAGGTTGGCACCAGAGGCAGATCATCAAGGGGTCGCCTGTCCCAGCTGGATATGGAACATTGCCTTGGAACAGCAGCAAAATGGATTCAGCGATCCGTGAGTATGGCTACATGGAATGCCTACTCTAAGGTATGGAAGGAGTGGTTCGCCTTTCTGCATGACTTGGGCATGGGATCTGATGATCCGGACGTGGACAAGGCAGTGTTGTATTTTATAATTAGGGACTTTGAAAAAGGTATCTCGGCAGCTGCCATCAATCGTGAATTGGCAGGTTTGGCCTTCCTTTTTAAATGGCAGGGGAGCCGGGACCATACGAAGGAATTTTGGTTACGGCAAGCAGTCAAAGGATATAGGAAAGCTTATAAACAGAGGGATGGGAGGTGCCCCGTCTCTTTTTAAATGCTTAAGCAGTTGATGCTTAGTTTGGAAAGGGTCAGCAGATCCGAGTACGAATGCACACTATTCAAAGCAGCGTTCGCGCTGGCCTTTTTTGGGGCGCTGAGGATAAGTGAGTTGGTGAGCCCGTCAAAGACGGTTCCGGGCGGGCTTTTCCACGGGGAGGTTGAAGTATGGGTAGATAGAGACCGCATATGGATTCATAGGTCAAAAACGGATCAAGCGGGGAGAGGGAAATATCTGGAGTTTGGGAAGATTGCGGAGCATAGTATATGCCCAGTTAGGATTGTGGGAGCTTTCATGACGGTTAGGCCTGCCGTTACCGGCCCCTTCTTGATACATGAGGACGGTTTGTGTCTTTCAAAATACCAGTTTGTAACGGTTTTTAAGAAATGCGTGGTCAGGGTGGGATGTGACCCTTTACAATTCTCATCACATTCTTTCAGGATTGGGGCGGCCACAGAGGCTGCCAGGGCAGGTTTGAGTCAGGAGGTGATTAGACGTATTGGCAGATGGGATTCAGATAGATTCAAACTGTATGTCCGCCCTCACATGGTTCAAATGTAATTTTGGCTGGGGTTGTTTTATGAGTGGGAGTTGGGTTTTAAGGTTCATGAGGTTGTATTATCTATTTCGTCTACAGGTCAAGATGTATGTCTGGTTTGGATACTCGGTCACTCCTACGTGTTCTGGGGGGCCAAGAGAGCGGACGTTCGGCCGAACGGCAGACAGCTTCGCATTCCCAGACAAGAGGCCCTCATCAGGTGGATTGGGGTTCCGGGCATGCAGTGGAATAGGGTGCTGGGGGAAGTGCATAGATTCTCCCGACTGGACAGGGCCCCAGATGTATTGTTATTACACGTGGGTGGAAATGACATGGGAGCTAGATCCATGAGGGACCTTATCAGGGACATCAAGTGCGATTTCTTGCATTTAAAAGCTGCTTATCCCAAGATGGTCTTAGTGTGGTCTGACATGGTAGGCAGGCTATCGTGGCGCTGGGCTTGGTCAGATAAAAAAGTGAATAGGGCTAGGATAAAAGTTAATAAAGAAGTGAGCCGGTTTTTTATAAGGAATGGGGGCTTAGCCATTCGTCATAGGGAGTTGGAGGTTGACACATGGCGTTATTTGCGCAGCGATGGTGTACATCTCAATGAGGTGGGCATGGACCTATGGTCTTTAGGCTTACAAGAAGGCATACATAGAGGGCTTAGGGTGTGGAGGTGCTCGCAAGGGTAAGGGGTTACCCCTTTCGTGCTGTGGCAGTGGTTGTTTGTTCCTTGAATAGGATAAGTTCTGTTACAAGTTGTAACATGTGTACCCATCCAAGGATGGGGGGTTGTTTGATTGTACCCATCCAGATGATGGGAGTTTTTGCTGGTACCCATACATGGAAGGATGGGGATTGTAGTTGGTACCTTCAGGCCCTAAGGGTTAACCTGCAGGAGTTAAAATGCCAGGTCACTGGGGTATGTTGTTATAATGCCGTGTCAGGGGTTTCCGACTGGCAGGTTTTAAATTAAGGAGGTTGTACCAGTGACCAAGGTCATAGTCATAGTTCTTACTGAGTAAGTTACCTTAACAAGTTATTTAAGGAAATACAGTTATTTATATATTTATGTTAATTTATATGTTTAAATAAAAGGCCGCAAGGCCATTTTACTCCAGAAACTAGTCCGAGTCATCCCTGATGTTTTTGGAGGGAGGGTATGTACAGGTAGGATGGTATTAAGTATATGGGCTTAAAGGGGTTGTAAAGTTATTTTTTTTTTTTTTTTTAAATAACAAACATGTTATACTTACCTTCACTGTGCAGCTCGTTCTGCACAGAGTAGCCCCGAACCTGGTCTTCTGGGGTCCCTCGGCGGCTGTTTCAGCTCCTCCCCGCAAGCATTTACCACCTTCATGCGAGCTCCCTCGCACGGTGGTGAGTGCTTGCGGGTGCGCTCCCGTGATACAGCCGGCGGCTATAGCCGCTCGCTGTATCACTCGGCCCCGCCCCCCGGCGCGCCGCGTCATCGGATGTGATTGACAGCAGCGCGAGCCAATGGCTGCGCTGCTTTCAATCCATCCACTGCAGCCAATCAGCGACCAGGCTGAGCTGCAATGAAGATGACGAGCACGAGCAGCGAAGATTCGAGGCGTCAGGTAAATAAAACGGGGGGGCTGGGGGCGGCGGTACTGTCAAAAGTTTTTTCACCTTAATGCATAGAATGCATTAAGGTGAAAAATTTTTTACCTTTACAACCCCTTTAAGTCCTACAATGTCATGTAAGCTCAGCATCCCACTGCTGTAAGATATACCCGTTTGCCTGTAAGATGGGCATTCTATTGCACTCTACTACTGTCATTCATGTGAGTTCTGTATTCCATGCTTTCCCAGATCATCTCTTGTGCTTTTCTGGTACAGGGTCAGCTGTAGCCTGCATGGGTGCTCTCGCTGAGCACACCACCGTTCAGCATATAGGTTGCATGGGGGGGGGGGGTTGTGGCCGTAATTCCAAACATTCATGATAGCCGCACCTTAAAGAAGCAAAATGTGTTTCCTAACAACCCCCCTTCATCAGTGCTCAAGTGAAAGTGAAAAAAGTGAAAAGTGATAGTGCTTCCTATATAACTCCAATTTAAAGTATCTTGGAGAGAGTTCTATGTCAGGTGTGATGAGCATGTGCCGGAGATATTAGGTTCAGCACTAACCTCTCCAGCACATAGCATTTTTCTGCAGTGCAACTCACCACACCTCTTTTAACTGTTTAGGTGTAATGCAAAACTTTAATAAAGTATAATTTTGTGACGCTTCAATAAAGTTAAAAAACAAAGGAAAAAAATGAACACAGCTCATCACACCACCCCCCTCACTACTGGTATGCAACGGACACCGGCCAGCACAGTAAAACTGATGTACTTGGTTGAAAAATGAGTATCAGTGCTAGAAATCAATCTGCTGTAGTGCATATGCGCTGATAGGGATCACATTGAGAAGAGGAGAGAAAAAAATGATGATCTCGTCAGTATGTTGCTTCTCCTTAGTTGCCCAATCAGCAGGCTGTTGTATGTATCCATCTCGGTTTCAACTTGCCCCTGAATCTTCTGAACTGAGTGCAGTTCGATTTTAAACTTTGAAAACATTTTTATGTCAAACATGCATCAAATCTAGATTATATTTTTTATGCAGTTGCCCTACTTACAGTTGTTCCTGATGTAATGGTTTCATTGTGCTTTCAAATTCAAGTAAATAATTCAGACGCTAGAACAAAATGTTCTAAACTACATTAAGTTGCCCAAGTAATTAGTTAATCTGCAAGACAATGTATAAATCTCCTTAGAAAAGTAATCATATTTACCACTTTGTTTAGCAGCGTTTCATATTTTTTTCCCTTTACACTAATTAGTTTAGTGTGACGAGTTAAGATTTTTCATATACAGCCAGCTTGTATATTTAGGAATATTTGTGACTGCCAGTGCAGAGGTAACCGATGGTATTGGTCATACTAACCAGTCAAACGTTTTTTTTTTTTTACACGTGCGTTAACTTGTCAACCAATATACTCTGCTGTAAATGAGGCTTATTAGTATGTAATTTGTTCTGCAAGGTAAAATTGTAGCATCCTTGATATCTGGCTTGACTGCAGAGTTTATTCATTCAAATAACGTAATGTTATCTTTGTTCTGTATGCCAGTTTTGCTCCTCACACCTGGTAGCAGAAATTGAATTTGACCACTTAGGACCAGAAGGAATTGCCCCTTAATGACCAGGCCATTTTTTTTGCGATACGGCACTGCATCGCTTTCACTGATAAATGCGCGGTCTTGCGACGCTGTACCCAAACAAATTTATGTCCTTTTTTTCCCACAAATAGAGCTTTCTTTTGGTAGTATGTGATCATCTCTGTGGTTTTTCTTTTTTGCGCTATAAACAAAAAAAAAAGACAGACAATTTTGAAAAAAAAAAAAATATTTTTTTACTTTTTGCTATAATAAATATCCCCCCCAAAAAAAAGCAAAAAACAAATTTCTTCATCAGTTTCGGCCAATATGTATTCTTCTACATATTTTTGGTAATAACCGTATATTGAGTGGTTTGCGCAAAATGTTATAGCGTCTACATAATAGGGGATAGATTTATGGCATTTTATATATATATTTTTTTCTAGTAATGGTGGCGATCTGCGATTTTGAGCGGGACTGCGATATTGCGGTGGACAGATCGAACACTTTTTTGGGACCATTGACATTTATACAGCGATCAGAGCTAGCCACTGATTGCTGTATAAATGTCACTGGCAGAGAAGGGGTTAACAATAGGGGGCGATCAAGGGGTTAAGTGTTACCTAGGGAGGTGTTTCTAACTGTGGGGGGATGGAACTGACTGGAGGAGGAGAGAGATTGCTGTTCCTGATCACTAGAAACAGCAGATCTCTCTCTACTTCCCTGTCAGAATGGAGATCTGTGTGTTTACACACACAGATCCCTGTTCTGGCTCTCTGTAGAGCGATCGCGGGTGGCTGGCGGACATCGTGGCCACCGGCCATGTGCATCGGCTCCAGCGTAGCACAGCAGGTGCGTGTGCGCCCCCTATTGCACTTAAAGCAGCCGATGTACACCTACACCGATTCGCCGAGGAGAGCCAACCTGCCGCAGTATAATGACGGCGGCTGGTCGTCAAGTGGTTAACAGGTAATATACTGTACATTTATCATACTTGAAGCTTTTTATATACTTTTATCTCTATTGATTGGGACTAATTTTTGTTCACACTAATCCAGAGGTCCTATTCTAATCTTTGCTATACCTTCCTATTTCACACTCATAGTTTAAAAATGTTTGTGCAAACTTTTCTCCCTTAAATAATGGCATTATCTGATTTCCTTATTTATGCTCAGCATATAAATTATAGTTGAGGTTAACGGCTTGTAAAACATTATGGATTACAATGCAGATGCCCGCTGAATGGTGTATGAAATGCATACCACTAAGCCAACTTATAAAACACCCACTCACATGTAATGTGGGTGAGATGGAAAATGTAAATATCTGAATTACTATGTTGATTTACAAGATTAAGGTGCAGCTGGGGCAGCTCCGTCATGTCATGCAGACATCAAGTCAATACCAGCCAGGTCAAACCATCCAGGTCACAAAACCAGTTTGCTTGGTAGGTTAAGGATTGCTGTTGGAATTGTTCTGGCCATCAATGCAAAGACATTATTGGGTTGATTTACTAAAACTGGAGAGTGCAAACCTGGTGCCACTCTGCATGGTAGCCAATCAGCTTCTAACCTCAGCTTGTTCAATTAAGCGTAAACAAATAAACTGGAAGCTGATTGGTCTCTGCGCAGAGCTGCACCAGATTTTGCACTTTCCAATTATAGTAAATTAAACTCTTTATTTAGTAGGAGAGCATCTCCCTTCTACTAATTACTTTAAAATGGATGTAAACCCACCACTCACCCGGTATAAACTAATGGCACAGAATTAATGTATATATACATGCAAGCCTCCTGCGTGTATCCCTACCTTGCAAATGTCACCCCCTTCAGCAGTAGGAGCCCCACAAAACTCTGGAATCAGTGGGTGGGTCTTTTTGCCGGAGCTCGATGGGCGGAGTCATGATGTCACAAGACTCCCCGCCCACCTCTACACTCTCCTACTCTTCAGTCACACTGATCATGCCCCATGATTAGTAACATCCAGTCAAAACTCAGGAAAGGCACCACATGACTTCAGCATGCCCAATCATGCTGAGGTGTGGAACAGCCAATTCTGGTAGAGCTGGAGAAGAGAAGAGGGGGATGTGAAACTGAAAAGAAATGAGATGTCAGTCACAGCAGTGGGGGGATGTGGCGACACAAGCTCATCTGTGTGTCATTTTTTATCTTACTAAGAAAAAAGACAAGAGGATTGCTCAGAGCTGGATTAACCCTTTGTGGCAAGACTGGGCACAGATGACTTGACATCTTCTACTGTACCTGGTAGAAGTCTTCATTAAAACATTTTTTTTTCATGTTTGCATCCACTTTAACCAATTCAGCCCTGAAAGAATTTACCCCCTTCCTGACCAGAGCACTTTTTGCGATTTGGCACTGCGTCGCTTTAACTGACAATTGCGCGGTCATGCGACGTGGCTCCCAAACAAAATTGATGTCCTTTTTTTCCCACAAATAGAGCTTTCTTTTGGTGGTATTTGATCACCCCTGCGCTTTTTATTTTTTGCGCTATAAACAAAAAAAGGGCGACAATTTTGAAAAAAACGCATTATTTTTTACTTTTTGCTATAATAAATACCCCCCAAAAAATATATAAAAAAAACAATTTTTTTCCTCAGTTAGGCCGATACGTATTGTTCGACATATTTTTGGTAAAAAAAATCGCAATAAGCGATTATTGATCGGTTTGCGCAAAAGTTATATCCTTTACAAAATAGGGGATAGTTTTATGGCACTTTTATTAATATTTTTTTTTTTTTAAATGGCAGCGATTTTTATTGTGACTGCAACATTATGGCGGACACATCGGACATTTTTGACACATTTTTGGGACCATTGTCATTTGTACAGCAATCAGTGCTATACAAATGCACTGATTCCTGTGTAAATGACACTGGCAGTGAAGGGGTTAACCACTAGGTGGCAGTGTAGGGGTTAAGTGTGTCCTAGGGGCGTGTTTCTAACTGTGAGGGGCATAGCTGTGTGTGACATGTGACTGATCTCTGCTCCGATGACAGGGAGCAGAGATCCAGTGACACTGTCACTAGGCAGAACGGGGAGATGCTGTTTACATCAGCATCTCCCCGTTCTTTCTCCCTGTGAGTCGATCGCGGGTATCCCCGCGGCGATCGAGTCCGCGGGACCCGCGACCCGACTCATGGAGCTTGCAGCGGGCGCACGCGTTTGCCCGCTGGCCGCCTCTTAAAGGGGAATGTACAGGTACATGGTTTTGCCTGTACAAGCCCTTCTGCCGCAGTATATCTGTGTGAGGCGGTCGGCAAGCGGTTAAGGACACTTAAAGTGAAAATCAGTGGCGGTGAGTCCATAAAGGGCACAGGAGCACCACCCCGTTTCTCCTGTCACCTCTCTCTCACCATAAATAGATTCATGCATTGCATGAATCTATCTATGGTCGCCGCTGCCGCCCCCTATTCATGTGTCCGGCCCCTTGTCAGGCGCCGGGGCACCTGAATTTTCATCAGCATTTTTTTTATAAGCACCTGATTAGAGCCGTGGGCTCTAATAGGTGTTCTGATTAGAGCCGTAGGCTCTAATAGGCTTCCAAAATGGTAAACAGTGGGCGCAATGATGTGCGTTCGCTGTTTACTCAGTGTTGTGTTAGGAACACTGACCTGCCTCTCAGCCAATCAGGTGCTCGAGTCTGGTTACCTGTCACCTGATTTTGCTGAAACAACAGGCGCTCTGATTGGATGCCTGATAGAGAGGATCGGAGACATCGAGGAGCGTGGACGCGGAGGACACCACCGTGACCCGCGGCGAGACAGGTAAGTCCCAACTCCCAGGCGATGCACACTGGCAGCATTTGATGGGGCACAGTCGTGGCAATTGATGGGCACACTGGCAGCAATTGATGGGGCACAGTAGCAGCAATTGATGGGGCACAGTAGCAGCAATTGATGGGGCACAGTAGCAGCAATTGATGGGCACACTGGCAGCAATTGATGGGGCACACTGGCAGCAATTGATGGGGCACACTGGCAGCAATTGATGGGCACACTGGCAGCAATTGATGGGACACAATGGCAGCAATTGATGGGGCACACTGGCAGCAATTGATTGGCACACTGGCAGCAATTGATGGGCACACTGGCAGCAATTGATGGGGCACAGTAGCGGCAATTCATGAGCACAGTGGCAGCAATTGATAAGCACACTGACAGCAATTGATGGGTACAGTAGCTGTGTTTTGATGGCACAGTGGCGGCAATGTATGGGTACAGTTGCTTCGTTTGATGGGCACAGTGGCTGCTTTTGATGGGCACAGTGGCTGCTTTTGATGGGCACAGTGGCTGCGCTTGATGGGCACAGTGGCTGCACTTGATAGGCACATTGGCTGCGTTTGATGGCACAGTGGCTGCATTTGATGTGATGGGCACAGTGGCTGCGTTTGATGGGCACAGTAGCTGTGTTTGATGGGCACAGTGGCTGCAATTTTTTTTTTCAGTTTGTTTGCACCCCCCCCAAAAATTTTGAGCACCAGCCACCACTGGTGAAAATATATGGAGGCTGCCAGTGTTGCCATCTTCTTCAAAAAATACTAATTCTCTGGCTTTATCACTTTCTAATTCACCAATTCACTGGAGGGGTCAGTGACCTAATTCACTGACACCCCACCCCCCCCACACACACACACCTACCGATAGGACAATATACCTAGAAGCTTAGTCGACTGAGGGTTCTATCAATGGAGTCAAAAAGTTAGGAATACCTTTGATGCCATGGTTCTGTTCACAGTTCTACCTAACGTACTTACAAACTTCGGAGTCACCTGCATTCATTTGGTATTTTTGAGTTGTATTATTATTTATTTACAATTTTTTTATTGAAAATATCCAAAATGTACAAGGCTTCAAGAGTGACAGTATCAACAATAGTATGAATGAAAAGAAGAACATACAAAGAAAGAGAGAAACGGCACATTTCAAATTACATGCAAAAGCATATCAAGTATTATAGGTAGCTATACAATGCAGTTATGGTATCCAATGGGAAGAAGCAAGGCATCATGGAAGTCATGAGATGTCTATTAACTCAACCTATATACAGTCTGTGTGATAACCAAGGGTTCACAGGATGATATCAATTTGTTAAGAGTACCATTTTTTAGAGCGTATAAGGCGCTCAAGCGAGCAGTTACGATTTAGATCATGGACTGTATCTGACATATTAGGCACGGTTAAGGCCTCTTTCACACTTGTACGACCTGAAAGTAATGCGACTTTGACGCGACTTTGCCGTGCAACTTTGACGCAACTTGAAGTAATGCCTGTGTAATCTTGAGGTCTATGGACCTCAAGTCGCAACAAAGTCAGACCAAAGTAGTGCAAGGACTACTTTGAAGTCACTGCGACTTTAAGTCGCACAGATATGAATGGTATTCATTGGAAATCATTGGGTACAACTTGTCATGCGACTTTGCGGTCCCAAGTCATATGACAAGTGTGAAAGGGGTCTAAAGTCTTCCAGTCCCGGGTAATGTTACGTTTAGCAGATAGAAGAATGTGTAGGACTATTTTTCTGGCCAGGCTAGGGGTGGAATTTATGTTAAGGTGTAGGAGTGCTAACTTCATAGAAGGTGAAATTGAGGAATGAGTGAATTCTGAGATTAATTATTTTTCCAATATGACCTGATAGAGGGACAGTTCCAGAGGATATGGATCAATGTGCCAATTGATCCACAGTTACGCCAGCAGTCTGCTGAAGCAGTAGGACATATCTAGGCCACCCCCATCAAATCATTCCCCACATCTATTACCTTTTGTACCACCACCCCCTCCCTTTAGAATGTAAGCTCTACGAGCAGGGCCCTCCTGTCCCTTCTGTATTGAACTGTATTGTAATTGTGCTGTCCCCCCTCTACATTGTAAAGGGCTGCGTAAACTGTTGGTGCCAGTGGCGTCACTAGGGGGTGGCTATTAAAGGCCGGAGCCCCGAATCTGGGGCCCATAGCCCCGAGTCCAGGGCCAGCCCTGCCGTGAGAGTGTCGCGGGCTGCCTGACACTGCGCTGTCCCACACAGCCACAGCACTCTCACCGAGTCTGCACTCCGTGCTTCACAGCCAGGAGATTGGTGTGTGTGTGAATGAGTCTCCTCCTTGCTCCGCCCATATCATAGTCAGGAGGAACTTTCTCACACGAACTACTGAGCAGGTGAGTGCAGACCATGGGGGAAACTCTGTATTACCCCGTCTCTCTGTATACACCATACTCTCTGTATATACACCTGCCTCTCTGTATACCCAGCCTCTCTGTATATACCCTAGCCTCTCTGTATATACACCAGCCTCTCTGTATACCCAGCCTCTCTGTATACACTAGCCTCTCTTGTATATACCCTAGCCTCTCTGTATGTAACAATCCGCATCTGGTGAGAAGTGACGTGACAAGCTTTCTGGGGGCCCAATGTAACGGGGAGGCTCTCCGGGGACCCTGATGTAATGAGGGGGGCTTTGGGGACCCTGATGTAATGATACTCTATAATCTATAATGTTATATATACATATATATATATATATATATATATATATATATATATATTATACACACATATATTATATACATGTGTATGCCTGCCCAATCGTATGACTTTCTTTACTTCGCTGCTATGGGCTCTAGCCCCAGATCTTTTGTAGACCTAGCAATGCCCAGGGTGGCGCTATATACATTGTGTATAGTAATAATAATAATAATATCTTAGTAAGTTTAGAGGGAATTAAGTACCATATATATAAAGTTTTATTTTATAGTTCTCAGTGATCTATGCACAAAGTGGATTTGTATGTCTGAATGATAGCAGATTGCCAGGTAGAGTTTGAAAAGGTAAGGTCTAAGTCATGTTCCCATTTAGTTATTGTTGTGGTTTGAGTTTTATTATTATCCTCATGTACCATTCACAATATTGCTCCTGCTGTTTGTATTGTACTGTTCTCTTCTTCTTTTAACTTTTTTTTAATGGAAAAAAACGAGAAATGGAGCCACCACTAGTCTCTAGGAGCACTTACCATAAATCACGGTATACTTGAACATTATGGCAAACTTACTGCTTCTCCAGAGATGACAGGTTCCCGCTCCCAGCTGTTACTTCATTGCCACGGCTGTGATGTTCTCTGCTGCTTCTTCCAGACCAGTGTCTTATTTTTCCGATCACTGGACAGCCACTGATGACTGTCCTGACATTCAGTTGACCTTTCAGTGTCCTACAGATGCCAAGGGCCCTCACTGCCCTGTGCATGAGCCATAGGCAGTTTACAATTTGAAAAATACAATATTAATTAAAAAAACAAAGTATCCACTGCCAATTTTTCTTTTGTTGGGGGGGGGGGGCTGACAACAGTTATTCTTTAAGGTTGATAATTTACTTATTTAGTTCCCAGTATTGATGGCTGCACACTGGACAGATGAGAACACGTTATGGGTAGTTACATTAGCTGATAGCTCTGAGAGCTTGTTCCTCATTATTTATTCCCCGACAGAGATTCTTGGAAAGTGTACAGCTAGATAAGTGAATCACTGGGATATCTGCACCTATATTCAGTAACAACTCACAAGAGAGGTTCAAATTAGTGCAAATCTCTGTAAAATGTCAATAATGATCTGTAATAGCCTATGAAATCATCTCTGAATTCTAAGGACCTCTCCAAGTGTTAAGGAATACACCAAATATGAGCTGGCAAATTCTTTAGATGGTCACTTAAATAAAAATATTTCACTAGTTCAACTATAAAGTTTTGAAAAATTCAGGAATTATGTTAAAATTTAACAGGAAAACACACCTTACACTGAGTTACTGCTATTGGCAAAACATTAGCAGCTACATAGGACCACATTAACTTTTTCAGAACTGTTAAGGAATCTTAAAATGTTACTAAACCTAGGACCCTGCATTCACTACATGGAAATGCAATTATATTAGTAAATATAAACTACTAAATACCTTTTCTCATCATCAGTATACAGCAGCCTTGGGACTTTTATTAGTGTCCGGCCAAGCACTGGTTAACACTTGTAGGAAGAGTTTTAATATTTCTCTGACTGTCTTATGAGGCTGCATGACCCCTGACTCTCTTTTTGGACAGTGCTGATCGGCCCTCTGCCCATCACATGCACCCTCCCAAGAAAAAAACAAAAGCAAAACTCTCTAGCAATACACACCAAACTGAGCATTTGCAGCATGCCCCCAAGGCTCTGAGATGGATTGGGGACTGTGAAAGAAGGTGGGTTTCAACGAAGACAGGATAAAACAGCCTTTTTGCATAATGCACAGGAGGAGGGAAGAGGGGGGAAAAAGGTTAAAGTAGAGAGAGAAGGGAAAGGAGAAGGTAAAAAGGACATTTCTTCGGCTCACTATCCCATTATGTTAAATATAAATCTCTCTCCTAGGATAATCAGTAAATCAACAGACTTTGGCTTCACTCATGTGGTGGTTCACCTCCCACATCAGTCTATCCCTGTAGTGGGTGTAGACAGGTGTTGGTGTTCAGCCACGGTTGGGAGGTTCCAAAGCCGTCTCCTTGTAATCATGTGTAGAGTGACTGCCTGGGCCAGGGACAGACGAGGGGCCTTGGGCTGCTCGTCACAGGAGCCCTGGCTGCGGGTAGTTGCCGCGTGGATAACATCACGGGGTCACCGATTTGTGGGGTTGGCAGCTGTGGCTTACCACCTGGATGTGGACAGATGTGTTGACCTTGGTGATGTGTAGTCCTGGACGACTAAATGAGTGAGCCCTCTGCTGGGTAAATATGCATGAAAAAGTTAACATAAAATTTATGTTCTTACAAATCTTTAATTCTTTTTATACTTTTCCCTAATAAAAGCTAAGAAATAGATATAATCTGTTATCATAATAGAGCCCTATATTAGTATCCGATTACTGAAACCTCCTTCAATACTTCAATATTTAGATCAGTAGGCACTCCCCGTATGGGTGAATGCCCTTTCAGCCTGCCAGCCCAAGGACCACAGTCTGCGCAGACCTGACATGCACTATTCACATAGCAATTTTATTATGTAAACCATTATGGTGTACATATAGGTTATGCAATTTATAGGAAAGATAAAGGAAAACAAAAGAAAACTTACACTTTTTTATGTTTTATAGGAAATTAGGTGGTACACAAGAGTGTGGATTTTGGTTGTGTGTTTTGGGGAGGGGAGGGGGAGGGGAAAGGGGAAGAAGGTTCCCCCTAAAGAGCGGAAAGAAAAAGGGGATGGAAATAGAATTATTTTATTTTTTTTGGTGTGTTGGTTTGAGAGAGGTGATTAGCACTAGTAAGATAGTCTAAGTATACTGTGGGGGAGGTAGACTGTAAAACCGGAAGGAGGGTTCCAGCCACGGAGCCTGAGAAAATAAGCTCGGACTATGTGGTAGATCTGTTATATTGTCAATATTGTTTTAGTCCCTTCTCCTCCCATACCCCCACTAGAATGTATTGATACGAATGGGGCTGGAGGAAAATGGCATATGTGGAGTGGGGCGGGGGGGAAAGAAGGGAGGGGAATGAATAGGGTAGTGGAGAGATGAGAGGGAGATACCCTCGGCAGGAGACTTGGAAAGAATATTGTTTAGATCTGGGACAGGATTTAGGACAGAATGACAATAAAATGTTGCGGGAACCCCTTGGATAGCCTGTAGTTGTTCAAACATGGAACAGGCCTGAGGAAAGTAAGATGTAAGATGCTAGAAACCAGCAGAAGCTCAGATAAGGCTATATAAGCAGGGGGGGGAGTCGATATATGTATATATTGCTATACTGTATATAAAGGGGGGTTCTCCTTTTTTTTTTCCTTTGCTATATAAAGGACTGTTATATGCTGCACTCTTTCGCTTTGCATGAATGCATTAATATATGTTGGGTTTGTATAGTTGTATTACATTATGTGATTATATAAATAGCTGGGAGAATAGGGTCAGGAGCTTAGCTCCTTGGCCAATTCAAACCAACTCCCCAAGTAGGCCTGCACCCACGTGAACCGCACGTTCAGAGGTGGGTGCCTTACTTAGGGGTTTTGTAAAACTTTTTTTTTTCCGTTCTCAGAGGAGATGGGTGGGGTGTGTGTGTGACTTCTTTAAATGCCAAAGGACTTAATGTCCCGGAAAAACGGAGGATACTTCTTAAGGATTTGAAGCGCTCTTGCACAGATGTGGCATTTGTGCAAGAAACACATTTTAAGGCGGGCGGACTTCCTTTTCTCCAGAATAGATTTTTCCTCCGGGGCCTACCATGCTTCAAACCAAGAAGCAAAATGTCCAGTCGTGTATCCTGGTCTCTTACAGATAAACGTCTGGATATAAATGGCCGTTATCTCTTTCTTAAAGGCCACAATGGTGGCGTTAAGGTGACACTGGCTACTATATATGCACCAAATTTGCACCAAGACTGTTTTTTGAGTAAAGCTCTCTCAAAGCTAGTGGAGCTTGCAGAAGGTAAACTGATCCTCGGGGGGGGGGGGGGGGGGGGGATATTAATGTTCATTTGGACCCTAGAGTAGACACCTCCTCTGGATATTCTTCTGTCCCAGGTGGTACCAGGAAACGTATTCTATGGAAGTTACATGAATTGCAGCTGGTAGACGCCTGGTGTACTTTGCATGCAGGGGAAAGAGATTATACTTTTTTCCAACCCTCATCAATTATATTCTAGCATTGATTTATTTTTGGTCCCACATCATTTACTCGCCTCGGTACTGGATGTTTCCATAGGACACATAACGTGATCAGACCGTCTTTCCCAGTCTGGCTCGACTCCCTGGAGAGGCATTGGCATTTGAATGAGAGTCTACTGCAGACTCCAGTCCTGAAATTTGGGACAATGTGGCTAAAGAGCTTAAAGCATACTTTCAGATAAACGACACTCCAGGAGTGACCCAGGCATGGTGTGGGAAGCACATAAGACAGTAATTTGGGGAATTCTGATCAAACATGGATCCCGATTGAAGAAGGCGCGAGAAGCACAGATAACAAAACTGCTAGAGGACATCCAGGCTCTTGAATTGCAACATAAGAAGACACAGGTGCCTTCTTTGGGGAATGACCTAGCCCATTTGAGGTGACAGATAACAGATCTTCTTCGCTTCAAAGCCAAAGCAGCAATACAATCAGGCAGGAAGGTATCATACGAATTGGGAGATAAATGTAGCAAATTGCTGGCTGGGAAGCTCAAGGAAAGGGGTACAGCATCATACATACCCCATATAAAAGGAAGGGATGGACAATTACTCTCGTTACCAAAAGATATTGCTCAGACGTTTGGGAAATATCGCCATTGAGGAATTAAATACGGTGATAAAGACAGTTAAACCTGGGAAAGCACCAAGCCCTCAAGGATTTACCATACAGTCAGTGCTGTGTCTTGGCCTAGGCCAACAAGGCCCAGGCCTAGGGCGGCACTGTGCGGGGGGGGGCGGCAAAAAGCCGCCCCCCCCCCCCGAAAATGGCAGCGGTGCCCTCTTCCCGCACAGCAGGGCCACCATCTGGGGAGTACAGCTTAGCAGTGCGGGTGCGGAGGGGGCTAGAAAGTAGTTAAAGTAAGAACTGTCAAGCCGCCCCTCCGTAAAGCTGTAAATCTGTCTCTGATTGGCCCTCTGCTGTGGCCAATCATGGGGAGGAAAACAGCGATCAGGAAGCTGGGCGGCGGCACAGCGAAACCAATTAGAGCCGCTCTCTCTCTTCTCCCTTCAGCTGACAGAAAGGGGAGGGGGGGCGAGCGGGGGGAGTTCTCTGGCAAATGGATCAGCAGCGCTGTGACAGGGAGAGGAGAGATGCGGGCTGTCTGTGTATCTCCCCCGCTCGCCCCCCCCTCCCCTTTCTGTCAGCTGAAGAGAGAAGAGAGAGAGAGCGGCTCTAATTGGTTTCACCATGCCGCCGCCCAGCTTCCTGACCGCTGTTTTCCTCCCCATGATTGGCCACAGCAGAGGGCCAATCAGAAGACTCTGGGGGGCATCATGGGAAAATAGTCCCTGAAGAATGGCGGCCCTGTGTGTCAACAGACATGCTACAGCCCCCAGCATGCATGCACTCTGCTGAGGGGAGGGGGGTGTTAGAGGAGAAAAAGAGGGAGCCACGCTGTACCCGCACCACCAGAGAGCCACACTGTACCCGCACCACCAGAGAGCCACACTGTACCCGCACCACCAGAGAGCCACGCTGTACCCGCACCACCAGAGAGCCACGCTGTACCGACACCACCAGAGAGCCACGCTGTACCCGCACCACCAGAGACACGCTGTACCCGCACCACCAGAGAGCCACGCTGTACCCGCACCACCAGAGAGCCACGCTGTACCCGCACCACCAGAGAGCCACGCTGTACCCGCACCACCAGAGAGCCACGCTGTACCCGCACCACCAGAGAGCCACGCTGTACCGGCACCACCAGAGAGCCACGCTGTACCGGCACCACCAGAGAGCCACGCTGTACCGACACCACCAGAGAGCCACGCTGTACCCGCACCACCAGAGACACGCTGTACCCGCACCACCAGAGAGCCACGCTGTACCCGCACCACCAGAGAGCCACGCTGTACCCGCACCACCAGAGAGCCACGCTGTACCCGCACCACCAGAGCCACGCTGTACCCGCACCACCAGAGGGCCACGCTGTACCCGCACCACCAGAGGGCCACGCTGTACCCGCACCACCAGAGGGCCACGCTGTACCCGCACCACCAGAGACACGCTGTACCCGCACCACCAGAGGGCCACGCTGTACCCGCACCACCAGAGAGCCACGCTGTACCCGCACCACCAGAGAGCCACGCTGTACCCGCACCACCAGAGAGCCACGCTGTACCCGCACCACCAGAGAGCCACGCTGTACCCGCGCCACCAGAGAGCCACGCTGTACCCGCGCCACCAGAGAGCCACGCTGTACCCGCGCCACCAGAGAGCCACGCTGTACCCGCGCCACCAGAGAGCCACGCTGTACCCGCGCCACCAGAGAGCCACGCTGTACCCGCGCCACCAGAGAGAGCCACGCTGTACCCGCACCACCAGAGAGAGCCACGCTGTACCCGCACCACCAGAGAGCCACGCTGTACCCGCACCACCAGAGAGAGCCACGCTGTACCCGCACCACCAGAGAGAGCCACGCTGTACCCGCACCACCAGAGAGAGCCACGCTGTACCCGCACCACCAGAGAGAGCCACGCTGTACCCGCACCACCAGAGAGAGCCACGCTGTACCCGCACCACCAGAGAGAGCCACGCTGTACCCGCACCACCAGAGAGAGCCACGCTGTACCCGCACCACCAGAGAGAGCCACGCTGTACCCGCACCACCAGAGAGAGCCACGCTGTACCCGCACCACCAGAGAGAGCCACGCTGTACCCGCACCACCAGAGAGCCACGCTGTACCCGCACCACCAGAGAGCCACGCTGTACCCGCACCACCAGAGAGGGAGCCACGCTGTACCCGCACCACCAGAGGGGGAGAAAGATAAAGCCACTGCCAGGGTACAGACATGCTACACTACTGACCAGAGTCCGCCTGGGCAACCCAGAGTGAGCGAACGTCCAGCTGGAGGGATCACTGTTGCGGTTTCATTGGGTCTGGTAAGAGAGCCTGTTGGCCATTATCCATTACTGTTCCCAGGGACTGAGCCATTAGGAAGTGCCTAACCTGATATCCTCTAGGCCTTGTTGACCGCCAAAATGAGCTCCAACGCTGGGCCTCCAGTCCAAAAATTAAGGGGGGGGGACACAATTTTTACAGCTCCAGGTGACACCAAACCTAGTGACGCCACTGTCCCGGAGCCCACAACAAGTTCCGGCACTGAGCTTCGGTAACTGGCAGCCAGAGTGCGCTAGCGTGGGCACCCAGGAAATCTGCCACCTGGGGTCCCACAAGCGGCAATCGGCTTTCCGTAGCAGCCGCCACCTCTCTTCCCACTGTCAGCCACACACACTCCTCGGCTCCTCCTCCTTCTCGGCTCCAATGTTCTAGTGTACACAGCCAGGAGAAGGAGCCACAGAGGAGGGACACGACTTCAGTGCAAGAGCCGCGCTGCCGGTCTGAGGTCTGTGTATAGTTTACAGTGGAGGGGGACACAGTAAGGGGGGCAGATAACAGATGCACACATGAATGAGGGGAAGGGGGGTAAGGGGATATGTGCTGGGTGCTTTGGGAGGGGAGAGGATATGTGCTAGTGAGGGGGGTCTGATCCTCCCCTCCCAAAGCAACTAGCACATATCCCCTTACCCCCCAAATGAAAAGATGCCACATGCCTCTCTGTCCTCTTCCCGCGGCGTCCCTCTGTCCTCCTCCAATGAAGATGACAGGATGAAGGATCTTTAAAAGAAAGGGGTGTGGCCTTGACAGGAAGGGGTGGGGCATATTTAAATTAGGGGGTGCGCAAGCTCAGTCAGGCCTAGGGCAGCACAAAACCTAAATACACCACTGCATACAGTATTATAAAAACTTCCTTCCACTGCTAGGTACGCATATGATAAGAGTGTATAATGCTTTAGGCCAGACAACCGCATTTCCCCCGGATGAACTCTTGGCACATATCTCAGTTATCCCAAAAGAATGGAAAAACCCGTCGGAATGTGATAGTTACCAGCCAATCTCGTTACTTAATGTGGACTTAAAGCTTTTTACTAAATTACTTGCCTCTCGTCTTCAATCACAGCTTTCCCAGCTAATTCACTTAGATCAAGTGGGTTTTATTCTCTCTTGTGAAGCGAAAGTGAGAGACAATACCATTAAGATACTTAACTTAGTCCACTATGCTAACAAAACGTACACCCCCTGCGTCTTTTTGAGTACTGACGCAGAAAAAGCTTTTGATACAGGCATACAGGCTTGGGAGACCATATGCTTCAGTGGATTGCCAATTTTTCCATCGCTATATAAATCAGTACGATCCTTATTAGATAAATGGCACCAAGGGTTACATTCTTGGTTTGGCTGATGTAACATCATTAAAATGAGCATTCTTCCAAAATTTCTGTATCTTTTCCAGGCACTACCTATTTCCATTCCTGCAGTCTTTTTTTGTCAAATCCATACCCTTTTTATTAAAATTATATATCGGTGAATAAACAACCAAGCAGCCCATCTTGGCAGAGTGATTGATTGGTGCAGACATATAGAATTTACACTTTGGACAGATATAGAACAACAGTTTAGACCAGTACCCCTGCACAGAGCGTCTTGGTGCTAGGCAGCCCTACCGGCCTCTCTTAAAACACACCCTATTATAGGTCCTACACTGCGAATTGGCTCTAGGATTTGCCGGAATTCTAAATTTTCTTCGATACAATCACCACTGTTCCCCATTCTGGAAAACCCTAGTTTTCTTCCAGGTATAGCAAAAGGCGCGCTTTATAGCCTCCTGGAGAAGGGCTGTTTTCAGGCTCAGCCTCACATTTTTTGATCTCTGAGACCTGGCCCATGGTGACCTCATTGACAAAACCGAGGGGCCGGTATGAAATAAATTACGGGTCTCTGGGACCACTGAGGAATTATCAACGTCAACAAACAACATTTGAATCATACTGTGATGAAAAAGAACCTCTTCCTCGGACGATCTCCAAGATATATGCTCTGTTAATTGTTCCCTCAGAGGATTTTGTGATGCTGGGCCATAGCAAATGGGAAAGAGATCTCAATAAGACCTTTACACCAGCTTAGCGTCAGAATATTATCCATCTCTCGTTGAACTCATCTATCTGTACGCGAATCCAGGAATCTATTATAAACTATTGACGCAATGGTATTATACCCCGTCAAGGCTTTGCAAATTTTTTCCAGAGGCCTGGCGATGCAGAGAGGAGCAGGGGACTTCATGTCACAAATTCTGGTCTTGCCCAAAGATTAGACAGTATTGGCTGGAGGTACAAAGGATCTCTCAAAAACTTACAATTTTTCCAATTCCAGAAGATCCCGCTTTTTTCTTGCTTCATTGTTCACAAATTCCACCACAGACATACAAAAAAATCTGTGCTATGTCACTTGGTTAACGCCGCCAAAGCCTGTATCACTCTCTGTTGGATAGACTCTAAATCTCTTTATATTGCCATGTGGCTTAACAGGGTTAAAAGTATTGGGGCCATGGAGGACTTAGTGCTCTCGGCTCAAGACAGAAAAAAGCAATACACTAAAACATGGTCAGCCTGGGATCTATTTGTATACTCAGAAGAGGGGAAGAGACTGCTGGAGAGTAGCTCTGGGGAGTGAGGTCCCCCCGCCTACATTTCTATTAATACACGGAGGTTGTTCATCACCTCTGGGAATAGGTGTTTGCTCCTCCCCCCTTTTCCCCTTGGGTTTTTTTTTTTGGTGGGGGGTTTATTTTGTTTTGTTTTGTTCTGTTTTGATTAGCTCAATTTGATTTTTTATTTTTTTTAAAATAAAAATGAAAAGGAGAACTGAAGAGTGCATTGGGGCAAAACCTGAGGTATTGGTGGTAGTTACTTTCTAAATTACAAAGATAAGAGGGAGTTTTGTTGAGGATGGAATATTATATATATAGTTGTGGTATAATAAGCTATCCTAACATGGATACTAAAAGAGACTGTGTATGTATTCTGTGGAACTTGATGTATTAATGGACTCTCTGCCCCCTTTTGTATATATAAGGAATAAAAAAAAAAAAAGAAAATAAAACAAACCTGTAATGAGAGAAATAAGGGCTGCAACAGCTCACCCGCTGCTGAAAAGGCTTGCTGCCTGGCTGTTATCCTAATCCTCTGTCTTCAATAGTATGTCCCTTACCCGGGGGGCAAATATGCCAACTGGGGAACTCAAAGAAAATTCTGTACTCCTTTTTTGGATTGTTGTTGTGGCTCAGAAATTAAAAATATTGAAGCAAAAGGGTTATCAAGACTGCCAGGCATGCAATGCTTTCAGAAGGAGAGGTCTGCAATGTCAGCATCCACGTTTCTCATGTTATATGGTTTTCTTTTAATACTGAATATAGCTGGTATCCCTCCAAAGCTGCCAAGGCTGGTAACCTGTGGGATAAGTATTGTGCTATTTAAACTGTAACTAATGCCACATACACATGAGCGGACTTTTCGAGCGGACTGGTCCGACGGTCTATCCGACGGACTTTGGGCGGACTTCGGATGGACTTTCCGAACAAACGGACTTGCCTACACACGATCACACCAAAGTCCGAAGGATTCGTACGTGATGACGTACGACCGGACTAAAATAAGGAAGTTCATATAGCCAATAGCTGCCCTAGCGTCGGTTTTCGTCCGTAGGACTAGCATACAGACGAGCAGACTTTTCGATAGGAACTGGGTCCGGCAGAGTTCCGACGTAAACATTTGAAACATGTTTCAAATCTAAAGTCCGTCGACCGAAAAAGTCCGCTGCAGGTCTGATGAAGCCCACACACAGTCGAATTGTCCGCCGGACTCGGTCCGTTGGACCAGTCCAGTCGAAAAGTCCGCTCGTTTGTATGCGGCATTAGACTCTTCACTTCACTCAGATCTTTGTTCTGTTGAAGAACTAGAGCTGGCACATTCTGTACTACAGCAAAGATTTAAATTTAACTATAGTTTACCACTAATGCTTTTCAACACTTTTTGTACTTTATTGATAGAATAATTAAAAAACGTATTTTCTAAAACCTTTAAAGGTGAAGTTTAGTTCAAAAGTTTCCCCTATAGCTGCAGTCACATCACCTACCTGTAATTAAAGGGCGTATTACACCTAAATACAAAATTTTAGTATATTGCTGCATACAAATACAATTGATTTAGTGGTTTTTCCCGCCTTTATTTCACCTGGTGATCCAGCCAGTAACACAATTCCTGTTTTGGGGGTGCCTCCACTTTGGATGGTGGAGCAATGGAGACAACTTTGGACAGCAGCACTGTCAGTCTGGGGAGAAGAGTAATGTTAGACTAGCAGATGTAGATGGTCTTGACTAACAAAATTAAGCTGAACGTTTAGCATTGTAAACAACCCTGTTGGTAAATGGTTTGTCTCAACACTCAGCCATACATGAATTGAAATTTGAACCTGCCCAGCAGGTATCAGACAAATTTCGATCCATGTATGGGCAGGCAGGTTGTACACAAGCTTCTCTATAATCTGATATACCAAAAGTGCGGCACTAAAAATGAATGAAATAAATAAAATATAAATTAAAAACCTATTAAACTAATAACTAAATGCATATATCCTATAATGAAAAAGTAATATAGTCAAACATATAATAAGTGCGCATGCTCTGTGTGATGCACACAAATCCTCAATAATATCAAAAGTGCATAAAAAAACATAAAATAATAAGAGCCAAAAAAATCACAAAGAGTACCGCGCTGTCAAAAAAACGTGAAAAAGCAGCCAGCACGACAATGTAAATAAAATGGTCAAAAAAAAGGAGGGGGAGTGCAGCGCTATAAACAAATAAATACCAAGAATGTAATTGTCAACAATGATGTCACAATAAAAGAAGTGAAACAATATGTGAACAGTGACATAAATATACAGTAAATTAAAATCTTGAGCAGACATCAAAGTGAATGGTGAATAACCATGAAAAGACCACCACCAAAAGTACTAGTCTCTTACCAGAAAGATTGGACTTGTACAGGTGTACACCTGACAAGCCAATCAAGCTTGGAAGGTAACCAATGAGGCACCAATTCAATGTATGGAATACAGCGTCTGGATGGACGTTCCGTTGAATTCAGCAGAGTAGACACAGCTTACATGCAGATGCAAATCAGCCAAACCATAGATAAAGGAAAGAGATAGGGCACATAGCGTAATACTGTATAGGATATTCATTCCAGATAAAATCATAGGTATTACACTTACATTTGCCAATAGGAATACAAGCACTTGAAAAAGAGACAATAACTGTGGACCAGCAGGAAATCCTGACGCGTTCAATTGGTGCCTCATTGGTTACCTTACAAGCTTAATTGGCTTGTCAGGTGTACACCTGTACAAGTCCAATCTTTCTGGTAAGAGACTAGTACTTTCGGTCTTTTCATGGTTATTCACCATTCACTTTGATGTCTGCTCAAGATTTTAATGATCGTCACATGCTTGTTTTGGATCACTCACCACAGGGATTCACCATTATTTGTGGTCCCCTTTCATCACATATGGACATTTATTTTTATTGATCTTTATACTGGTCATATGTCACTTTATTTACTGTATATTTATGTCACTGTTCACATATTGTTTCACTTCTTTTATTGTGACATCATTGTCGACAATTACATTCTTGGTATTTATTTGTTTATGGCGCTGCACTCCCCCTCCTTTTTTTTGACCATAGTAAAACATAAACATAGAATGTGATGGATGGTAATATCTTCATGCAATGTCCAAAGATATATATATAGGGTAAGTGCACGTGTTCCGTGTATTGCACAAAAATCCTTAATAATTCAATAGTCCAAACATAAACCATGATATCTTCATATGATGTGCACACACCCCCCAGTTTTGGTATATCAGTTTGTATTGTCACATTTCGGAAGTGTGGGCAGTGCTGGCAGCTGTTTATTTTTAGTTTTATATCTATTTATTATATTTTATTATTTTTCAATATTATATTTTTTTAAATTTATATTTTTTATTTTATTTCATTTCATATTCCTTTAGTTTTTGACGTTAGGGTAGGCAGCTCACAAGGTTTTATATACTTGTTTTACCCTCACCTTAAGGGCTTTTTAAAAAAGCCAGTGATAAATAATATTATCAGCTTAGGAAGATCCTCCTATGGTTCCTCATATGGTTGTTAGATCACTATATTACTCTCACACACGTTCCTGGGAACAAAGCTCATCGATAGTGGGTGCTGCAGTGACTACTAGCTGGTTGCTGGAAAATCACAGGTGAATGCACATTTCCAGCACATAAAAGTTTTTATTGCAGAATGTTTACATCACAAGAGAAAGTGCAACGTTTCGGAAGCTCGCAGGACCCCTCCGTCAGGCATGTGAAGGTCACATGCCCTTGATCTAAAACAAAAGTGAAACAACTGCAGCTGCCACATCTAAGTACTACTAAGCCGAAATGTATTGAATTTTTGTTTTTGGGTTTAATACTTAAAGTATGTCCCTTGTCGCACAGGTTGCTGTTGTGTTTAGAAATAGTCTCTGCAGGATGCCCAGTCCTCTTACTGGCACTGAGCTTCCAGAACAGCAGAGGTCATAACATCCAGGTCTTTGGGCTGAACTGAATTCAAGATGATCTGATTAGGAGCCTGCTCCCCCTTCCTCCCCTCTTATCCATTGAGAATAGCCCGTGCATTGTTTACACTGAAAGTAACAGACTCTCTGAATGGAGTGGAGAATCTAATCATGCACCAGTATCTCCTCCAATCGGAGATCATGCTACATTCAGTTTTAACAATGCACAGGCTTTTCTCAATGGATAAGAGGGGAGGAGGGTTTGGGTCCCTGTCGGACCCGAAGCCCGAAAGCTATTAAATGCTGTGCTGGAATTTCAGTTCCAGGAAGCGGATTGGATACCCTGCAGAGAAGATTTCTACACAAAGCAGCCTGCATGACATGGGACATACCTCATTACAAGTAAATGATGTGACTGCAAATATAGGGGAAAAAATTATTTCTGGCTAAACGTCAGCTGTAAAGAGGACCTGAAGTCTGGAGGCTGTGCCCAAAAAAAGGCAGACAAAGGGAAAACAACTAGTAACCCTTATTGTCTGTAGGCTCCCAGCAGCTGATCTTTTCCCCATCACAGACTTACCATTTCTTCTTGGGTACTGTGTCACTGTGTGGGTGGTAGCCATCTTGATGGAGGATCAGGCTTTGCTCCCTTATTTCAGAGATGCCTTGCCTGATGACTGTTATTCAGAATTAAGGTAAAAATTGTTAAGAAGCAGCAAGAGAGGTGCAGAAAACATGGGATGAATGCAGAAGAAGGGAGATCGGTACACTTCAGCCTTCTATCTAGCAAAGAGCAGCCCAGTAATGACATTATCAAATCTCTCTCCTTATGTTGATATACTAGTAGACGTAATGTTGATAGGCTAGTAAAGAACACAGCAGTGCCTTAGATCTCACGCTGCAGATCAGGGGCGCCATTGCCACCTGGCCCCCTGCTCCTGGGGGCCCGTGCGGACCTCTTGTATGTCTGGATAGGAGGTTGGCAGCATGTAGCGGAACCGATCCCTCGGCAGCCTCTAAATGCCTGCTTCTCCTCCGCTCACCCCCGTAGACATTCAGGGGCTGCAGAAGGGAAATGCTGGAGGGTAAATGTGTCATTTACTGGCCCCTTCCTTTTCTTAATAAATAAATTCAATGATCAGTTCTGAATGTTTTTTTTTTTGTTATTCATTCATAGCTGGTGTATAGTAAACTGTGTTTACCATGCCTCAGCTTATGAATGAACGGGAAGCTCTGTATAGAGCTATTCCTGTTCATTCATTCTATACAGCTGAGGCTGCAGAGAAAGGGACTGATGAATCTATCCTCAGTCCCTTTCTCTGTCTCAAAAGTGGGACATCAGGGGTCTGTTTAGACCGCTGATATTTCACCAAAACTCCCAACGGTGGTCCTTAAAATATGTAAAAAATAATAAAATATAAGATTGTAAAAAAAAAGAAAAGAAAATGTTAAAAAATAATACACCAGTGGCAGAACTACCAGGGTTACAAAGGTTGCACTTGGGCTCTGGCATTCTGCCACCGTGGGGGGACCCCAAGACGGCAGGAAGGTGGACTGCTGCAGGACCGTAATAAATTGTCCCACGATGGGAGAAAAGGGCTCCGGGATCAGTGGGAAGGGCTCCAGTCGGGGGCCCTTCATGATTTCTTGCACCATGGCCCTAAAAGTTCTAGTTACATCTCTGCCGCAGCAATACAGCAATGAGACTGGAGGCAAAGCAGTGCCTAGGCACTAGCATATAAAGTGGTATCTTTCAGGAGTAATTCAAGGCAAGGTACATTTTTCACGGGACTGCTTAGGCATAATTAAGGTTATGCCTAACTATTATAAATAATAAGCAAAGTTACCAGTTCATAAGTTGAAATATAAAATGTGATTGAGTTGAATGAAAAAGTTTCTGTTTTTTTTTTTTTTTCTCATTTTTCCTCCATATTCCCCATTTGCTACATCTTTCTACTTCCACACAGCTGGGCCCATGTGTGTGTGTCTGTAATGGCTGTGGGGAATCCCCGGAACTGCAATCAACACCTTGAAACCTTGAAACCCCATCAACAATCTTGCACCGATTCCCCTAAAATCACTACAAATATTCAGCATCTCCAGAAGGATTCAACCCCAACTTTTCCAGGGGACTCCGATGGGCTATAATTTCGGAGTTCCCTAGGAACAATAGAGAAGTGACGAAAGATCGGTGCTTGCTGTATCCTTCAACTTCCACACAGATGGGCCACAAAGTGTGTGTCTGTATGGCTGTGGTGAAGGCAGCCATTAGATTGTTGCTCCTTTAGACCCCATTCACACTAGTGGACTTTTACATTGGGCATTGCGCCTATGTATGCTATTGCACTTTGCAAGTAAGGCAGCCCATACATTTCAATGGGTTGCTCTATGTGCAATAAACGTGGCAAAGAAGCCCATGTTTACTCGTTCCTTTTGTACTACATGTTCCTGTGTGTGTGTTTATTTTTTTTTAACATTCCAGAAGGCACCCCAAGCGTGAAAAAATGTTTTTTGTATGTTTTTTGTACATGCGAAAGATTGTGTGATTTTGCGCAACTTGTCGACCTACAATAGTGTCAATGGGCAGGAAACTATGCTAATAGGTATATTCATTTTTATAAATCTGTTCAGAATAAAATAATGCTATCAGTGTAAATAATCAAAGCATATAAATATGGGTATAACCTTTGAAATTAACGTGCATGATTATGAGATGACTAAAATATTGCTTAACTGACAATGTCAAAACTTACATCATACTGGCATCAACGGAGGAAAAAAATTAGCGTCAGATCAGGACAGAAGAATTCCTTACTATTACTGTATCAGGAACATCTTGTTTTTGAGTATAAATATTTAGATGCCAGTGAAGGAGAACAATACCGTATTTTTTTACCGACTAGCAGTGATGGGGTTAAACTGTATGTAAACTCTAACAATTCATTTTTCTTATGTGCTCCCTTTAGCGCTGTTAAGCCCAACTCCAGGAAACCTAAAAATGTTCTCTTGCAGTGGGGCTTTGTCTTCCCTGCAAGGGTTAAAGTGATTGTGATTAAAAAAAAAAAAATAAATAAATAAATAACATGTTATACTTACCTACTCTGTGCAATAGTTTTGCACAGAGCAGCACTGATCCTCTGCTTTTTGGGTCCCCTCCTGGCTCCTCCCTCCTGCCGAGTGCATTTGTGCAGGCTCATTCCTGAGCTGTGCTCCTGTGAATGGACATTGTCCATTCATACTTAGAGAGTGGCTCAGCCCTCCGCTCTCTCTTTATTGGCTCACTGGCTGTGATTGACAGCAGCAGCTATGACTGACTCTGATCGAGGTAAGTATAAGGGGAGGGGGGGGCTGGGGAGTTGCAACCTGAAGGCTTTTTTACCCTAATGCATAGCATGCATTAAGGTAAAAAAACTCTTCTGCTTTTAGAACCACTTTAACTGCTCATTTAGGGCTAGGGGACTTGTTACAGTTGATTTGTTTTACCCAATCCTCTGGACCTCTGCATTGTTAGATCCGTCCCCACAGCGTCTTCTCCCCTGTGATCCAGCGGTCTATGGTCTTGATGTCATTAAGACTAATGCAAGGTCCAAAGCCCTGGACAAGAGTATGCCAAGTGATAGCTCACCACCAGAGTGTGGGGGGAGCGCCATCTGCCCGGGGGAGCAGAGGATCAGGTAAGTTAAAGTGTCCCTAGAGTAAAAGAGCAGTTAACCCTTGCAGTGTGGGTGCAGTCACACTGCAAGGGATAATTTTCAAATTTCCTGGTGTAGGTATTTAATCCCTCGTTGACATTGCATGCGGCTTTGAAATCGTGCAACTTCATCTGAAATCACACGATTTCAAAGCAGCATGTCAATGCGACTTCAGGTGTGACTTTGAAGACATCTGTGCGGCTTCATGCACAGATATCTATGCAAGTTACACCCTACACAGTCGCCACCCCCCCAATCCTAGGCATGAGTTGGCACTGACCAATCAGAACAGCTTTGATTTGTCCTGGTGTCCCTAGGAAAAAAAAAAAGCATAAGAACTGCACATTTTTAAGCACCAGGACTGCTGCATCTTGCTGAAACTCTTTCTTCTCTCTCTCTTCTTGGGGAGAGCGTAGGGCGTTAGTTTCCTTTTCATTTTTTTTTCTCAAAAGAAGAACTATACCTTTAAATATACAATTTAAAGTGTTTTATTGTATTTGTTCGAAAAGTGTGAACAAAAAAAAGCTGTTCATCCACCCAGGAATCTTGTGGCTCTGGACTATTATCAATTAGCTTTGTTCTCTGCTAAGCCGGTGAACTAAAAAATACCACCCCTGTTATGGGGATGAGAGGGAGGTGTTATATAGTCCTAACCTCAGTCCCTGTTCCAGGGTTAAAACACTGTTCAGTATTGTTGTCACCCTAGGACAGGATGTGTGTTAACCGCTTGCGGAATGCCCCACGCACATATATTGGGCCAGGGTGGCCGCTCTATGCCAGATCATGTACCTAGTACTGTACCTAGTACGTGATATGACACTTCCGAGTCTGGGGAGCACATGCCATCGGCGACCTGTTCCCACTGTGATTGTACACATCGGGAGCCAGTCTGCGGGTCCGGCGGACACGATGTCCGCTCAGACCCACCGATCATTCCGGAGACAGGCAGACCACCCCGAACTACATAGGTAGACCGTCGTTCTAAGCAAGAACATGGATCTTTACCTTCCCCTAGACAAAGCACCCCACAGTTAGTAAGCACTCCCTAGGAACACATTTAATCCTTTGATCGCTCCTAATGTTAACCACTTCCCTGCCAGTGTCAGTACACTGACATTGCATATTTTTTAGCACTGATCACTGTATTGGTGTCACTGGTCCCCAAAAAGTGCCAGTTAGGTGTACGATTTCTCCGCCGCAATATCGCTGTCCCGCTATAATCCGCTGATCTCCTCCATTACTACATTACTAGTAAAAAATATATATATATATACAGTGGGGACGGAAAGTATTCAGACCCCCTTAAATTTTTCACTCTTTGTTATATTGCAGCCATTTCCTAAAATCATTTAAGTTAACCACTTGCCGACCGCCGCACGACTATATACGTCGACAGAGCGGCACGGGCAGGCAAAAGGACGTATATGTACGTCCTTGCCTGCCCGCGGGTGGGGGGTCCGATCGGACCCCCCCCCGGTGCCTGCGGCGGTCGGCAAATCTCCCCCGGCGATCGGAGGTGAGGGGGAGGCCATCCATTCGTGGCCCCCCCCTCGCGATCGCTCTCAGCCAATGGGATCATTTCCCCGCCTCTGTATTGTACACAGAGGCAGAGGAAATGATGTCATCTCTCCTCGGCTCGGTATTTTCCGTTCCGGGCCGAGGAGAGAAGACTGCAATGTAAGTGCACCAACACACTACACACAGTAGAACATGCCAGGCACACTAAACACCCCGATCCCCCCCCCGATCGCCCCCCGATCCCCCCCCAATCACCCCCCCCCCCTGTCACAAACTGACACCAGCAGTTTTTTTTTTTTTTTTTTTTTTTTTTTTCTGATTACTGTATTGGTGTCAGTTTGTGACAGTTACAGTGTCAGGGCAGTGAGTGTTAGGCCCCCTGTAGGTCTAGGGTACCCCCCTAACCCCCCCCTAATAAAGTTTTAACCCCTTGATCACCCCCTGTCACCAGTGTCGCTAAGCGATCATTTTTCTGATCGCTGTATTAGTGTCGCTGGTGATGCTAGTTAGGGACGTAAATATTTAGGTTCGCCGTCAGAGTTTTATAGCGACAGGGACCCCCATATACTATCTAATAAATGTTTTAACCCCTTGATTGCCCCCTAGTTAACCCTTTCACCACTGATCACTGTATAACTGTTACGGGTGACGCTGGTTAGTTTGTTTATTTTTTATAGTGTCAGGGCACCCGCCGTTTATTACCGAATAAAGATTTAGCCCCCTGATCGTCCGGCGGTGATATGCGTCGCCCCAGGCAGCGTCAGATTAGCGTCAGTACCGCTAACACCCACGCACGCAGCATACGCCTCCCTTAGTGGTATAGTATCTGATCGCATCAATATCTGATCCGATCAGATCTATACTAGCGTCCCCAGCAGTTTAGGGTTCCCAAAAACACCGTGTTAGCGGGATCAGCCCAGATACCTGCTAGCACCTGCGTTTTGCCCCTCCGCCCAGCTCGGCCCAGCCCACCCAAGTGCAGTATCGATCGATCACTGTCCCTTACAAAACACTAAACGCATAACTGCAGCGTTCGCAGAGTCAGGCCTGATCCCTGCGATCGCTAACAGTTTTTTTGGTAGCATTTTGGTGAAATGGCAAGCACCAGCCCCAGGCAGCGTCAGGTTAGTGCCAGTACCGCTAACACCCACGCACCGTACACCTCCCTTAGTGGTATAGTATCTGAACGCATCAATATCTGATCCGATCAGATCTATACTAGCGTCCCCAGCAGTTTAGGGTTCCCAAAAACGCAGTGTTAGCGGGATCAACCCAGATACCTGCTAGCACCTGCGTTTTACCCCTCCGCCCGGCCCAGCCCAGCCCACCCAAGTGCAGTATCGATCGATCACTGTCACTTACAAAACACTAAACGCATAACTGCAGCGTTCGCAGAGTCAGGCCTGATCCCTGCGATCGCTAACAGTTTTTTTTGTAGCGTTTTGGTGAACTGGCAAGCACCAGCCCCAGGCAGCGTCAGGTTAGTGCCAGTAGCGCTAACACCCACGCACGCACTGTACACCTCCCTTAGTGGTATAGTATCTGAACTGATCAATATCTGATCCGATCAGATCTATACTGGCGTCCCCAGCAGTTTAGGGTTCCCAAAAACGCAGTGTTAGCGGGATCAGCCCAGATACCTGCTAGCACCTGCGTTTTACCCCTCCGCCCGGCCCAGCCCAGCCCACCCAAGTGCAGTATCGATCGATCGATCACTGTCACTTACAAAACACTAAATGCATAACTGCAGCGTTCGCAGAGTCAGGCCTGATCCCTGCGATCGTTAACAGTTTTTTTGGTAGCGTTTTGGTGAACTGGCAAGCGCCAGCGGCCTAGTACACCCCGGTCGTAGTCAAACCAGCACTGCAGTAACACTTGGTGACGTGGCGAGTCCCATAAGTGCAGTTCAAGCTGGTGAGGTGGCAAGCACAAATAGTGTCCCGCTGCCACCAAGAAGACAAACACAGGCCCGTCATGCCCATAGTGCCCTTCCTGCTGCATTCGCCAATCCTAATTGGGAACCCACCACTTCTGCAGCGCCCGTACTTCCCCCATTCACATCCCCAACCAAATGCAGTCGGCTGCATGAGAGGCATTTTTATGTCCTCCCGAGTACCCCTACCCGACGAACCCCCCCAAAAAAGATGTTGTGTCTGCAGCAAGCGCGGATATAGGCGTGACACCCGCTATTATTGTCCCTCCTGTCCTGACAATCCTGGTCTTTGCATTGGTGAATGTTTTGAACGCTACCATACACTAGTTGAGTATTAGCGTAGGGTACAGCATTGCACAGACTAGGACACACTTTCACAGGGTCTCCCAAGATGCCATCGCATTTTGAGAGACCCGAACCTGGAACCGGTTACAGTTATAAAAGTTACAGTTACAAAAAAAGTGTAAAAAAAAAAAAAAAAAAAAACAAACAAAAATATAAAATAAAAAATAATAGTTGTCGTTTTATTGTTCTCTCTCTATTCTCTCTCTCTCTATTCTCTCTATTGTTCTGCTCTTTTTTACTGTATTCTATTCTGCAATGTTTTATTGTTATTATGTTTTATCATGTTTGCTTTTCAGGTCTGCAATTTTTTATACTTTACCGTTTACTGTGCTTTATTGTTAACCATATTTTTGTCTTCAGGTACAGCATTCACGACTTTGAGTGGTTATACCAGAATGATGCTTGCAGGTTTAGGTATCATCTTGGTATCATTCTTTTCAGCCAGCAGTCGGCTTTCATGTAGAAGCAATCCTAGCGGCTAATTAGCCTCTAGACTGCTTTTACAAGCAGTGGGAGAGAATGCCCCCCCCCCCCCCCACCGTCTTCCGTGTTTTTCTCTGGCTCTCCTGTCTCAACAGGGAACCTGAGAATGCAGCCGGTGATTCAGCCAGCTGACCATAGACCTGATCAGAGACCAGAGTGGCTCCAAACATCTCTATGGCCTAAGAAACTGGAAGCTACGAGCATTTTATGACTTAGATTTCGCCGGATGTAAATAGCGCCATTGGGAAATTGGGGAAGCATTTTATCACACCGATCTTGGTGTGGTCAGATGCTTTGAGGGCAGAGGAGAAATCTAGGGTCTAATAGACCCCAATTTTTTCAAAAAAGAGTACCTGTCACTACCTATTGCTATCATAGGGGATATTTACATTCCCTGAGATAACAATAAAAATGATTAAAAAAAAAAAAAAATGAAAGGAACAGTTTTAAAATAAGATAAAAAAGCAAAAAAATAATAAAGAAAAAAAAAAAAAAAAAAAAAAAGCACCCCTGTCCCCCCTGCTCTCGCGCTAAGGCGAACGCAAGCGTCGGTCTGGCGTCAAATGTAAACAGCAATTGCACCATGCATGTGAGGTATCACCGCGACGGTCAGATCGAGGGCAGTAATTTTAGCAGTAGACCTCCTCTGTAAATCTAAAGTGGTAACCTGTAAAGGCTTTTAAAGGCTTTTAAAAATGTATTTATTTTGTTGTCACTGCACGTTTGTGCGCAATTGTAAAGCATGTCATGTTTGGTATCCATGTACTCGGCCTAAGATCATCTTTTTTATTTCATCAAACATTTGGGCAATATAGTGTGTTTTAGTGCATTAAAATGTAAAAAAGTGTGTTTTTTCCCCAAAAAATGCGTTTGAAAAATCGCTGCGCAAATACTGTGTGAAAAAAAAAAATTAAACACCCACCATTTTAATCTGTAGGGCATTTGCTTTAAAAAAATATATAATGTGTGGGGGTTCAAAGTAATTTTCTTGCAAAAAAAAATAATTTTTTCATGTAATCAAAAAGTGTCAGAAAGGGCTTTGTCTTCAAGTGGTTAGAAGAGTGGGTGATGTGTGACATAAGCTTCTAAATGTTGTGCATAAAATGCCAGGACAGTTCAAACCCCCCCAAATGACCCCATTTTGGAAAGTAGACACCCCAAGCTATTTGCTGAGAGGCATGTCGAGTCCATGGAATATTTTATATTGTGACACAAGTTGCGGGAAAGAGACAAATTATTATTATTTTTTTTTTTTTTTGCACAAAGTTGTCACTAAATGATATATTGCTCAAACATGCCATGGGAATATGTGAAATTACACCCCAAAATACATTCTGTTGCTTCTCCTGAGTACGGGGATACCACATGTGTGAGACTTTTTGGGAGCCTAGCCACGTATGGGACCCCGAAAACCAAGCACCGCCTTCAGGCTTTCTAAGGGCGTAAATTTTTGATTTCACTCTTCACTGCCTATCACAGTCTCGGAGGCCATGGAATGCCCAGGTGGCACAAACCCCCCCCAAATGACCCCATTTTGGAAAGTAGACACCCCAAGCTATTTGCTGAGAGGTATAGTGAGTATTTTGCAGACCTCACTTTTTGTCACAAAGTTTTGAAAATTAAAAAAAGAAAAAAAAAATTTTTTTTTTTGTCTTTCTTCATTTTCAAAAACAAATGAGAGCTGCAAAATACTCACCATGCCTCTCAGCAAATAGCTTGGGGTGTCTACTTTCCAAAATGGGGTCATTTGGGGGGGTTTTGTGCCACCTGGGCATTCCATGGCCTCCGAAACTGTGATAGGCAGTGAAGAGTGAAATCAAAAATGTACACCCTTAGAAATCCTGAAGGCGGTGATTGGTTTTCGGGGTCCCGTACGCGGCTAGGCTCCTAAAAAGTCCCACACATGTGGTATCCCCGTACTCAAGAGAAGCAGCAGAATGTATTTTGGGGTGCAATTCCACATATGCCCATGACCTGTGTGAGCAATATATCATTTAGTGACAACTTTGTGCAAAAAAAAAAAAAAAAAAAAAATAAATTGTCACTTTCCCGCAACTTGTGTCAAAATATAAAATATTCCATGGACTCAACATGCCTCTCAGCAAATAGCTTGGGGTGTCTACTTTCCAAAATGGGGTCATTTGGGGGGGGTTTGTGCCATCTGGGCATTTTATGGCCTTCAAAACTGTGATAGGTAGTGAGGAGTAAAATCAAAAATGTACGCCCTTAGAAATCCTGAAGGCAGTGATTGGTTTTCGGGGCCCCGTATGCGGCTAGGCTCCCAAAAAGTCCCACACATGTGGTATCCCCATACTCAGGAGAAGCAGCTAAATGTATTTTGGGGTGCAATTCCACATAGGCCCATGGCCTGTGTGAGCAATATATCATTTAGTGACAACTTTTTGTAATTTTTTTTTTTTTTTTTTTTTTTTTTCATTATTTAATCACTTGGGACAAAAAAAATGAATATTCAATGGGCTCAACATGCCTCTCAGCAATTTCCTTGGGGTGTCTACTTTCCAAAATGGGGTCATTTGTGGGGGTTTTGTACTGCCCTGTCATTTTAGCACCTCAAGAAATGACATAGGCAGTCATAAATTAAAGACTGTGTAAATTCCAGAAAATGTACCCTAGTTTGTAGGCGCTATAACTTTTGCGCAAACCAATAAATATACACTTATTGACATTTTTTTTACCAAAGACATGTGGCCAAATACATTTTGGCCTAAATGTATGACTAAAATTGAGTTTATTGGATTTTTTTTAGAACAAAAAGTAGAAAATATCATTTTTTTTCAAAATTTTCGGTCTTTTTCCGTGTATAGCGCAAAAAATAAAAACGGCAGAGGTGATCAAATACCATCAAAAGAAAGCTCTATTTGTGGGAAGAAAAGGACGCAAATTTCGTTTGGTTACAGCATTGCATGACCGCGCAATTAGCAGTTAAAGCGACGCAGTGCCAAATTGTAAAAAGTGCTCTGGTCAGGAAGGGGGTAAATCCTTCCGGGGCTGAAGTGGTTAATTCTTTCATTTTTTGCAGATTTATTAAAAAAGAAAAACTGAAATATCACATGGTCCTAAGTATTCAGACCCTTTGCTGTGACACTCATATATTTAACTCAGATGCTGTCAATTTCTTCTGATCATCCTTGAGATGGTTCTACACCTTCATTTGAGTCCAGCTGTGTTTGATTATACTGATTGGACTTGATTAGGAAAGCCACACACCTGTCTATATAAGACCTTACAGCTCACAGTGCATGTCAGAGCAAATGAGAATCATGAGGTCAAAGGAACTGCCTTAAGAGCTCAGAGACAGAATTGTGGCAAGGCACAGATCTGGCCAAGGTTACAAAAAAATTTCTGCTGCACTTAAAGTTCCTAAGAGCACAGTGGCCTCCATAATCCTTAAATGGAAGATGTTTGGGATGACCAGAACCCTTCCTAGAGCTGGCTGTCTGACCAACCTGAGCTATCAGGGGAGAAGAGCCTTGGTGAGAGAGGTAAAGAAGAACCCAAAGATCACTGTGGCTGAGCTCCAGAGATGCAGTCGGGAGATGGGAGAAAGTTGTAGAAAGTCAACCATCACTGCAGCCCTCCACCAGTCGGGGCTTTATGGCAGAGTGGCCCGACAGAAGCCTCTCCTCAGTGCAAGACACATGAAAGCCCGCATGGAGTTTGCTAAAAAAACACCTAAGAACTCCAAGATGGTGAGAAATAAGATTCTCTAGTCTGATGAGAACAAGATAGAACTTTTTGGCCTTAATTCTAAGCGGTATGTGTGGAGAAAACCAGGTACTGCTCATCACCTGTCTAATACAGTCCCAACAGTGAAGCATGGTGGTGGCAGCATCATGCTGTGGGGGTGTTTTTCAGCTGCAGGGACAGGACAACTGGTTGCAATTGAGGGAAAGATGAATGTGGCCAAGTACAGGGATATCCTGGACGAAAACCTTCTCCAGAGTGCTCAGGACCTCAGACTGGGCCAAAGGTTTACCTTCCAACAAGACAATGACCTTAAGCACACAGCTAAAATAACGAAGGAGTGGCTTCACAACAACTCCGTGACTGTTCTTGAATGGCCCAGCCAGAGCCCTGACTTAAACCCAATTGAGCATCTCTGGAGAGACCTAAAAATGGCTGTCTACCAACGTTTACCATCCAACCTGACAGAACTGGAGAGGATCTGCAAGGAGGAATGGCAGAGGGTCCCCAAATCCAGGTGTGAAAAACTTGTTGCATCTTTCTCAAAAAGACTCATGGCTGTATTAGATCAAAAGGGTGCTTCTACTAAATACTGAGCAAAGGGTCTGAATACTTAGGACCATGTGAGATTTTAGTTTTTCTTTTTTAATAAATCTGAAAAAATGTCAACAATTCTGTGTTTTTCTGTCAATATGGGGTGCTGTGTGTACATTAATGAGGAAAAAAATGAACTTAAATGATTTTAGCAAATGGCTGCAATATAACAAAGAGTGAAAAATTTAAGGGGGTCTGAATACTTTCCGTCCCCACTGTGTATATATATATATATATATATATATATATATATATATACCATACGCTTATTGGGATTTTTTCTTACCAAAAATATGTAGCAGAATACATATTGGCCTAAACTGATAAAGAATTTAGATTTATTTACATTTATTTATTGGGTATGTTTTATAGCAGAAAGTGAAAAAAATAATATTTTTTTCAAAATTGTTGGTCTTTTTTTGTTTGTAGCGCAAAAAAACAAAAAACGCAGAGGTGATCAAATACCACCAAAAGAAAGCTCTATTTGTGGGGAAAAAAAGGACAAACATTTTATTTGGGTACAGTGTCGCACAACCGCGCAATTGTCAGTTAAAGTGGCGCATAGCAAAAAATTACCTGGTCATGAAGGGGGTAAACCTTCCGGAGCTGAAGTGGTTAATGGTAGGATTAACAGGTTAAAATAAAGGAAAAAGTTGTGTACAAAAAAAAAAATGCAGCCACTGCATCTAAGGACCAGGAAGCTGCAACATTCTTCATTTTTTGTTCTGGGCTTTAGATACGCTTTAACTGATCCCATTTGAATCATAAAAATAAATCCTTCTGTTTTGATGTATAAGACACAATCAGAAAAAGTGTCCCTACTCTCTCCTTTATGTTGCCTGAATGTCCTGCTATATGAATTCAGTTTGGGACATGGCCAGCTCTCCTCCCTCAGCCCCTGTCCCCATCGCTTTTAAGCCTGTTTTGATACTGCAAGGCGTGTCTGATCCTAGACTCATGTGATGGAGAAAGAGAATGGGAGGGGAAGACTAAGGGGAATAGAAGGAGAGCTTGTCATCTGAAAGAGAAAAAAAAAAACCCGCACACACAGAAGTGTGTAAGATAGTTGGCTAAATCCTGCACTGCTTAGAAAGCATTTGCATTTTACAACTTGTCTAGAGAAGGAAAGCTTCCCGTTAACAATAACAGCCAGAGGACAGAACCATAGGAGACTGTATGGTATAGAACCTTTCTAGCTGAGCAGTGATTTCTGGAAATTCGCTTGCAGGTGATTAAAGCATCTGTCCACTTTTTTCAGCTTGCTCTGTCGTCAAAGTCTTTGTCATCATATAGGACACAGGATGGGAGCTGGGACTTCTGCAGAACAGGTAGCCGACAAGCCCAAGGAAGAACAAGCTGAACAAAGCAATGACCTGGGACAAGAGCAGCAGGATGGCCAAGGGGTGGAAGCGGATGCAGCCATCGATGTCAAGGTAAGATGCCTCTTATGTCATCATCAGAAAACTAATCAAGTGCTTTAAATAGGAATGGTTTGCTGCTGTGCCCTATGACTTCATCCACTGCAGTGAGCTAAGACAGGACCAAGGGCGGTTAGAGGCTTCGCAGATTGGAATTAGTGCCACACCTGGAAAGCTGTAGTGATTGTAGTTAACAGCGTGTTCTATATAGGAAGCTGCCATTTTATTTATTAGAAGTACATGCTTTACATATTGCACATTTACATCAGCTCCTGCCCTTAAGGAGCTTACAATCTAAGGTCTCTATCTCATATCCATACACACATACTAGGGCCAACTAACCTACCAGCGTGCGTTGCAATCTAAGGATCCTATCATACATACTAGGGCCAATTTAGACAGGAGCCAATTAACCTACCAGCATCTCTTTGGAGTTTGGGAGGAAGCCCACACAAGAACAGAGATAACATACAAACTCCATGCAGACAGCATCCTGACTGGGATTCGAAGCAGGGATACTAGTCTGGCAAGGCAGTGCTAACCATTAAGTCACAGTGCTGCCCGTTTAACAGTAACTTAGGCACCAATAAGTTGATATCTATATATGCCAGTTCATATACAAGCAAACAAGCTTTTCTAAAGACATTTAGGAGTTAATGATAGTAATTTGGGTTTCCATCTACTATCTTTTGGCACAAAAATAATAAAAGCATAATTAGAGAGTTGTAAGAATAAGAAGTGCAATAGTGCTTCGATATGGAAGATGGTGCGTAATTTGTTTTGCATTTATAGAAATAGAAAATACTTGTTTGCTGCCATTTAAAGTTTTCCTCATTGCGTATGTACAAAAAGTCCCATATCTAGAAATCAGGGGGATGTGGGAGCAGGAAGCTGTGAACTGTGCCTTATAAACCAGACAACATAAGATGAAATCAGGGATATTTGCATTTTGTGCATTCCTCAGATTTTATCAAGGCAAAGCACAGCGCAGCGTGGCTGCTCTGTGCATGGGATCCCACAATGCCAACTGCGCAATGATAAGATCTGCAGTCATAAAATGAGTAATCATGTTAGCCTAATCTCCTGCCTTGTGTTAGCAGGAAGCTGACATCTAATAAAGACATGAGTTCTTCAATAGGATCCTGCATGGATGGCATCATTTCTTGTAAAGCTGATTTCACTGCTGTGCTCTGTGTCCAGCATGCGGATGTTGCATGCAGCATTGTATTACCACCGTCTGCCAGCATGCAGACACTCCTGGGTATAGTCTCCCACACCCTCAAGGTTAAAACACGTGGATGGCAGATCAAACAGCTTTTCAATAACACGCTACAGCACAGAAATGACTGATTTGTACATCAGTGTCATATCATCACGTGTTTAGTTATTATGATGTGAATGTACAATATATATATATATATATATATATATATATATATATATATATATATATATATGTAAAGTGCTGCATAAATTGACAGCACTATATAAGTACCTGTAATAAATAAATAAATAAAAGTCATTATATATAAGTTATTAAAACTACAGTACTACATCAATCAGTGTTTTCCTTATAGTGAGGCTATAAACTAAACTTTTAAACATAGCATTTTCCAATATAGCATAAACTGGCATATATAATAACTTTGTTAAAATCTTTCTTTCATCTAAAATGCTATGATTATTTTAATGTCATGCCATTTATAAAAATCGTCCAATATTTGTTTTTTTTCCATTGTTTTGTCTGTAGTGGCATGAAATCTGGTTGATACGAGTTATTGCACTTAGTAGAGCATCATTGCTCTTTGTACTTTTCTGTTTGAAATATGTGCTTGTTTAAAACATGCAAAGAACCCTATGATATTCAAAGAATACCTATGACAAACAAAATAAGCCTATGACATATAAAGGATCCCTATGACATGCAAAGTATCTCTTCAAAGTGTAGAAATGTCTAGTATTTTGGTAATGTATGCTGTAACTACCTCTCATACAATTGTATGTGCTGCAACTGCTAAATAATGCATACATCACAGTATGGGGTTGTGAACTGGTACCTGCAGATTCCTTTACTGCAGTCCAAGAAAATGATGGAAAAATGCCCACTCATCTCTTGCTCTGCCCCACGCTGCATACTCATACTGCAGCGATGGCTGGCTCTTGTGTGTTTCTAGGGTATGTCTCCATCCCCTCCTCCTTTTCCCACACCCTTCTCATGGCTATAGCACATGTCTCCGCTGTGTACATACTGGAGTAGATGGAAAGTGATTTTCCCTTTTCCCATAATGAGGATAGAAGCTGATTGGAATGCAGAGGGGATTTTTACAAAGTTGTCTCTCTCTTGCCCCTCGAGGAATTGCCTGCGAAATGAGTAGTGAATCTGTGAAGTGACTGATGGATGCTGAGCTAGCACTCTGAAAGTGCCAGCGTAATAATGAGCATCTGTGAGCTGAGGTTAATGGATGAAAGATGGGATGATGGAGTCTTTGTGTGTACTTTAGTATTGTTTCCATAAATATATTGATTACACTCCATTAATCCATGGCAAGTAAAGCACACTTCCTATTAAATGAACATATTGTAAAATAAGCAAGGTATATGCCTATACTGCAGATATCACTCTGTCGTCAAATGTCTGGTTGCATTTGTTTGATGCATCTTTATGATCCAGCTAAAAGCCTATAACATAAAACTGCGTGGTTTTGTACAAAGACTGCACTTAAATGGGAGTTCCACCCATTTAAAAGTCAGCAGCTACAAAAAGTGTAGCTGCTGACTTTTAACAAACGAACACTTACCTGTCCCACGGTCCAGCGATGTGAGCGAATGAAGCCCTGCTCTTCTCCCCCTTCTCTCTGCAGCACCGGCATTGTAACTGCCACAGCCAGGCACGCACTGCGCATGCGCGCATGTGCTGATTGGCCGGGCAATCTTCTGGGACCTGTGACATGTCCCAGAAGATTGCAGGGAGGGAGGGGGGAGAGGTAAACTTCTTTCCGGTGCCGCGGAGCCCCGGGAGGAAGTGGGAGCTGGGTGCCTCTAAAAAGAGGGTATCTGCCCCCCCAAAAAATGACATTCCAAATGTGGCATGTCAGGGGGTCGCCATCACTTAAAGTGGAAGTTCCATTTTTGGGTGGAACTCCGCTTTAAAGATGTCATATCCATAAACCCATCCACAGTATCTGAATAGCAAAAACAGAGTTAAATCAATCCATTTAAAATTAGGCTTTCTGGGATGTGTTCAGTAGGGAAAATGCCCAAAACAGGAGTTTCCATTAAAGTAGAACTTAAGACATTTTTTTAGTTTTGCAGAAGGTTACAGAAACTGAAAAACTGATGTTACTGTAGCTGCCTATTTTTGCAAAAGAGGCCACAGCTGGCATGATATACTTATGGGAAACTTCAAGTCACTAAAAAAGAGGATGGGAATGCAAGCTCCTAAAACATTCAAAGTTCTGGACTGTGGCCTAAATAGAGACAGATATTTTATGTGCCATTATAATTTTAACTAAAGTTACTTTTTTTTGACAAAGTCTGTTTTCCTTTAGACCTCTGATAGAAGGTATATGGACATCCCTACAAGACCTTTGAGTTAACCATGCACCTTTAGATTTCTCCAAATCAGCCTATGGGGCTGAACAGGAGAAGCCAAACAATTCTTCCATCAAAGTTAAACAGTGTGGATGAAGGAATCTCCCCCCGCCAGGTATTGTACTCATCATGGGGTAGAACCTGTGTCTCCTGAATCCTGAACAGGGGCTGTATCTGATTGGGTGCAGTCACTGGTAATTTTTTACCCAGCTCCATTGACAAAAGTTGGTTGAAAAGTTGACTTTTGTTGAGCAAGATGGTGCTGACAGGGCCATCGACAGCCTGAAATTCAAACAGTGTATGGGTGGTTTTACTCTCACTATCGCATATATTCAGGTGTGAAGTGTACAGCGACTTTGTTTGTCAGGTCCCTAAAAGCAGTCCTAAACCCTGATGAAGAAGCCAAACATGTTTAGAAAACTTTCATGTCTAAAGTTGTCCAATAAAGGGTATCACTCCAAACTTTCTGCATTGATCCATGGATAATAGTTGGGAAGAGTTAGATCATTTGTCAGTTTTTTTATGTGGTCACTGTCCCTGTTGCAGAAGTTGTCCATCACTTAATTTTCTGGATACCACCACCATTGTGATGTGCTAAATTGCCTGCTTCTCTTCTTTGGAGTGTATTCTCCTTATATTCCTAAGGCATGACATAGATTATGCAATTTTCTTTCCTGCAGGAAAGAAAATTGCTCAATTACCCATCAACACAGTCAGTGTTGATGGGGGATTCCGTCCCATGGAGCTATTGTGTTCCTCTTATGGAGGGAGGGGGGGTTGTGGGGAGCTGTGCCTGCCAGGAGAGGATAGCCGCTGGCAAAGATCGCATGCAAAAAATCGGAAATTCTGGTTGTACCCAAGTCAATCTATGGATTGATTTGTGTACAATCAGCTTGCCCATAGATGGATCGAATCTCAGCTAGTCCCTGCCGAAATTTGATCCATCTATGGTCAGCTTAAAGAGAATCCGGTAGGCAGCCACTGACAACATCACTAGCCTTAAATTCTCCAAATGAATATATGAAGAAAGAGCATACTGTACTTGTCTACTGTCCTCCAGATTAGGATGTAACTGATATGTTACAAATTCTAGCATTGTTCACTCATTTCAACAGTCCAGTATCAAGATAATTAAAGTGTGTCATGTAATACCCCTATGCCTTTTACATAGCACGAAGACATGTAATCAGGCTAAACACAGAGGTTTTTACAGCTTGTATTTGTTCAGAAATTGCTTAGGAAACCGTGTAAACCCTGGATTCTTGTCAAATTTGTTTATTGAATTTTAACAATTAGTTTAAACCCTGGATTCTGGACAAACTAGATACTTCTTTAGTGTTGGATTTGCCAAACTCCATGTTCCTCCAAGACGTTGTACTCCAGTCAAGCATGGGCATTAGGAAAATGTTAGTTTTCTATGCCCCTTCCAGAGATTTAGAAAACTTCAGTACTTTGCCTGTTTACACAGTTCACATAGATGCTACTCAATGTGGAAAAGCTATTATGTGAACTCCAGGGCTGGAATAAAATGTTGGTAAACCCTAACAATGATCTTCTCTTATTTCTTCCCTTAGGTCTGGTTAAGTACACCATTAAAAATGTTTTGTTATATCTGTTTGATGAATACAAAAAAACGCCCGTTGACCCTGCCAGAAATCTTGTAAGATGATAATCTCTGCCTACTTTCTGCTTCAACTGCACTGTTAACACTTTCATTATTCCCATCTCTCTCTCTCTGGGCTACAGATCACCTCCTCTCTATGTTGCTGATAAGAGGAGAGAAGGCGGTGTTGTGCAATCCTTCCTAAATTGACAGCGCTGCTCCTCCATAGATACAGTACAGTGAGAAAATGCTGTCACCCTACGACAGGAAGTGCGTTACTTTTAGCATCTCCAGGTGAACATAAAGACATGAAGCAAGGGAGTTTCTCCTCAACAAAAAGCCATAAAACATGATAGGTACCCTAACCCTTCTCCACTCTATTCAAAACAAAATAAAAAGTTTTTGTCTGAGTTAGGCTTTAACAAACCCCTGTAACAGAATTCATATCCTGGAACAGGGTTTCTCAACCAGGGTTCTTCCAGATGCTGCTAGGGGTTCCTTGAGTAATGAGCAATTTCTGCCTCTCAGATAAGTTCCCACTCACACCATTGATCTTTTTAGCTATCCGTAAGGGTATAGTTCTTCCCAATGTCCACAAGTGTAAAGAGTGTTCTTCCCACTGACCATCACACTAATGTACCATGAGTTGTAGATATAGTAATTTTTAGCAGGGGTTCCCTGAGACTGGAAAGTTATTTCAAGGGTTCGTCGGTGTTGATAAGGTTGAGAAAGGCTGTCCTGGAGCAATAATGGACAGTGTTTACAGTTATGCGCCAAAAAGAACTGCAACAAGATGTTGGCATTGACAAACAAATGAGAAATGATCAAACAATGATAGATATCTCTCCCTCAGCGCTCATGGTAAAGATACAATATCTATAAAGCTGCTACTATAATAGGAAAACAATATATCAAAAAATGTGTCCAAATATAAATATTTAAAACACTAATAGCGCTTATGAAATCCAAGAGTCTTTAGACTTGATGCACAGTCCACTTTTGATAAAATAGAAAGCAAAAATGCAAAAAAAGAGGTATATCAGGAGGGAGCGACTTCATCATTATAATTCTATTTATGCTTTTAACATATGTTTTACTGTAAGTGTACATCTATGAGGAGTTACTGAATAAACACACCTTTTTGAAAAATTGGATTGCGCTATGTGCACCCCTTTTTTTCTGCATGTAACAAGCAATATATAGATGGAAAGATGCAGTGATTGCTGATTATAGCCACCTAATATCCATACACCTACCCACCAATATTGGATGAAGATTCACAGAGCCTTGCTGACAACAATACACCCTAAGATATGCAGTATATCCAGTAATATCTGGTAAGTGAACTTCCTTTGGGGGATTGTCATACAAGTGTCGCAAAGATCGTCTGGATCAATGAATTATAACTTGCCTCTAATTCTTTTCTTCTGGAGTGGATCACCTTTAATCTCTTTTTTGCATTTTTGCTTCCTATTCTATCAAAAGTGGACTGTGCATCAAGTCTAAAGACTCTTGGATTTTATAAGCGCTATTAGTGTTTTAAATATTTATATTTGGACACATTTTTTGATAAGATGTTGGCATTGAGAACTAAAGATTCCTTGTAAAAGGTCCATGTTGGCAGTTAATTGTTCCCATTTTATTATCCATGGGTGGTTAAATATGACTTTTACTTTAAACATGTAGATTGCTAGGCTTCTGGATTCATCATTATCAATTAGTTATGAAGACCATTTCATATAGATATAAAATAAACAAATCACCCATATAGGATAGAAGGAAAAATACCATTCAACAATGTTTGGTTTGATTTCTTGACAAACAGCTATAGGAGAAGGCCACATAGTTAATGTTATATTGTGTACAAGCAATGTTCCAAAATAATTGCATATGATAAGACCAAGCTGATCACTACTGGGAGAGACCCAGTTTATAAATGAGCAGTTTTGGTTATGTGTGTCTATGTACAGTATATACAAAAGTCAGAACAGTAGATTCTGAAATATGGATCCTGGTGTCTTTAGGACATATTGGGGGGTGGTTTACTAAAACTGGAGCACTCAGAAAACTAGAGCACTCAGAATCTGGTGCAGCTGTGAATGGTAGCCAATCAGCTTCCCACTTTAGCTTGTTCAATTAGGCTTTGACAATAAATCCTGCAAGCAAAATCAATACTAGGCCATCATTTGGCAAGTACAAGGGGGTCCATCACTTGGCAAGTACAAGGGGGGGGGCTCATTCTTCTGATTGAATATTTTTGTTATAATTCTTATCAACTATGGAGAATGCAACAAGATGAGTAGTAACAGCCAAAGCTCTAGATTTACCAGGGGCAGAGTCAGAAACGAATGCCCGGTACACACGATCATTGGACGAATGATCGTCTGTTTTTTTTTGCATGCTAATCTCACGTTGAATCTGATGAGTTTACTAAAGTCACGAAAATTCCCATACGACAGCATACAAATTCGGAAGTGATGTCATGTGTTGTAATGCATTTGTATTGTATTTTCAAACGATAGGTGTACTGATTAAACGAAAATCGTACGATCTGGCATCGTACGAAAAAAATTTCCGTGCATGTCCGATAGAATAATATCGGATGAACTGACCTGATCGGCTCTCGAAAGCTCTGTACTAACGTTCTGATTATCGTACGATCGATTTGAATGCGGCATTTTTCGTACGATTTTCGGATCGTGTGTACGATAAGGCAAAAGATCTTTTGAAAGGACGAGCCCTTTACATTCTTTTAGTTCATTTATTTACAGTAGGTGAATGCTGAACTTTGTAGAGTATTCAAGAGAAATTTTAAACTCTGGTTTGTAAAATTCTTTGTATTTGCCCTTGTGCTTTTCTTTTATTGCTTTTCTTTTTTTTAGAAAATGTGCTTTCAACCTCTCTTTCTTGCACTATTCACTTATGTAATGTCTTTAAATAAAGAGCAGAATGGAATGCATGATAGTTTGTATAGTGGGATTAGTAATCTTTACAAACTTTACATGGTATCATTCCACCTGGAGCATGTAAAACAAATATGCGGTTAGTGTACTGCATATAGCTGTCTACGAACGCATGTTTAGTAAAAGTTTATTTCAGGTTCTAAACTAGGGCACATTATTTACTCCATTTCACAGTTATGTTTTCTGCTTACTGGGAATACTGTACTTGTAGATAATTTCAGAGATATTAGTAATAGGAGTAGTATTGAACTTTTTTAGGGTAAGTGTAAATGGGTGTTTAACCACTTACCGACTGGCTCACGCCGATATACTTCGGCAAAGTGGCACGGGAGCGCAAAACAACATACCCGTACGTCGCCACATCATCCGCAGCTAGTGGGCGCGCCCACCGCGGGATCGTGCCCGCAGGTCCCGTGGACTTGATGTCCACCGGTGGCCCACGATCGTGGCACGGAGAAGCAGAACGGGGAGATGCCTATGTAAACAAGGCATTTCCCTGTTCTGCCTAGCAACATGACAGAGATCTACTGCTCCCAGTGATCGGGAGCAGTGATCTCTGTCATGTTCTAGTGAACCCATCCCCCATACAGTTAGAGCATGCTGAGGGAACACAGTTAACCCCCTGATCACCCCCTAGTGTTTAACCCCTTCCCTGCCAGTGACATTTACACAGTTATCAGTGCATTTTTCTTTTTAGCACTGATCGCTGTATAAATGCCAGTGGTCCCAAAATAGTGTCAAAAGTGCCCGATCTGTCCGCTGCAATGTCGCAGTCATGATAAAAATCACAGATCGCCACCATTACTAATAAAAAAAAAAAATATTAATAAAAATGCCATTAATCTATCCCCTATTTTGTACACGCGATAACTTTTGCGCAAACCAATCAATATACGCTTATTGCGATTTTTTTTTTACCAAAAATATGTAGAAGAATACATATTGGCCTAAACTGTGGAAGAAATTTAGTTTTTTTTTATATATTTTTTGGGGATATTTATTATAGCAAAATGTAAAAAATATTGCTTTTTTTTCAAAACTGTCGCACTTTTTTGTTTATAGCACAAAAAATAAAAACCGCAGAGGTGATCAAATACCACCAAAAGAAAGCTCTATTTGTGGGAAAAAAAGGACGTCAATGTTTTTTGGGTACAACGTCGCACACCCATGCAAGTTAAAGTGACGCAGTGCAGTATTGCAAAAAAGGGCTTGGTCAGGAAGGGGGTAAATCCTTCCGGGGCTGAAGTGGTTAACTATTTTCCTGTGTTTATCGTTGACCGTGTATGTAACAATATAATGAAAAATTGGAAACGATTACAATCTGATTGCACTCAAAGTTAATCTAAACTCAAGAACATAAAGTTTATATATTGCAGCACACCAGTCCTTAGATGTGGTGACTTCATTCATTTTCCTTTTTTCAGACTCCTTTTATCCTTTAGCTGGTGATCCTTCAAGTTATACACTTATTACGTCAGGGTGGCAATGCTCACTCGTTGTACTGCAGCTATGGGGCAGCTGTGCTGTTACCTTAGGCTGCTCGCTTCTTATTTGCATTACAGGATCCTCCACATCTGCATAACACGGGGGGGGGGGGGGGGGTTCTGTAGTTTATAGAGGAAGACTGGACCGGGCTTACAAGACTGCTCTGGATTTCAGTGCAGCAGAGGAAGAGTCTAAAGAAAATAATGAGCTTGATGGATCGAATCAAATTCCACCAAAGTCATCCCTTCTTAGTGGAAAACACAAACAGAAACTGCTGCTGATGGGGGTTTGGCCAGCAACCCCACTTATTTCTGATTACCTATTTCCCAGGTTTGCCAAGCTGCATATCAAATATGCATATAGAACAAAGTAGAGTCTAATAATGTTGTAAAGCTTTGGGCTTTATTTAAATCGGTACATTACAACATTAAAAAAGCTTATACAAAATTACAGTCACTTCCAGCACTAAGGGGTCTTCTATAGTGAAGGGCAACAGGGACATCAGTATCCCAAGACTGGGTGGATGTTGCCTTCCTCTGATGGGGTAATCTGATGGCAACTACAAAAAAGTCAAAATGGAAGGCGTGCACACCTAGTGCATTACCAATGACATTTAATGAATAATAAAATGAATTAAAATAGGTACACACAAAAAGCAACTCTTAATGAGCCATAAAATCACACAGTGTGGAACCATGTGCTAAATCACATCACAGGGTAAAAGCTGATGCGTTTCGGGGGCGCATCCTCTTCTTCAGGTAGCCTAGCTCTGAGGAAGGGGGTGCGCCCTCTGAAATCACGTCAGCTTTTACCGTGATGTGATTTAGCACATGGTTCCACACTGTGTTATTTTATGTCTCTTTAAGAGTTGCTTTTTGTGAGTACCCACTTTTTATTGATTTTATTATTCATTAAATGTCACTGGTAATGCACTAGGTGTGCACGCCTTCCATCTTGTCTTTTTTGTAGCAAAAAAGATTTATGCTAGGTTCACACTGACAGCTGTCCCTACCATCCCTCTGAAAAGTGATCTATGGTGGATAATTTTTTGGAGGTGGTTTGTAGGTGTCCAGGAGGTGATGCTACTGCCTCCCGAATGTCTGTTTTCTTTTTTTACTTTTTACAACTGAACGTATTTAACATTGTTTTGTTGTTGGTACACCTCCTTTGTTTTGTTGTTGGTGCAGATGCCATGCCGCAACCACAACCCAAGGTTTTGGTTAAAGGTTACTAAGCAGTCCCATTGACTTCAATGGGTGAGTTTGGCAAGCGACACTTTCCAAACTCTGTCTGATGAGTTAAAATTGTTGTAGTTCCTCACCATGTTCCTTTGGAGATTAGTGGCTGGATCCGAGTGGTAAAAAGGCTGAGCCGTCGTTTTTTACCACCTTTACTTTGTGAAAAAGGCCTTGGAAAGCCAAAAGCTGGATTGTTTGTTTATCATTACATTTGTGTCAAAATTTGTTCCATTGAACAGAAAAAAATTGAGCTGTACTAAGAGAATGGTGCCTGTTACTTAGACTAGTATCTGGCTTCAAGGACACACACAAACAATTATAAACGAATCTGTTCACTTTTGTTTGGTGACCATGTAATTGGCAGCCATTCTCGGTCAATGAATGCCACAAACACACATGTACAATTAGGGGTGGATTTACTAAAGGCAAATAGACTGTGTACATTGCACTCATGTCACCCAGAGCTTGCCTTTAGTAAATCAACTTCTTAGCCAGGCAGTAATAGGAAATGTTAATGTTGCCAAGGCAGATCTGTACAAAAAGTACAAATAAAAACAGTGTATATTAATATGGACCCTACAACAAGCAGTATCTGAATAGTAAAATTGTAGGCTAATTCCGTGAAGGTATGCATCAAGTGCAGTCCTACAGTATGCGTTTATGCATCTCTATTCTGTCTCCATATTTTCCTCTTGCTGGGCCTCTAGTCTTGCGTATATTATGGACTCGTGGTTCAGAATGGAATGCTTAGTGCTCCCAGATATGAATACACATTCTGGTGCATACTTTGAAGTGCGGAACCAACTTTTAAAAAGAAAATGTGAAGTTCAGTAAAGTTTTGCTTGAACACTTAGATGACAGCAAATGTAGTATGCCGCAATTTCACAGTGAACAAAAATCAAAGAAAGATAGGTCCAAATAAGCATACTAGAACCAAACTCACAAACTAGGTTTTGTGCAAATGCTCACAGTTTTAAATGTGTGGTAACCACAACTAAAAAATTAGTGTAATGTCCCTGGCATCCTAAATACGTGTAATATTTAGGCAACCCACAAACCCATTACTTTGTAGCCTGCACATGAATTTATTATAGTTCAAAACCCCTTCCTTTCATTCTCCAAAAACCAATAAGACCTTTTTTGACAAGAACTCTATTTTATGCTGTCCCTCTTAAAATGTATACATACACCTAAGCTATTTATATAATGAAATAAAGGACAAAAAGTCAAGAGGGGTTACACTTGGCTATTTAAGAGTTTGTCTGGGCCCCACTTGATTTAGTGGGACAACAATATAACTAAAAGAATACATCAAACTTTATTTATCAAATATAAACCATAAAAGATGAAAATAGTACAAAATGGCAGCTGATGTGAACATGTACACAAAACACAATTAACATAGTTGTTTATACTGTATATCTGCTATCAGCTATAACAGCTATCCACTTAAGTACTGTATAGACAAACATCCAACACGTTTTGAGGTAGAATTTTTAACTCTTCATCAGGGGTATAAATGTACAGGAAACATACTCTATATCAAAAAAACATAATTAGTACCAGTTTACATATGTACAGTGCCTTGAAAAAGTATTCATATCCCTTCAAATTTTCCACATTTTGTCATGTCACAACCAGAAAATTTAAATGTATTTTATTGGGATTTTATGTGATAGACCAAAACAAAGTGGCACATAAAAATGATAAAGGGTTTTCAAATGTTTTTCCAAATAAATATCTGGAAAGTGTTCATTTGTATTCAGCCCCCCTGAGTCAATACTTTGTAGAACCAACTTTCACTGCAATTACAGCTGCAAGTCTTTTTGGGGCTGTCTCTATTAGCTTTGCACATCTAGAGAGACATTTTTTGCACATTCTTCTTTGCAAAAAAGCTCAAGCTCTGTCAGATTGGAAGGATAATGTCTGTAAACAGCAATTTTCAAGTCTTGCCACAGATTCCCAATGTGTTGGTTTATCACATAAAATGCCAACAAAATACATTTACGTTTTTGGCTGTAACATGACAAAATGTGGAACATTTCAAGGGGTATGAATACTTTTTCAAGGCACTGTATTTCTATCCTCATGCATCACAAGGTCAGTCTATAGTTTAGATGAATACTAACCCATATATTGTGAAATATTGAGTACAAAGACAGCCGCCTATAAAAAAGTATCAGAATTTCCCCTGCTGCCACCAATCTCCATATGCCACTGGGGAAGGAAAACGAAAAAACCAGGGCATGACCCCATGAATCACAAAGACCATCTTAGCCCAATTGCAAGTTATGACCACCTAAAAACTATCAGAAAAAAAACTGTCAATATGTCTAATAGACATTATTGCACACATCTGTGGCTAAGCTGTCTCTGTGCTTGGAACATATATTACGAATGGAAAAAGGCACTCATGTGGTAAGCAGAAGACATGCCCCTGTTACAATTCTGTTTACTATTTGTATGAGTTTCTGACAGTTGTTGGGAAAAACAGAAAAATGAAGTTGCTTTGTCCAGGGTATGGAACAATGATACACCGTCACCCAGCGAGGGCGCTGTTTCAATTTGCACAATCATAGTGATGATGGTACACTTTCAAGCATCTCACTTGACTATTGTAGGGCCCCACTTGATTGAGCTGTACAACCCCCATCCTGGCTTTTGGGCTTCTTTACCCTTCAGGCATCGGTCACAATCTGTGTATGTGTGCTCACCTGTTTTGCGACCACATTGTAAAGCACCTCAATATGTCTTCTGAGACATTCTGCATTGCACACCAAAGCTCAGGTATGGCTTGCATGGATGCCTACACCTACCTAAAAATGACAAGTTCAGGGACACATACAAGGGACAGCACTCTAAAGAAGGTGGCCTTTGTTGTAAATGATAATGATATGGGGTTGCATTCCCCATGTACCCGTTAACTCTTTCCCGCCCGGCCTATAGCAGAATGACAACCGGGTGGTGGTTCAGTTATCCTGACTGGGCGTCATATGACGTCCTGCAGGATAACAGCCGCTGTGCCCCCGTGGAGGGCACGCATCGCAGCGATCGGTGGTGCGGTGTGTCAGTCTGACACACCGCTACACCAATCTCAGTAAAGAGCCTCCAACGGAGGCTCTTTACCACGTGATCAGCCGTGTCCAATCATGGCTGATCACAATGTAAACAGGAAGAGCCGTTGATTGGCTTTTCCTCACTCACATCTGACAGACGCGAGTAGAGGAGAGCCGATCGGTGGCTCTCCTGACAGGGGGGTCTGCACTGATTGTTTATCAGCGCAGCCCCCCCTCGGATGCCCTCACTGGACCACCAGGGAAGCCGCCAGGACCACCAGGGAAGCACATAACATGTGGATGGCCAGGTGCATCCCCCATGGCCAACCACATGTGCCAACATATGCCCAATCTATGCCAATTAGTGCCCACAAATGGGCACGGACTGGCACCATTATGAAAACAAAAAAATTCAGTGATGCCCAGCAATGCCACCCATCAGTGTCATCAGTGCCACCCATCAGTGTCTATCAGTGCCCATCCGTGCCCATCAGTGCCCACCTATCAGTGCCCATCCATGCCATCTATCAGTGCCACTCATAAGTACCCATCAGTGTCACCCATAAGTACCCATCAGTGCCGCCTACGAGTGCCCATCAGTGCCGCCTATGAGTGCCCATCAGTGCCGCATACAAGTGCCACCTATCAGTGCCCATCAGTGCCACCTATCAGTGCCCATCATCAGTGCCATCTCATCAGTGCCTGTCAGTGCAGCCATATCAGTGCCCATCATTGAAGAAGAAAACTTACTTATTTACAAAAATTTTTAACAAAAACAAAGAAAAACTTTTTTTTTTCCAAATTTCCGGTCTTTTTTTATTTGTTGCGCAAATGATAAAAATCGCAGAGGTGATCAAATACCACCAAAAGAAAGCTCTATTTGTGGGAACAAAATGATAAAAAATTTGTTTGGGTGCAGTGTAGCATGGCAGCGCAATTGTCGTTCAAATTGCAACAGCGCTGAAAGCTGGAAATTGGCTTGGGCAGGAAGGTGTATAAGTGCCTGGTATTGAAGTGGTTAAAGTGGTTGTAAACCCACACTCACATATACCCAGTGAAGTGACTGGCCTCAGGTGATACGCAGAAATAAAACAAATCCTTTTACATAAGTTGTACCTTTTTTATCTGCAGCCGTCTGTCCTCTACATCATTTCAAAGTCCAGCATTTATACAGCTTGTCCAAGTTTACACAGCACACAGAAACAGAGCTGAGGCTGTTAATCGCAGACTGTGTGCTGGAGCTCCCTGTCTCCTTTTTACCACTTGGTGTCAGGAAAACTTGTCAAAAGTGACTCATGCTGACAGCAGGGGAACGAGGCAGCAGACAGAAATGACACTTACTGTAGTGCTCTGGATTGAGATAAGTACACACTATAGAGGGAAATGATTTGTTCATATTTCATGTCAGTGCTTTACAACCACTTTAATCCTCATAAAAATCTACTATATAAAACAGTAGGTTTTCTGAAGACATTTTCTCTTTGATGTAAAAGTAATAGTTTGTTTAACAGACAGTATAATGTTGCTACTGAAGCTGTTAAAGTGATCTCTATGAATTCTTTTTTGCTATCAACCATATTTCCCAGCTACTGTAACCATGGAAAACCCAAGTTTCTTCTAGAATAGGTATTTCATCCTTTGCTACTATTGTTAACTGTTTGCCCTTGTGGATATTTTGCACATTTTAGCTTCAGAATGCAGAACGCAAAAATGTCCGCACTTGTATTTATGGAAGCCTTAGATTATGTAAAATATTACCCATGTGCATATTTATCGTTTGTGATCAAAAGCTACATTTATACATTAAAGAAATAATAGCTAAAGCCAAGATTTACAGCCCATCATAGACCCTTTCACCTTTTATAGTTATTTTTGCCCTACTCCCAGACTGCTAGTGTTTAGTTTGTCTTGGGCCATAAAAAAGATTGTAGCCAATCTGTTTATTGACTGCTTGGAAATTTCCCCTCCAAAAAGTAGCCTTCACACATAAAAGCATTGAAAAAATGGACCTCCATAAAATGTAATGGTGACAGGGTGGGCTGCTTTCCAATTTTGTGTAAAGCACATGGTTATTTGCTACATTTTTTTTCCTTTCACATGTCAAACTATTAAGCCACCACTCGGATTCTCCTTTTCTTTTTCTTGAGTCTATTGCATGAAAATGTAAAACTTATTGTCTCACATTACCGTAGATATTTTAATTTATGCTCTTTGTCTATAGTGGAATACCTAGGAGGAACAAGGGCAGCAACTATGTACTGTAGCTAGAGCTGTCATTACTGGATAGTTGCTCAGTCTGTGAACCATCATGCATCCACACACACATAGGTGTGCACAGCCTATTGCATTAGGGTGTGCACCCCAAATCTCAAAACCATATGTGTTTGTGTGCATGTGTATGTATACTGACAGTGTCAGTTGGAAGAGACTGATATTAGTAGGGGAGTGGACGGTGTCAGTAGTTTTTATTATTTTTTTTACAATGTTATCTAATTTATTATTTTACAATTTTTTTAGGAGCCCCGTTAGGGCACCTTGCTGAAATATCAGGGGTCCACATGGGGTGATTAGGGTGTGTGCACAACCTGTGCACACGCCTATGCACACACATGCCAATTTCACATCCAAAATACTAAAGTACATACTTTTTTTAGTCTGAGTTTGCTTAACCACTTGCCGACTGCAATACATATATATATATATATATATATATATATATATATATATATATATGTAGTTTGCAAGTAGTTTACCGGGGTTATGGCTGAAGCTATAGCCATAACCCCAGAATTCTTTTTTTTCTAGCCGACGGCTGGCCTTCTCATGAGAGTACTCTGCTGGAACGCTTTAGAAGTGGCCGGAGGGGACGTAGCCCCTCCTGCCGCTCCCTGGTGTTTCTCGGGCTTTCCATTTCCACTGGCGCACCCGAGAAATGATCCAATGGTGCAGCCTGCTGGTCACAGAGGCAATAAAAGACTAGATCGTCTTTGATCACCTCTATGGCCTTGGAGGTCTGGAGCAACGTCATGACATAATTTCCGGTCCAGGGTGGAAGTAAACATTTTTTTTTAAAGCAAAAGATCAAAAAAAATAGTTTCTTGATCTTTTCCTTTTAAGGGTAAAGGAAAGATTTGGGGTCTTTTTGACCCCCAGATTTATCCAAAAGAGGACCTGTCATCCTTATTTTTATTATAAGGGATGTTTACATTCCTGGTAATAGGAATAAAAGTTAACAAAAAAAAAAAAATTAAAGGGACAGTGTAAAAACAAAAAATAAAATAAATAAGAAAATTTTTTTAAAGCGCCCCATCCCTCCATATTCCCATACAGAAGCGAATACATACGTGGGTCATGCACGCATATGTAAACGGTGTTCGTGCCACACATGTGAGGTATCGCCATGAGCGTTCGAGCGGGAGCAATAATTATAGTACTAGACCTCCTCTGTAACTCTAAACAGGTAACCTGTAAACAATTTTAAAGCATCGCCTATGGAGATTTTTAGGTACCGTAGTTTCCATGACCGTGCGCAATTTTAAAGCGTGACATGTTAGGTATCTATTTACTCAACATAACATTATCTTTCATATTTTACAAAAAAAAAATTGGATTGGGGTATATATTGTGTTTTGTTTTTTTTTCTAAAAAAATAATTAAACTGTATTTTTTCCTAATAAAATTGAATTTAAAAAACTGCTGCGCAAATTCTGTGTGACATAAAAAATTGCAATGATCTTCATTTTATTTCCTAGGGTGTCTGTTAAAAAATTATATATAATGTTCGGGGGTTCTAAGTAATTTTCTAGCAAAAAATAGTGATTTAAATTTGTAAACAAAAAGTGTCAGAAAAGGCTTGGCCTTCAAGTGACTGGTAGAAGGAGCTGAATGAGGATGATGTTTAGGTTTGGAGCCACCTTTGGTTTATAGAGAATAGCTGCGAATTTATGGCTGAAAATTCTCACCTAAACCTAAGTGCATTGCATAACCCCTGTCTCTTGACAGATGGGTCCCTGGGAGCCAATAATCTGAAAGAATAAACAAGCCAGCCTCCTCACCATAAAGAGGTGGGCTGCCTGTCAAGGTGATGGAACTGTTTAGAAAAAGCTATAATTTGCTATACAGTAATGAACCATGCTATGCTGTGCTATACTGTCCTATACAGTGCTATTCTGTAGATTGCAGTGAGCTGAGCTACAATCCCCCTATGTTTACAGTTTCATAGACCTTACTGTCCTTCTTAGGTATGTATCAGCAACGAGTGTGCTTGGTAGCCTCTGTGCCTCCATTTTGCAGCTTTTTTTTTAATAGTACATTTTTATTGAAAGGTTTCAAAGACAAATATACAGGATAAACATAGGAAGTAAAGAGTAGATATACAGTGTGACTCCTAGTATGGACCAGATTTGCAACATTGTTACAGAAAAGTATCCAGTCTATTAACAATAAAGTAGTGCAAGGTAAAGCAAAAATAGAACAAGGCGATAGAAAAACGTGTTCTACAAATAATGAATAATGAACAAGGCATCCAAGTTGTGAGCATATGTTCTTTGCATGGGAGTAAGAGGGAACAGAGGAGCAGAAAGAAAGCCAAGAATCAAGATTTGTACAGAAAAAAAAGACAAGTCAGAGTGAATAACAAGGTCTGGGAAGAGTAGGGAAGAAAAAGACTTCTGCCTGGGTAGCCCACCAACCTCGCCAAGACTCATCTATAGCTGTAAAGGGCGTGAAGAGTAACTGTCATCATTAGTTTCCCAGGTAGGTTTAAAGGTGTCAAGAGTGCAGACAGATAACTTAGTTGTACCAAATGGCTATACATTTTGATAGGTATCTTTGAGATACGTGGTAAGTTCCTCATCAGTTGGTTAGGCTCTGTAAATGGGAAGCCTGTAATACATAGATCCAGAAGGGAAGGATACAGAACCACCATGCATGCAGCATGGTTCCATGTCAAGAATTTGGGTGTTAATTGTTTACATTGGCCAGAATAATAATTTATAATATTTATAAATTATTTATAATAATAATTTATTCTGGCCATTGAAATTAATTAACGCTCAAGTACTAAAGGTGCCTAGCGTTACCATACATTTAGTCGTGTTTACGTGCTTTTAGATGTGTTTACACATGTATTTCTCTGCTAAAATGCTGCTGCTTCTAAATGCACTGGCCGTGGGTTTTTTTCTGCCTCTAAAGCCCTATGTGTGCATGGACACATACACTAACATGCAGGGGTGTTTAGAGGCAAGAAAAAAAAAAAAACACTAGGTGACCATAAGAGCAGCTGAAAAAATGTCCAGTGTGCATGAGGCCTAAGGATTAAAAATATTTAATGTTGATTAGGAAAATAAAGTTCCACTTTAAGTAGATCAGAGAAGGTTAGAACCCCAATCAGCTCCCTGTTGTAGATTTTCCAGCATTTCCTGTCTGATGAAATTGTTGTCACCGTAACAAGCATAAGTAAGCAATGACAAATCTCTCAAACCAAGTCCCAAATATCAGTAAAAAGCTGACAGACGTCTTTCCCTTCCTTACTCCATAACTAAAAGAAATAGTTTTGGCTTGACATACCCTTAATGTGCTTTCTTACAATTGAAAATCTGTGCTGCAAAGAACAAACACAACCATTCCTTTGCCTCTATGTTTACCCCATTTATGGACTCTCAGTTCCTCCCGTTTGGGTCATTTTTTATTTTCCATTCAATATGAAAGGCCTACAGCATAAATAGGCCTTTTCACAGTCATTGTTTTTAGAATGGGTTTTATTTACAGACAGCAGACCAAGAAATCTCTGTCTTCTGACAGCTATTACAGCTGCTGCTCCGCCTGCCCTTTCCTAATACTCGGTAACCTTTGCAAACACACATAAAAAGCTTAACTATGGAAACTGAGCTTCCTGTTACAAATGATTGTGGATTAGAGACCAAGAGAATGCAAGTACACAAAACAACTCCTCCGAGCCACAGGAAGTTACCATTTAGAATGTTATTACTTCCTAATTAGCTGGGTCTTCAAAACTGTGAAAATTCCATTTGCCCACATTAAACTATGATGTGGCCAAGCTTACTTTATAAACAACAAAATGCACAGTAGTTTTATAAAACCTCTTAAAGGGAAAATGTGTATATTCAATAAGTTTTATGAAGATAATGTATACAGGAGAATTAAAAATTAAATGGATGCAATGTGAATGGCAGTACAATCTTATAAAATAAAATAACAACATGGTGATGACTATGGGCCTAGCAAAATAGGAGTTAGATTTGCATTAAGCAGTTTAAAGTACAACTCCAGCCCATTTTTTATTGTATTTTATGTTTTATTGCATTTCTAATGCCACTGCATGGATTGCCCCTGACTTTCTGTGTGGTCACAGTGATAGGAAGTCTCTCCAATGGGGAAACCTACAGTAATAAATGTTTTTTTATTAAAAGCAGTATGGGGAAGGATAAAAGTCTCTGTCAGGATGTGTTGCTGTCTGTGGCTGTGGAGAGCTCACTTTTTCTGTATTTACTAGGACAGGAAGTGAGGTAAAATATCATCAGTTGGGACCCAGACAACAATATAAACCCAACAGAGGGTTTGTTTAGTCTGGATTTTGGATTTAAAGGCTAACTTCATCTTTACATAAACAAGCCCATGCAGATAAGGGGTCCCAGTAGTTTAAAATACATTGTGCCATACCAAACCTGTACGCTGTTTCTGTTACTCATGAAGCCTGGCCAAAATACTTTACATTCATACTTCCTGAGTTATTTCCAGGACATGGGTTACAACAAGATGACCACTGAGTCTGCTTCTTTGAGGACAACTAAAGTGATAATCATTAGTTGTCTTCAAAGAAGAAACCTAGGGGGTCATTTGTTGTAGCCCTTGTCCCATAAATAGGCCAGGACATAGACATGTAAACATTTGGAGTATTTCATTCAGGCTTAATGGGTGACAGAAAAGGCCTACAGTTGCATTAAACATTATTTTTACAAATGACACAGTGTATTTTAAACTATGGGGCCCGTTGTCTGTCTGTATGGGTCAGTTCATGTAAAAGGTGAACTTAGTCTTTATCGCTGAACTTTCAGGTATGGTTCAATCAGAGAACCCCTTGTAGTCACTGAAAAAAAATACAAGTGAGCAATGTCCTAGGGTCAGCTTGCAGAGGAGTAGCAACTCAACACAGGACCCGGAGGATAGCGGCTTTCAATGTAGTTGCACCGACTACTAGAGTGATTATTAGCAGTCCCTCAGATATGAGATATGCATACTTACCTCTGAAGAATCTGAAATGATAACGGAGGACAAATTTTAGCACACATTACTGTATGTAGGCAAAGGACACGTCCCTGCCACAACCCTAGTTACATGGACCACAAAGATCTAATATGCAGAAAATGATTGGTTAACCACACAAGAGCTCTTCTGACCTCTATTTTTCCTTTATGTTAGCCTTTCAAAGTAACACGTTCAGTAATATAAAGGTTGGATAAAATGTTTAGTGCAGCATAACACTTGTTAGTAAATTAGTACATTTTATATAGAGATGTGCACGTCAGGCCAAAAAGAGGGACAGCTGAGGCTGCACGAGGGACAGAGAAATTTGGTCTCAATAGAGGGGCAGTCCCTCCAAATGAGCGACAGTTGGCAGCAATGTGCATACACACATGCTCCAAGCTCCCAAGCTGGACCAATGTAATTATGTAATAAACATTATACCTGGAGTTCAACTTTAACCCTTCTCTTCAGAAGCAGAATTGACCTAAAACTTTTTTAGTTTTTTGTCCGGGTGTTTAGAGCTGGTTTGACAATAAAAGATTGTGACCAGTTGCTGAGGCAACACAAAAAAAAAAAACCTCTTCATTCAGACATTTTCAGTTGTTGGTATAACAATACAAACCCAGGGTGGCAGCACTGGATGGGGTTAAAAGACAGAAGAAAATGCAATAGAGCTTATATATTGTGATCTCATGGGTGAGCTTTGATTGTTTGTGAGGACCATCAAGACAAAACACACAAGCTTGGTTCCCATGTCAGCACCACTTTTAAATACAGTGTAATAAAAAAGATTGATGTTTGAAAACCTAAGCCCACCAGTAACCACATGTGGTTCTCGGCAATCACTGGGGTATTTTTCATTAAATGTATATATTATTTCTTTTAAAGTGTTGTGACAGTTGAAAAACACGAAGACCCATTCTTAGAAGATTTTTACAATTTATTAGGGAAGTAATTTGCTGTATGAAACAAGGCCTGCGTACATAAGTGCTTTGGACTCCTTTCTGATATTTTGGCTGCATTCCAGCTGCCCTCCAGAGTTTCCCCAGTGAGAAGGTGGGGGTGGGCATAATTTTAGTTAAAGTGGATCTAAACTGAAAACCTATACTAGTGTCAGGGCTGGGATCAGCCCTTCCTTCTCTGAGCTGGCCACTCAGCTGTCGGCTTATTGCCAGCTCCCATCTCTCTCCACAGTTACCCAGCTGTTGTTGATTCTGCTCGCCAGTCCTGCCTACTTAAAGTAATCCAGCTCATTTGATCTCTGCCTTCCCGTTGTCAACATCACAGAGATTTTCTCCTGCGTTCCTGTTGAAGACTTGCTTGACTGACGTTCCTTACATCTGTGTCCCTGTCAGCGGAGTCCCTCCTTACATCTGTGTCCCCGTCAGCAGAGCAGCAGGGTCCTCCTCACATCTGTGTCCCCGTCAGCACAGCCCTCCTTGAAGCCGTGTCTGTCTCTCCCCAGCTATTTCCTGGCTTTCTCCGTGTGTTCAGTGGAGAGGGGAGAGGTCTCCTCTCTCCACTGAACACAAGGAGATTAGTCTTCACGGCGGCCATCTTTTTGTAGCCCGCCGGAAGTGACTTTGTTCTCACTCTGAGAACAAAGCACCCGGCCGGGCACTGGGTGGATGCTGCTCGGCGCAATGGATTGCGTCGCAAAGCAGCTCCAAACCCTGCCAATGAATCGCCGCGTCTGCAATCTCGTGATTGCATAGGCGTTGCACTTCCCATAGTGCACTGTGTCCGGCACCCGAACACAGTGCACTTAAGGACTGTGACGGGCCGCCACTGCTCTCACACTCCAAAAACTCATTTGGCTCAAAGGAGAGTGCTCAAGGTGGCTGCCTCATCTGCTATGTGCTTTGAGAGATTGTGAAAAAGCTCTATAAAATACAAAATTCAATCAAATTAAACTCAATCTCTCATATCTTATATATGCTTTAACATGTTCAAGCAAAAATAAGGTAAAAATCGAGAGTACATTTAATGTTTCTTTAATCTAGAGTTGGAGTCACCAAACTATGTCCTGTGGGCCAAAATCTGGCCTACTGCAAGATTTTATCTAGCCCCCTGACAACTCTGATGGTGACTCTCATGTAAGGTGGGGACTTTGATGGGGACTTTCATGTTAAAGGGGAACTGTGCTATAAAGGCGACCTTGATGGAGACTCTGATGTAAGGAGGGCTCTTTCGGGGACTACTCCGTAAGGGGGGACTCTAAAGGGCTCAAATTTATTTGGAATTTCTTTGCTTTGCTTTTCTTTGCTTTTTTTTTTTTTTTGTTTTTTGTTCTAAATCATACCATGCTGTTTACAAATAAACTCCAAATAAAATGTATTCATTCATTTAAATTTGATTAGTTCATTTATCAAACTGATTTTATTCAGCCCCTGAATTTTTGTAAAATATACATTATGCCCCCCCACTAGAGAATTTGGAGAACCCTGATCTAGAGACTACTGTTTTCTGCAACTAGATGTTCCCAGTCTGATGGACAGCATCATTCATCCCACTTCTTCTGACTCCAGGTTGTCCTTAACCCAACCAAACCACGCCTGTGCCTGGTAGACATGTGCAATCCGTTTTGTAACTAATCGAAATTCGGCTGAATTTTGCACCTTTCGGACATTCGGATGCATCCATTATCACGAATATATATATACATATATAAACATCGAATTTCAACTAATACGAAAGAAATTATAGCAGATATAACAAATGAATTCGACATGATTCGAGATTCAGTATAACGAATATCGACACACTATGAATAATAACAAATTATCCGAAGATGAATTAACGTAACATAACAAATATAACAGAATGAAATTAAGTATTTTACTAATGACACTGAACCGAAACTGAACAAAACTTCCCGTTGTGCTCAAGTCTAGTGCCTGGACAGTGAAAGGAGTAGTAGTATAGTCATGAGCTCATCTCTGTCACTCTGCTTTCTCTATTTTATAAACATACTCTTGACAGCTCATGAACTAATTGTCTCCTCGTACTGCTTCTTCCTCTCACACTCCAACCATGTTGAACAGGGGCAAGAAGCTAACACCACAACAAATTCAGGTACCTACACTAGTTGCATTTATAAATATACATTTAAGGATGTATTGGTGATTACAGAACTGCATTAAAGAATATGTAAACTCAACATTCCATATTCCTGATATGTGCCTGCTGTACCATGTATTTGTATGAAGAGGTATCCTGTTCTCTTTGTATTGCTTCCTTTGTGTGAAATCCCTGGTGTTCCTGCCAGTCTCTCTGCTTTCCTATTAAAAACTAGCCACACTAAGGAGGAGAACACAGCGTGGTCAGTTCTCTAGCTATGCTGGGAATTTAGCACCACCCCCCCCGCACAGCCTTTCACTGGGAAGCTCAGTGTTCTGTTGTATCTGTACAAAAATGTTTTGCCTTTCATTTCTACCTTAAACTGAATGTATTGTTTTACAAGATGATTGTTTGCAATCACTTTAATTTGTGCCTTTAATATCCGCCTAGAGTTCAGCTTTAAGTCATTACAAAAATGTTCAATATTTTAACTTTCATTAAATAATGCCTGGTTATCCTTGCTCTCCTTGCTCAGACGCTTCCTGCTATAGGGTGACTATTGTCTCTCAAATGTGCTCCTGTGTTGTCACCAGGGTTGAGACTAGTTGTATAAGTCTACATTCACAGGGGTGGCATGGATAGTTTGCTGCATTCAGAGGCAACTAAATGCTGCCTCTGGGTGAAGCAACACTCTGTGCTATGGCTGCATACAAACTGACTGATTAGCTAGAGATAGTTTGTGTGCAGCCAAAACTCAGCAAAAATTACCATTCTGACTGCACATTAGGGGGTTGATTTACTAAAACTGGAGAGTGCAAAATCTGGTGCAGCTCTGCATAGAAACCAATCAGCTTCTGTTTATTTGGAAAAGCTTTTTTGAACAAGCTGAAGTTAGAAGCTGATTGGTTACCATGCACAGCTGCACCAGATTTTGCACTCTCCAGTTTTGGTAAATCAACCCCTAGGTGTTGGTTGGAGGCTCTGTTCGTATTTCACCATTTCAATGGGTGGTTACACGCAAACAGCAGAGGTGCCGACAATTGATTTGCACATAGTAGAAAGCTGTCAGCTTCCGCTGACAGCTGCAGCTGTTCACAATTGGTGTATAGGCAGTATATACAGTACTAATGCCAGCAAGAATCAGTAGCTGCCCCTGGCTGCTGCTTTTTGGCTGTCTGAATGTAGCCTAAGAGGGTGCTTGGCCTCCACCGTCACCATCAGGGAGCCGATCCAAAGCAATGATGTGCAGCCTACACTGGTGTCCATGTATGTGGACAGGAAGTAAAAAAGGCTGGAGGAAATCAGCAGCTATAGATGCAAAAAAGTAAAAAAAAGGTAAAAACTGTATTTTATAAAACAAAACATTGCAGTTGTTTATAATACAGTGTTTTAGCAAACTAAATATCATCATCTAGGTCAGCTAATGCCTACAAAAATTGCCCAAAAATGTATACAAGCCATTGGGTGGATGAAGCCTGCCTTTTAGTTACACAAAGTCATAGGTTTTAATTTTGCACCATTACAACCTTCCAGCCACCAGCATCCTAACAACCAATGACATCCTTGGTTGATAAGGGAGATATTGGGAACCTGCACAACATCCTTGTTTGCCCCTTCTGTGCCCCTCTCTGTCAGCACTGGCGTCACATTAACTGAGTGAGGGAGAGAAACTTGAGGAAGAAAAGAAACAGTAGAAAACTAGACAGACAGTACCAGTTTGCAAAGGTGGAGGAATAAATCACCTCAAATGTTGGGTGTCTTATGTGTGTGTGAATGTTGCTGCGCTATGTAAAACTATTCGTTTCGTTTTTTTACATGTTAGAATGGGGTGCCTCAAGGTTGTGTAGAGTGTTATAGGGTGCTTTGACTCAGAGAAGGTTAAGAAACACTGATCTACAGTAGATGACAGGATGGTAAGATTAGACCTACTATAAAGGCCAGGCAGCGTTAAGTGCTGTCTGAATGCTGCATGCTTCTTTCATTTTGACATGCCACAGCATCAACTACAATGACATTGTTTTTGTATTAAGCCATTTTATTCTGTACACTTTTCTTGGGGCAATCAGTGGGTGAAAGGAATGCGCTTCAGGTGCCCCCCCCCCCCTTTGAAGTCTTTGTGAAACAGGCTCAGAGTATGAAAAGTGGCTACAATTTGTGAACATTGTTTCGTTACCCTTTAAATGAATGCTCGGAGGTTCTGGGAAGCTTCAAATATGTGTGTGACGCATTCCTGTAGCAGCATGTGGTCAAAGTGTTCCACGAGTGTTATTTATTATCACAGTTTCTCATGCAGTGTAATCTCTTTGGCTGATATGCTGGTTTGTACTTATTTATATATTGGAGCAGTCTGACAGTTTATAGTAGTCATTCCTATGGCTGTGTGGTATATTAAAGTGATAATAACCCCCAAACCAAAATGTAATATATCGCAGCTTACTAATTCTTAGATGTGGTGGCTGCATTAATTTCTTTATTTAGGATTTTTTTTTCTTTATTTTTGACTTGTTGATCTAGCCAATTAGAATTTGTCAACTTCCTTAACCAGTTCGGCTCCAGAGGAATTTTTTTTATTTTTCGCATACCTGTAAAAATCTTAATTTTTGGCAATAAAATTAATTAGACCCCCAGAACATTATATATTTTCTAAAAGCAGAGGTCCTGTAGAATAAAAAGGTGATAGTTGCACATTTTTGTTTCACATAATATTTGTGCAACTGTTTATTAAACACAACTTTTCAGGAAAAAATATAATAAAATAAATTTTAGTGCAAAACCACACCATATAATACCCATTTTGGTTAAAATATAAAAGATGAGGTTGCATCGAGTAAAGAGATACCAAACATTCCATGCAATATCGTAAAAAACTATGGTACCCAAAAATCCCCATAGGTGACGCTTTAAAAGCCTTTACAGCTTATCAGTTTAGAGTTAGAGTAACTCTTGTGCTAGACTTATTGTTCTCATTCTGACGTTTGTGGCGATATGTCACATGTGTGGTGCGACTGCGGTTTACATGCGCATACACCCCCAGAACTCGTGTTTGCGTTTTGTGCAAAGCTACGGGGGTTTTAGTCGATTTTTTTATTATTATTTTAATATATTTTATTATTATTTTTTTTTAGCATTATTTTTTTTTTTTACTTGATTGTTATTGCAAGGGGTTAATGAACCCTTATGTGATAGCATTAGGCAGGTGGCAGGTACTTTTTATGGAGACATTAGGGGTCTAATAGATCCCAATGTCTCCCCTGCCTTTCACACCATCTAATCAAGCACAGATCGGCTTGGTTAGAAGTGTCCCCTGGCTGTGCTGGCCAGGAAAGGGTACATATGAAACTGGAAGTGATATCACTTCCGGTTTCACTGTTTGCAATGAGATCGAGGTGTGGATTAGCCTCAGTCTCACTGCAATCTCTCTTCCCCCGCTGGTGTTCTGCCAAGAAAGTTTCCCTCGGCGGATAAGGACCCCCCTGTACTGCGCAGGCGCAGCGCTTGCACAGTACGAGCCGGCGGAAATAGCCGAAGCCGAATAGTTGTAAATCAGCTGTACACGGCGCTTGCTTCACTCGGCACTTTTTTATTCTACCTCTAGGTCCACTTGGATGGTGGGGCTTGAACCTGGAAACAGGGCGCGGGCGCCGTGTACAGCTGATTGAAGGTTTTCAGCTTCGGCTATTTTCGGCGGCTCCTTAGTCGTTCGTACTGCGCAAGCACTGCGCCTGCGCAGTACAAGGGGGTCCTTATCCGCCGGGGGAACTTTCTCGGCAAGACACCGGCGGATGTGTGTCTGGTGAGTGCAGGACAGCCCGGGAACCACGGGGGGGGGGGGCCTAATGGCGGGAGGAGGGAGGCACCATGCGGCTGGCTCTGTGAAAGTGGTCGGCAGCTATGGAGCTGCAGCATCACTTTAACTTTGAAGCCGGTCATCGGCTGAACAAAACCCACACAAGCTGATGACTGCTGCTGCAGCCATCAGTCTGTGATTAAGGGTTCACTCTACAGAGTCTCATAGGGATACATGCACAGCTGAGTCTGTCAATCACCCGCTGTGTGCTGGGGGGAGGGATAGATCTGTCTCCAATTATCGTTTGTCAGAAGTGACTCATGCAGATAGCAGAGGAAAGGGAGAGGAGACAGAATTCACGCTCATTGCTTTGGATAGAGCCAAGTACACACTATAGAAGAATATGTTTTATTCATGTTTCATTGCAGGCATTTACAACCATTTTAAGAAATGTTACATTATTAACCAAGAAATTAATGTTGCATTATTGATTTTGTGCTTGTACATGCAGAACTGAACAATTTTTGGAACTTCTGACTGATGTGAATGTAAGATATACACAGCATCTCACATAAGTGAGTAGAGTACACCCGTTACATTTTTGTAAATATTTTATCATATCTTTTCATGTGACAACACTGAAGAAATTACACTTTGCTACATTGTAAAGTAGTGAGTGTACAGATTGTATAACAGTGTAAATTTGCTGTCCCCTCAAAATGACTCAACACACAGCCATTAATGTCTAAACCGCTGGCAACAAAAGTTAGTACACCCATTAATGAAAATGTCCAAATTGGGCCCAATTAGCCATTTTCCCCCTTCTGTGTCATGTGACTCGTTAGTGTTACAAGGTCTCAGGTGTGAATGGGGAGAAGGTGTGTTAAATTTGGTGTTATCGCTCTCTCTCTCATACTGGTCACTGAAAGTTCAACATGGCACCTCATGGTAAAGAACTCTCTGAGGATCTGAAAAAAAAGAATTGTTGCTCAACATAAAGATGACCTAGGCTATAAGAAGATTGCCAAGACTATGAAACTGAGCTGCAGCACGGTGGCCAAGACCATACAGTGGTTTAACAGAACAGGTTCCACTCAGAACAGTCCTCACCATGGTCGACCAAAGAAGTTGAGTGCACACGCTCAGCGTCATTTCCATAGGTTGTCTTTGGGAAAAAGAAGTATGAGTGCTGCCAGCATTGCTGCAAAGGTTGAAGGGGTGGGGGGTCAGCCTGTCAGTTCTCAGACAATACGCCGCACGCTGCATCAAATTGGTCTGCATGGCTGTCATCCCAGAAGGAAGCCTCTTCTAAAGATGATGCACAAGAAAGCCTGTAAACAGGCTGATATGGAAAGGGGGATAGTTGTACAGAATAAGTCAGATTATAAAGTTGTTAATTAGCAATATAAATTCATCCCCCATGAGGTGGAAATGTCTGCTCTGGGTTTGCTATCACAAGAATCCAGTAAACATCAGGCTCAAGCACAGTTTGTTCTGGACAGTGTTAAATTCTGTCTTGAACACAATTACTTTGCCTATTGTCTTCAAGTTTAAGTATTTTTTTTTTTTATTTTAGCCTCAACAAACGCTTTAAGTATCATTAGTTATTTGGTTTAGGTAGTGTTTCATAATAATTTATCATATATAATCCATTGTGCCATACCATGAGGGAATTGTGTGACTGGCCCCAAATGCATTCTGCAGCAGAACAACAACCCCAAACATACAGTCACCGTCATTAAGAACTATCTTTAGCGTAAAAAGAACAAGGAGTCCAGGAAGTAATGGTTTGGACCCCACAGAGCTCTGATCTCAACATCATCATCGATGTCTCTCTGGGATTACATGAAGAGACAGAAGAATTTGAGGCAGCCTACATCCACAGAAGATCTGTGGTTAGTTCTCTAAGATGTTTGGAACAACTTACCTACCGAGTTCCTTCAAAAACTGTTTGCAACTGTACCTAGAAGAATTGAAGAATTAATGCCGTTTTGAAGGCAAAGGGTGGTCACGCCAAATGTTTATTTGATTTAGATTTCTCTTCTGTTCATTTACTTTCCATTTTGTTGTTTTGAAGGCAAAGGGTTATCACGCCAAATGTTTATTTGATTTAGATTTCTCTTCTGTTCATTTACTTTCCATTTTGTTAATTGATAAAAATAAACTATTAACACTTCTATTCCTGGAAGCATTCTTCATTTAGTGCATTTTTTCACACCTGCCTAAACCCTTTGCACAGTACTGTGTGTGTGTGTATATATATATATATATGTGCTGCACAACCTGTTGGCACTATATAAATCCTGTATAATAATAATAATATATACCCTGTGTGCTGTGTGTGCTCATGGGGGGTGAAGTTCTTCCTTGAGTACTCCACAGCTTAACAGAATAGCTTGTGTGTCCTAAAATGATGACAACCTCTTGGGGAAGGGTTAGGATTTTTATCGGATTATAAACACTGTATGTTTCCTAATTGAGGATATTTTTCTACCATATTTTAGTTTCTGTATACCCATAGAGGAAATTTTTCTTTTTGTTCAGTTTAAACCTGTCACTGGTACATAAGTCAGCCACAGACATGAAAAGACAATAAAAATGTGATAGAGGTTCTACGCCTACCACACTTTATAGCTTCATAAGAACTGCTTTTTTTTTATATCACTACTATTCCTTTATACTGGCTTTAGAAATTTACAAATTCAGCAATATATAATTTGGATAAAAGGTTTAGCACTGTGAAACAATATTTGAAAGATAAATAGTGCATTTTATATACAACTATACAGATCAGACCAATATGAGGGACAAATGAGGAGGAAAGAGGGAGAGAGGGACTTTGTTCCAAATCAGAGACAGTTGGGAGCTATGGCATTGGGGTGCCATGCACAATTAACAGCAATGCAATGCACATAGAGACGATCCGTTGCAATTCATTGCATGTTTTAGAACACGTTACCACAAATCACAAGTGTGAATGGGCCTTTAGTTAATGTATAACACTATAAGTATATACAGTATGTATAGGCCCCCTTGGTAATTTATAACACTATACTGTATATGTATAGGTTTCAGTTAATAGTATACACTATGGTTTGCAGTAAACAGGAACTAAAATCTCCACCCTATAAAGTACTGCACGGTAATGTGGCATGCAGAGTTCTGTGTTTTACACTCTGACACATCACTGCTTCTCTTTTATGAATTAGAATCAATGACCCTCCTATGCTTCTTTGGGCCAGCTGAGAGCTTGAGCCTAAATTGCTCTCGGAAGTGAAAGCTCTAGATTCCCAGCCATTTGTGGTTTGACTCCTGAAAAAATCCACTTCTTTTGGCTACGGAAAAATGTCAAGAATGCCTATGTATTTCTGGAATTCAATCATCGTTAGTAAGATGCTGCCCTGGTAAACTCAGGCCCTAAAACTTGGAAAACCTCTTTTGAAAGCCAAAATGACAATGTGTTTGGGTTGTGTTCATAAATAAATATTAAGAAATGATCCAAAAATTGCTTGTTCAACTTTCCAGCTAGATATAATGACAAGGCCAGCAGGATTGTATTTAGCATGGGCCAGTGGCTTGGGCAGCAGAGTTTAAGTGGGCAATGCCAGACCATAACATTTACAAAAATATATTTTATGATATATATTTTATCTCTATCTTCTGGCGACTTCTGAATGTTTGTGACTAAATTCACCAACAGAAATGCAAGGGATGTCAAAAGGAGTTTGAAAACTCTTTAACTCTTCCAACAGAAATGCAAGGGATGTCAAAAGGAGTTTGAAAACTCTTTAAAGTTCAGTACATATTAAACCATCTCTCTTCCCTCATCTTTGTCCATCTATAAAATTAAGACGCATTCCTGCATATGGAGCAATTCAAGGTGAAAGCTAGGTGCTGGATATGAATCCATAGCTAATGGGTGAGAGGTCGTTGTTTAAAACAAATAGCGGGGGTTTGGCACCTCTCCATAAAGAAGGGATCTACCCAGACAAAGGGTTGTCTGGATTGCTTAAATAGCACATTCAAGCATTATTAATATTATTTTTTTTAATGATCACATGATGCAAGCATGTCAGTGCTTTATCATTCAAGTGTACCTAGGGCAGTTCGATGTCTAAATATATCACTATTGCTAGTATATAACATTTGTTTGTGTTATCTTTCTGTATTGCCAGATTTTCTTTAAACTTCTAACATGCTTTATCAAATATATTCCTGAAAGATCCCACTCTGGAGCTAAGCTTCACAGGTGATCACTGCCCAGTTTCTTAATTTGCCTTTAGGGTTGTACTACTTAAAAAAAAAGGCCAGTTCTCTAAAGACAGTAGAGCAGCAGGTGGTGCAGATAGCTGGGTGTGATTTGTATGACACCATAACTCAGCCATGGCTTGGGTTTTTGTCTTTTGCTCCCCTGGGCTTTACACACTCATGAAGACAGAGTGACACTGTAGGGTATTCAGTAATTTTGTTCAAATTGCAGAAACAGATGTACATTACAGCAACCTATACACTTGTTTGCCATAGACTTGCATTACCTAAATAAATACCTATTTTGTGTGACACATAGGAGAAGAATGGAGCTGGCTTTAATACACAATCCATTCATAGATATTTTAACATACATCAGTAGATTGGCCCTCACCTTGGTTTTTATTACTTTCAAGGTCTTTAAACATGCTATCTTCATGGGCTACAATTTGATTTCCTTTATAGGTTAAGGTAATAGGCGTTACCAAGGTATATTCTAAAACCAGTGTTTTAAAGTTTCACAGTAAATCTTTCCACCCACACCTATTCTTCAAATGAAGGAAAATGTGTTTTGCATAGTTCCACCCTCTAGCTAGTTATTTACCCAGTTAGGGTAGACCTTACAGCATATAGCCCTGAGCTAGATGCATATGTCCTGTTATAGTGGACCCTCCAAGATTCTAAAGCAGCTTGTGTATCCAGAGTGATCAAAATATCTCTCTTCTCCTGCATCACTTGACCCACCACAATTTGACTTTCATCCTCTTCACTCTATAGAAACAGCACATAGTCTCCACCATGTTGGTGTATATCTCTTCTTACCTATGTGGCCAAGGATCCTTTATTTCCCACTGTGTTTCTACTTCCTCTTCTCATTTTGTTAGTCTTTTGGTATACCGTAGTAATTCATCTTTGGTCTTCAACTCTTTTCCAACTTTACAGCTGGCCAAGACACTTAATTCACTCCTTTGGGCTCTGATAAATTCTCTATACTGATAACACTCAAATCAGTCTGTCTTCACCTGTCTTGCTCCCTCCTCTTCTGGCTCATGTCACTGAATGTAGTGCTAAAATCTTGTGAGCCACAAATGGGTTATTGCCTTCAGTGTGAATAAATTAACCTAATTCAGCTGCACACACTAACCACGTTCCATACCGTGTATATGCCAAAAATAAATAAATATATGTGTATGCGCTAAAGGCTATAAATACGTGAACAAAGAATATAATAAATCTATACAATATTAAAAATTATTATAAATTATAAACAGTGTCACACACCTGTGAAGAAAGTGACTATAATCCACAATTGAATATATGAAAAATGGTAACATGCACCATGCAAAAAAATGTGAGAAAAAAAAAAAAAAAAATCCTTTAAATGATTAAAAAAATATATAAGTGCTACTTGATAAATAAAGTGTCCGAAACCAATTCATACAAATGAATATATCTCAGTCCAAGCCATTCATAAGAGTATATAAATCAAAGTGCACAATAGTGTCCAAACAAATAGCAGGCAATCCTCATGCTGGTTTTTTTGAAAAAGTGCTAAATATTCCTCATGCTCTTCTTATGAGATGTGCACATTAAGGCATGCTGCAGTGCTCTCCAGTGACCCCCAATGGATAATGCGCTCACCTTAGAGCGTGTGACACAGTAGCTAAACAGTGTCAAAACACGCATTAGAGCCACTCCAGGGCTCACACAGGGTATGCTGGTGATGATCTGTATCTCGCTCAAATGGTGACAATGCTTGGGTGCGTCAGTGCACCATCCTATCCAAAACATGCAATGCAGATGAATCCTGTGGCGTGCGGTGCGGTGTTCAATCCTCTGCCTGTCTGTGTGTAGAAAGCTCCGTCCTGCCCCTCCCCTACGCGTCTTCGGCACAGGGTATACGTGCCTTCATCTGTGTCACACGCTCTAAGGTGAGCGCATTATCCATTGGGGGTCACTGGAGAGCACTGCAGCATGCCTTAATGTGCACATCTCATAAGAAGAGCATGAGGAATATTTAGCACTTTTTCAAAAAAACCAGCATGAGGATTGCCTGCTATTTGTTTGGACACTATTGTGCACTTTGATTTATATACTCTTATGAATGGCTTGGACTGAGATATATTCATTTGTATGAATTGGTTTCGGACACTTTATTTATCAAGTAGCACTTATATATTTTTTTAATCATTTAAAGGATTTTTTTTTTTTTTCTCACATTTTTTTGCATGGTGCATGTTACCATTTTTCATATATTCAATTGTGGATTATAGTCATGTCACTGAATGCCTTGAGGCCATATATTCTTGGAAGTCTTCCCCCTATTTACAATGTAATGTGTCTAAAACAACTTCCACTCCAGTACTCCATCTGACTTAACAGTTACAGCAAGCTCAAAGGACAAATGGGCTATCATAACATTAAAAGTAGTCTTTAACTGCCCACACTTGTAGGCTTCATGTACAATCACTCTGCTGTGCCTGACAGCTCCATTCAAAAACATGTTTTGTATCATCCCTTTCCTAACACAGGAAAGGTATAAAATATCAATCTATTCTAGTCATTTACTAAATGACACAGCAACCTATCTTTTAAATGACTACTGCCACCCCAATCTGCATGTCCTAACATTGCCTGACTCTTATGCTATGTACACACGATCGGACATTCTGACAACAAAACCGTGGATTTTTTTCAGACAGATGTTGGCTCAAACTTGTCTTGCATACACACGGTCACACAAATGTTGTCGGAAATTCCAAACATGAGAACGCGGTGACGTACAACATGTACGACGAGCCAAGAAAAATTAAGTTCAATAGCCAGTGCGGCTCTTCTGCTTGATTTCGAGCATGCGTGGACTTTTGTGCGTCGGAATTGTGTATACACGGTCAGAATTTCCAACAACAAGTATTCTTGTCGGAAAATTTGAGAACCTGCTCTCAAACAGTTGTTGTCGGAAATTCAAACAGAAAATGTCCGATGGAGCAAATATCCGACAACAAGCTCACATCGAACATTTGTTGTTGGAAAATCCTATCATATGTACAGCCCATTACTCTTTCTCTTTCTACTTATCTCCTGATTAAATAGCTTTTTTTGTTGGGCTGTGGACTTGCCATCCCCATGACACAAATTCCAATGACTCTGCATTTATTTCTGTGAACAAATACTGGTACAACCTTCAGGCAACTTGTAGACAGGTGCAGTTTCTTGTCTCCATTGCAGGTGGTGCTCCACTGCAGTGGCAATGCAGAGGGAGAGGAAGTCATGGGGAACAGTGTTCTTCTATGGTTTCTTGAGTCACTAGGGTAGCGATCCAGTTGGATGCTGGCTGCCCATGTGACTCAGGTGGCCATCTTAGGTGTGGCAGAGTCTATTTAAGACCCTGGTCCCTGGGTTTGGTGCACTTTATGCGAGTGGGCGGTGTAGGGAAAGGTACCTCATCTGTTAGGGATAGTAGCAGTAATAGGACAAGGTTCCTGACGAGGAGGGAAAGCGTAGAGTCACATCTCTCTGGATACCTTCCTGTTTGGGCATGAGACGACAGGCTGCATTCTCTCCTCTCTCAACAGAAGCTATGCGTTTGTCTGGAACCTGATTCTTTACATTATTAGAAACTGCAAACTGTCCTACTGGCTCTATTGTGAACTGTTGATGCGTTACTTCAATACAAGTTTTATATTGCACCTGAATGTGTGAATTATTACTGCCGCACCACACTGCACCCCACCTACAAACCTACTACAACCCTGTCTAGGAATGGCACAAGAGTGTGTTGATGCAAGTCTCATTTATGCTGTGTTTGTGTGTCTTGCTTTTTAGATTGTAAGCTTTTACATAAATGGATATCATTGATATAAGTCTAAATTCCCATCTAAATGTAATTTTATGGTTAAGTAGATTTATGATTTTCATATTTCTCTATGTGTTTCTTTTGTACAGCAAGGTGCTAAATTGTGTTTTCCTAAAAATACTAGTAAGCCATGAAAGCAACTCTTTACTTAACCCTAACCCTAATCCTAAACCCTAAGTATAGAAGTTAAGAGAACAGTTTGGGATATTGGGAGGGTGCCTAGATCCTGGTGTATGTCCAGAGGCTAAGATATTAGTTGGCTTTTTTCTGTTAGATGTTATCTGGGTGGCATGTTAAGCCACTCAATGGTTTCTACCTATAAGCTAAATGTGTCTTACTCTCTGTTGTCCTAATGCTTAACTCATTAGACTCCTCTGTGAGCCTGGGATGGTTGTAAGCCAGCTCAGGATGAAGAGTGACGGGAGATCTTTCAGGTTGAGCCCATAGGTTCCTAGCTCTGAGTACCCCTGGATGCACAAGGTTAATATCCCAGCAGCACTGGCTGGGTAAGCAATGGATTGGGGACTTTCTATGTTTATGTGACTAGGTTCTTGTTTGATCTTATCCAGCTCTGATACATGTGTGTTGTGGGCAGGAACAGCAGTCCATAGGTTTCCTCTTAATGCACAAAGAACAGTGGTATAGGATTTTGCTTCATAATTTACAACACAGGGGGAAGAAGTTAACTAGTGGGTGCAGAGCTAAGTAAGAGGGACTCTAACTCATTAATAGAAAACACCTGACATTTAATTTGAGCTTAGGATACTAGCTCGCTATGGCAGCTACAGGATGCTGTAATGGACTTCTGTAGTGTCATTAACAGGAATGACACTAATGTGTGTCGCTGTGTTCTAGACCCCCATGTATTTAAGGCAGAAGACCCAGCACTTTTGACATGAGGTTTATCACTTGGTAAACAAAGCCTTTAAGGTAAATATGACCAGTGACATGCCAGACCCCTTTTATATTACATTTAATGACCTGGACATGTACTTTGATGGTCTATGATTTTGTCAAACTGTTCAACCCCCCCAAGCTTGCCTTCTAATCCTTCCAAAAAAGCAATCAGGATGGAAAAAGTCATAGCCAGAGATAATTTTTAGGCAAAACGTTGCTGAGAAAACACTTGCATTGGGAACATTCATTGCAGTGAGGAATCAGGATGAATTCTGGGAGAAGCAGTGTCCATCTACTAATTAAAATGTATCCAAGACATCTGAGTAGGGAAGGAAAAATCATTTATGGGGAACATTAACATGAAAACTGAACTCTGCTCATCCCTTAGATTTTTTTGTATATTGTCTTTTTATTAATATAGATTTTACAGGGTTAAACAATGTCATTACAGAATAGGTGTCTCCACCTTTCAGCTTCATCACTATATCATTTAATTTTTACTTAAATATATATAAACCCAGCGCCCCCCCCCCCCAAAAAAAAACCCTACCCCCCACCTTTCTTTCTCCCCATCCCCCTTCGTCTCTCTCTAGGGCATTTATTCCCTCTTACAAATCCTATTATATACTCAAGCCTCTTCTTCTTGATCTCTGTCCTGTCTTATTTCCCCCAATTCCCCTAAGCCTCCATCATAATCATATATTCTAGTGATTTTTTAAACTTTAGCCACTTCCCCCATATGTTGTTATATACTTCTATGGAGTCCTCAATTGTGTGTATTGTTTCTTCTATTGATCTCAGCCAATCTATCTTTACTTCCCATTCCTTCATAGAAGGGGCTTCGGGAGTTCCCCATAACCTTGGAATCAGGCTTTTGGCTGTATTTAGAAGATGTGGAATTAAGGTGTTCTTATATTGAGTGCCGTTGTGTCCGTATCATGGAACAAGCATTTCCAAGGATCTCTCTGGATATGTTCCCCTGTTATTTGATAGATTCTACCTATAATTCTCTCCCAGTAAGGCTGGATCTTCGCGCATTCCTACTATAGTTGCGCGAAGGTCCCTAGGGCATCACATCCCCTCCAGCAGGTTGGGGGGGCATCTGCGCTAAGCTTCTGTGCCCTTTGCGGGGTAACATACCACCTTGTTAATAATTTGTAGCACATTTCCGTTGTCTTAACATCACTGGAGGCAAAACAAGCTGGACTTAAAATCTTCATTCCATGTTCTTCATCCCGTAAGGCACCTATTTCCTCCTCCCATTTTCCTAAATAAAGTGGGTATTTAGGTTCTGTTTCCTCCATTAATATTTTATATATGTTGGATGTACTCTGCTCTAAGCACCGAGGGGAAGAAAACAATTTCTCTATTAACCTCATGTTTCCTTTTCCCCGCAGTAGTTGAGGAAGTGTTTGTGTAAAGTGCTGTATTTGTGTATATCTCCATCTATCTAATGGTCTACTCCCCACTTTTTGTGTAACTTCTGTGAATGTGCATAATCTATTCCCTTTCATCACATCTTGTAATAATATTTCCTCTTTTCTTGCTCATCTGGTAAAGTATATATAGTCCTCTTTCTCAGGTTTAAAATAATTTGTGTCTAACAAAGAAATTAAGGGTGCATTGTATTGCCAGTGATGCAATCTACTCAGTCCATCCCATATCCTAAAAGTATTTTTATTCAGTGAATTTGTGCTATTCTTTAGTTTGTGATATTGTTGTGGGATCCACACCATCTTCCCTAAATCTACTTTCCTTTGAGCCATTTCAATATCCACCCAACTTTTCCCCTCCTTATTATGTGTCCATTCTGCTATTCATGAATTAATAATTGCCTCATAATATTCCTTGAAATCCGATGCTGCTAACCCCTCTGTCTTTTTTTCCCTTTACAAGTGTTGCATATGAAATTCTAGGGCGCTTGTATATTTTAACACTATAGCTCTTAATTTCCCAAAGTATTCCTGAGGGACTCTTATTGGGATCATTTGGAATATGTATATTCATTTTGGCAGAATATTCATTTTTAATGCATTTATTCACCCTAACCACGAGAGAGGTTTATGTCTCAAGTAGTTGAGTTGTTCTTTAACCTTATTCAATATAGCTGTGTATGAAGTTGCCAATGATGCTGTCAGTTTTATTCCTAAGTATGCAAGTTCCTCTTTACGCCATACAAAGTGGAATTTAGGTTGAATTGCCTGCTGTTCCTCCTTTGGAGTGGTTATTTTTAATATCTCTGACTTTGACATATTGATTTTAAAATTTGTCAATTTCCCATATCTGCCCACTACCTTTAGTACATTTGGTATTGTTATCTTGGGGTTGGACATATAAACTAGCACATCATCTGCGTATGCAGCTACCTTATACTCCCCATCCCCTATTCTTACTCCCCTGATATCAGCGTTTTTCCGAATTGCAGCTAGCAGAAGTTCCAGTGCCAATACAAATAACATTGGTGAGAGGGGACATCCCTGCCTTGTACCGTTAAACAGTTCCGGGGGGGGGGGGGGAGACTTCCGTTTATTCTAATTTTAGCTGTTTGATAATAATAACATGCGGCTATCCATCTCATCATCCTTTCCCCAAACCTAGGTGACTTAGGGTTCCTAACATGAAGCCCCAGTCCACTCTGTCAAAAGCCTTTTCGGCATCTACTGACAGTAGTACGACCGGGGCTCCACTCTCTCTTACCTCATGTATCAGAAACAGGGACTTGAGACAGTTGCCTTTCCCCTCCCTCCCTGTCACAAACCCCACCTGGTCACTATGAATCCATCTTGGCAGTAATGGTTTTAGTCTTCCTGCAATTATTTTTGCGAAAATCTTTATGTCCATATTTAACAGTGATATCGGTCTATAGCTCTCAGGTTCCACGGATCCTTACCCTCCTTCAAAATAAGTGTTATATAGGCCAGCAGTGACTCTTCCCGTAAGTTTTCCCCCTCTGCTAACGCATTCAGGTAATCGCATAATTTGGGGATCAATCATTTTTGGAACCTTTTATAGTAAAAAATTGACAGGAAAGGTCTCCTCCGCTGGTAATATCGATCATTTGGCATGCAGTACTGAGGTTCACCAGCAGGTGTCTCCTGGCAGTTTGGAGCTGTCAGAAGAGCTTTTTCCTGCTGGTATTCTGTCACCTTTTGGGCCGCAGTACTGACATCCACCAGCGGAGGAATCCTGGCAGTATGGAGTAGGTATTTCCCTCTGCAGGCAGCTGCATTATAAATACCCGGCAAGTGCACACTCATCTTGCCCTGGTATTGTCCTTGAGCCCTGACCTGCATCCTGTTACTCTGATCCTGATTCCTGAACCTGAAACCTGATTCCTGGAACCTGTTGATCCTGTTTCCTGTCTGTTACCTGAACCCTGGACCCTGAGCCTTGTACCTGACCGGTCCCTCCTGTGATCCAGCCATCCTCTCTTGTCCTGTTTATCTCCCTTCCTAGCTACTGATTCCCTGTTTATGACCCTGGCCTGGCTTGACTACGATTCTGGTACTCCCTTTTGCTACATATGCTGGTTGTTTATTATCACTGTTTGGTTGTTTGGTTTGTTCACTCTGTATTGGTGGTGTGTTCACATGTATATGCATTTACCTTAATAAACTTACTTTCACCTATTTATGTCTGGTTCAATCTGTTGCAGTCCACACAGTTCTGGTCTTATCTGGTATATGACAAAAATAGAGTACACGTCGGGGCCCGGACTCTTCCCCGGGGCCATATTTTTTATTGCTCTTAATACTTCCTCCTGCGTAATTTGGGCCTCTAGTTGCTCCAACTCCTCTTTAGGCACCATTGGAAGGTCTAGTCCCCACAGGTACTCTTGAACTTCTTCCCTATTCCCCCTATTTTCTTCTTATTGTCTCAGATTATACAGCCGACTATAATATAAATGAAAAGCCTTTGCTATTTCAGGGGTTGAGTGCATTATTTCTCTTTTATCATTTTTATTTTAGGTATGAAAGATGCATTATTTTTTTCCTTTACTGCCCTCGCTAATCATTTCCCAGGTTTATTGCCCCACTGATATCTCTCTTTATCAACCATATGGAAGCAACTATATCAACTTTATCAATTATATGGAATGCTCGTTTTTTCTCCTGCTCTAATAATGCTGCCAGTTCTTCTTTTTTCCTTCTTTTCAAAGAATACAAAGAACAAAAAATAAAAAATAAAAGTAAATAAGACAAAAAGGAAAAAAAAAACAAAGATAAATGAAAAAATAATAAATAAAAAATAAAAAAATGGAAATAAATGAAAATAGAATAAAAAATAAAAATAATAAAAAATAAAAAATGACTCGCAGGAATTGACTTTTGGGGATTGTGCTTAACCATCGAGGATGGTGACAACTCCCCAGAGGGATATAACCATTTCTGTCCACTTCCTTAAAATAGATTTTGGTGGACAGATGATGGTTATCTTTAAAAATGACTAAATCAAGGAAGTTGATACTATGATTGTCAGAAGTTGCTGAGAAGGATATACCAGACTTGTTCTCACCAATTTTTTACAAAAAAACATGAAAATGACTCTGCCCAAATTATGCCCAAATAATAATGATGTCATCAATATAACGTTTATAAAATTTAAGCAGAGGTATATTTCCACTAAAAATGGCATCCTTCTCCCAGTAACTCATAAACAAATTAGCTACTGAAGGGGCATATTTGGCCCCCATGGCTACCCCTTTCTTCTGCCTAAAGTACTACTTATCGTGACAAAAAAAGTTAAGGCTCATGGCCAAATCTAGGGCATGAACAAGAAAATCCTTTTGTTTATTTTTCATTGTAGTATTGTTCAAAGCCCATACCACAGCTTCAACAGCATATTTCTGTTGAATATTGGTGTATAAAGAATTGATGTCAATACTAGCCAATATGTGGCCATCATCCACCTCTAACTGCTGTAATAATTCCATAAGGTTCCCACTATCCCTGAGGTAAGCTGGACAACTTTGTGTCAACGGTTGTAGAAAACAATCGAAATATTCACTGATTCTGGAAAACAAAGAGTCTACCCCACTCACAATAGGTCTGCCAGGTGGTTTGGCCGGATTCTTATGGATTTTAGGTAATTGATAAATGACTGGTACCCGCGGGGCATCGGGCACCAGGTATCTAGTCTCATTTTTAGTGAGGATACCTTCATCTTGGGCATTTTTGATCAGACGTCTCAGCTTAGCTTTGAATTTATTGGTAGGATTACCTCCCAATTTTTCATGTGTTTCAGCATCATAGACAAGTCTATTAAGTTCTGCTAGATAGTCAGATTTATTAAGGATGACCAACCCCCCCCCCTTTATCGGCACTTCTAATGACAATCTGTTTATTTTTCTCTGGGTGTCTAATCCTTCAAGCATCCACTATTTGGTGCTCTGATAATAACCTCTTTATGTTATTCTGCCTATGAGCTGGGAAGTGGGGGAAACTCCCCCGTGGTGTCTACTCATGGATCTATACACATATTAAAATCTCCTGTAACTATCAGTTTCCCTTCTTTGAATTCCATCAGTTTTTTCAGAATTTTTCTCACAAATCTATCTGGTTCTCTATTTGGGGAGTAAATATTTGCCAAGGTACATTCCATATTGAATAATTTTCCCTTTATAATGAGTAGTCTTCCCTCCGTGTCTACCAGTCGCTCCCTTACCACAAACGCTTTTCGTATTTCTATCAAATCCTATAGCCACCCCTCGTGAGCGACTTGATGTTGAGTCCCCATAGAACCACATGGGGAAAAGCCGAGAGGACAGCCTACTCCCTGAAGAATGTGTAATATGTGTTTCCTGAAGACAAGCCACATTCGCCCCATAATAGTGTAATTCTTTATTCACCTTATACTTTTTACCAGGGGTGTTTAGGCCTCTTACGTTATATGTTACTAAGTTTAATTCAGTCATAATTCATCGTAGGGACCGGCTGTCAGACCTCCCCCCTCCCAACATTGGGATTCTGAGGGCACAGGAGGAAAAGAGAAAGAGAGAGAGAGAGAGAGAAAAAACGAACCCCCAATCCAATTCCCCCTCCTCCCTACCACTCCAACAACCCTCCCTCCCCCCTCCCTCGAGGTCCTCCACCCTGCAAGAGGGTGAACAAATTTCCATATTTGTTCAATGCATGGGTCCGACGGCATCTATCCAGATGTCGTCTGGTTCCCATACTCCTTAGATTTTTAACTTACCCAAGAATCAATGAGCATATTCTATACCTCAAGGGAATGTTAACCTATTTTGAATTATAAGTATAACTTGCATGACTGGTATTGCTACTACCAAGTAGAACACATATCACTGTTATGTTTAGGGTTTATGTATATACTCAGCCATGAATACTGGTGTCATGGTAGCTGTATCTGTTCTGAATTAAATAATAAGTGTGGGACATCCACCATTTCCATTACAAGAGAGCTCCTTGAGCCAAATGAGAGCAGAGGGAAATATCAACCAGCTGTTACTCTTACATTTCAAATTACAGTAAAAGAAACCCAAGGACATTCAGCTTTACTGTTATCCATCAGCTGGGCTGCCAGTGAATGGGAACTTGCTAATTGACGTAACAATGACAAGAGAAATCTGTCTGGAAATAAAATCCAAGCTACACCCAATAATGTCCTCATAATGTAAACTTGCCAAAATAAATCCATTATTGTTAAATAGTATATGTGTACAGAATAGGATTAAATAAATTGCATAGCATTAAAGCCAATAAATGATGTACGTTCTATGTACATGGTTATTTTCATAATTATTATTTTATTTTTTGTGATATTAAGAAGTCCACAGAGGGATTTTTCTCAAGACCCATGCAGGGGAAAGCAGTATTTGGCAGTAATATCACCTAAATGTGGAATGTTGATAGGTTTGAGGTTTGTGGTTCCTTCAGTTCAGTAAGGGATGGTAGTGCATAACAATTTACATGCATCTTACATCACATTTGCCAGAAAGCAGGTCAGAAATGGCACACTCCATATATATACCCCAGTGACCATACTGCTTTTTTTTAAAAAAAAAAAACATGGCTTGTTTCTAGAGCACAGCATTTTGCTTTACAGATATGCTTTATGCTTTACCTGCTTTGGGGCTCTAAAGCAACCAAATCTCATTTTCATTAATGGAGAAAAAAGTGCCTAGAGGTAGGAAGCCTAGTCACTGACCTTCCTCTCTTCCAATCACAAAGTGTTCTCTGCAGCCAGATGCAGCGAACACTCCATAGGACACCACAGGCTTCACACCATGGCCTGTATTTTATAAATTACTTGGAAAATGCAGCCGAGGCGTAGAGTAAATACTTTTGTGTCAGAGAGCAGATAGCTCAACACAATTTAAATAGGGCTCTTAACACTAGCTTCCTTTAACCATATCAGTACAAAATATACACTTTACTAGAACTCAGGAACCACCCATAGATTTCTCCATCCACACTAATGCTGCGTACACACGATCGCACATTTCGACAATAAAATCCATGTTTTTTTTCCGATGGATGTTGGCTCAAACTTGTCTTGCATACACACGGTCACACAAATCTTGCCGAAAATTCCGAAGGTCAAGAACGCGGTGACGTACAACATGCAAGATGAGCCAAGAAAAATGAAGTTCAGTAGCCAGTGCGGCTCTTCTGCTTGATTCCGAGCATGCATGGAACTTTGTGCATCGGAATTGTGTACACACGAACAGAATTTACGACAACGGATTTTGTTGTCGGAAAATTTGAGATCCAGATCTCAAATTTTGTTTGTCGGAAATTCCGACGGAAAATGTCCGATGGAGCCTACACATGGTCGGAATTTCCGACAACAAGCACCCATCGAACATTTCCCGTCGGAAAATCCGACCGTGTGTACACAGCATAACAGTAAGTAACAGTCTCCTGCTATGGATATTGCATTCTGACCGCCAGCACTGCTGGCTTTTAGAACACTCGAACGGTGCTTGCGGGTGCTGTTTAGCCAGCAAATTTCAACCCAACTCCATCATAGTTTTGTTTGTTAGGAACCAGTGGAAGTGTGTTCAGTGTATGGTGAGCTTAAGAAGTTTTTAGAAAGTCTTGAGAGACAAGAGAAGTTGACACCATATGAAAGTAGAAAATTGTAAGACAGTTTAAAGTAAAGCAATGGGCAAGTTGGAGGACCTGACATTTACCAATTACAAAGGTTGACATACCATCCAGGACTGTGAATGTTTAAACACTATATTCAATAAAGACATATTTTCACAGGGTCCACAAAATTCTCTGTGGAGCTGCTATTATGGGGGATCCTTACTGGCATCTTCCCTAATGAAAATGTTAATTGACATGTGAAAAAAGGTTTACTGGCTTGGAAATTAACTAAATGAAGACTAGCCTAGTAGAGTGTATATTTGCTGGTAGACATGCTGTCTGCTGGGAGGTGGAAAAGTAGGAGACATCTAACTCTCACTCAGATATGCACTGGCTGGTTGCGTCATCATAAAATAAAATTCAGCCAAATGCTGGCGTGACTGAGACTGTGGGAGAAGACGGTTTCAATCTCCCTGCAGATGTAATATTGCTCATTGCCATTCAAAATTAATTATATTACAATTCTGTTGTGAGGCAAAGTAATTGGGGTATTGCAGGGTCCTAATTAAAATAAATGGTCTACAATGAGAATACACAAGTGACAGGCGTTTTCCATTCAGGAAACACTGTGGAGTTGATTTATAATAACTGGATAAAAAAAAAACAATCAGGATTCTTGTTTCTATTCATTAATTTTCCTGCTCAGCATGTGTCTGTATCTGTGCGTTCATATTTATAAACCAGTCATATGGCAGTACTACATAGCAAATTGCCTAAAGGCTGCCATAGAGAGACAGAAGAATTGAACAATATTTATTAGTGGATGGTGTGTGTATAAATGCATTGTGGTAATGTACTGTATGGGCCCCAACACAGCAGAAATTGCCACTGCTCTAATTTGTTTCACCACAATGCAATGCACATTGTGTGTTGTAACTTATCTTGAATCCTGGAAAGTGGGGGTGAACTAATGCGCAAAACCAAAAAAATCACTAAAAACAGAGAATCAAAATGTGAGAAGCCGCCAACTTATATATAAGTGTTCCCACACAGAAATAAATAATAATATAAGTAAGAAGGTATGTGGCACTAACTAAATAAACAAAATAAAAACGAATAACAGCACACTAACTGTCAGCCACTGACAGGAATGTGCTGCAACAACAAGTGTGAAAGCACTGAATGTAGCAAATCTTCAGTAAAACATAAGTGCTAATAATATAAAGTGCAACAAAGTGCTAATAAATATAAAGTGCAACAAAGATTATTAAAGTGCAAATAGATGACACAGATATAATATACTTCTAATAAAGTGCAATATTATCATAAAGTGCTTAAATCATACATAAAGTGCAGATGGATAACAGATGTGATGTAGCTCTATTAACGTCCACTTAACTCATAAAGTGCATGTAAAATAAGTTGCAATGTCCAGAAAGCGCAATCAAACTTCAATGAGAAGGGAGAAAATCTCCCTATAGCAGTTCATACATAAGAAAAGTGCACGTGCAATATAATCGATCGGTGTCCACTTTATCCAATAGCTATCACCATCCGAAGTGCGCCACTTGTTTCCCCCAGCCTCTCACCTCAAATGGAGACCCCTACGGGTCAAATCGAGCTTTGATAAGAAGTAGAAGCAAAAATCCTCACAATCCATCGACCTCCAACGATCATCACAGCAATAGCAAAATTTTAGGAGATGGCTTCAGACTCCGTGCTCCCGGCTCATCAGATGTGGTGAGGGCATGTAATAAAGAGGGATGGCTCCATCATGCAGTATTTCATAAAAATGTATTGATAAACAAAACGTAGTGACTCACATTTAAAATTGCAGTAATCCAACTATAATACGAGTACTTCCGGTCTCGGCTGTGACCGGAAGTGCTGACTCCTAGCTCCTCCCTGACGCATTGCATCACTGCACACGTGACTTCATCAAAGGGTGATCTGCAATTTTAAATGTCAGTTACTACATTTTGTTTATCAATAAATTTTTATGAAATACTGCACCATCTCCTAAAATATCGCTATTGCTGTGATGATCGTTGGAGGTCGATGGATTGTGAGGATTTATGCTTCTACTTCTTATCAAAGCTCGATTTGACGCGTAGGGGTCTCCATTTGAAGTGAGAGCCTGGGGGAAATGAGTGGCGCACTTCGGGTGGTGATAGCTATTGGATAAAGTGGACACCGATCGATTATATTGCACGTGCACTTTTCTTATGTATGAACTGCTATATGGAGATTTGCTCCCTTCTCACTGAAGTTTGATTGCACTTTCTGGACATTGCACCTTATTTTACATGCACTTTATGAGTTAAGTGGACATTATTAGAGCTACATCACATCTGTGTTATCCACTTTATGTATGATTTATGCACTTTATGAGAGGTATATTATATCTGTGTCATCTATTTGCACTTTAATAATCTTTGTTGCACTTTATATTTATTAGCACTTTGTTGCACTTTATATTATTAGCACTTATGTTTTACTGAAGATTTGCTACATTCAGTGCTTTCACACTTGATGTTGCAGCACATTCCTGTCAGTGGCTGACAGTTAGTGTACTGTTATTCATTTTTATTTTGTTTATTAGTTAGCGCCACATACCTTCATATTTATATTATCTTGAACGCTACTTTGTTTTTGCTCTGATCAGGACTAAAAAAATTATGTCAGGTTCCCAAACCAGTTCCTCTGTTAGATGGTGGTTAAAGTCGTTCTAAAGCCTTAAGGTTTTTTTTTTTTTTTTACCTTATTTCATTCTCTGCATCAGGGTAAAAAACCTCCTATGTCCAGGATCCCCCCCTGATCCCCTTGATGCCCCTTGTACTAACCAGAGCCTGATCTTGATCCAGCGCTGTGTACGAGAGCAGCGGCTCTCTCCACTCTCTTCCTCCTCACAGGGCAGAATGATAGCAGCGGGAGGGATTGGCTCCTGCTACTGTCAATCAAATCCTATGACGAGGGAGCAGGGGGCAGGGCAATGCCCCGCTGTATGTGTCAATGGACGCAGGCAGAGGTGCTCAGGAGCGAGCCCACACGAGTACCGCCTTAGTAAATGGCTTGCTGGGGGGGGTACTCTGAAGGGGGAGGAGTCAGGAGCGCCAGTGGGGACCCCAGAAGAGAAAGATTGGGGCTGCTCTGTGCATAACCATTGCACAAAGCAGTTAAGTGTAACATGTTTGTTATTTTTTATTTTTTTTAAAAGGAGTTTAGAATCACTTTTATGCATTAAAATGTATGGGAACAAATCCTACATTCTCTCATATCTCAAGTGCTTTGATCTAAATATGTCCACATTGACAGAATTTTCTAAAATGTGTATTACCTCTAATCATGTTGTACCTCCGATTTGCACACAGCTTTAAATTGTATTTTCTACTTTAGAAGCCAAGTTGGGGACAACACCTACTTTACATTTGTTACATGTTTCCATTCCCACAGCATAGCTTAAAAATATATTTAGCGTTTCCCTTCCATGTAATGTTAAAGTAGTTGTGAAGTCATTGTAAAATAAATATATATTTTTATCTCTAAAAATATATCTTTCAATAATCCATAGTTATACGTTAGAAAAAACAGTACTTACATAGGTGTGCACAGTCTATTGCATTAGGGAGTGTCAGTAGGGCAGGGATGGGTGTCAGTAGGGCAGTGGATGGTGTCACTAGGGCAGGCATTGGTGTCAGTAGGGCAGTGGATGGTGTCAGTAGTTTTTATTTTTATTATTTTGTACAATTTTATTTTTTTAATTCATTTTTACAAATTTTTTAGGAGCCCCGTTGAAATGAAATATTAGGGCTATAAACAAGGGGAATCTGCGCACACATGGTGATTAGGGTGTGTCCAGGCACACCTGGTACACTCTGTGCGTACGCCTATAGGCACGTATATACCTTTTTAGCGCATCATAGACCTGTAGGTGGATGTGACCACCTCTGAGTTATTTTTGTTGCTTACAGAAGTGACATTCGCCACTGAAGATCAATGTTTCCAAGGAAATAAAACACAAGCAAATACCTGGCTGCATTATGTCACTGCAGTTTGACAGCGAGCCTAGGGACTGAAGCCACTGTTAATTAAGAGAAGAAAGATGGGTGGGGGTCATGGCTACAAACAGACTATGGAGGATACAGGCACGCTGTGCACTTGTACAGCATGCCTGTAACTTCTAGTGGGAATACAAGGGATGAAAACTGACCACAGTAGCATGGATCGGCTTCTGTGCTTAGAGTGGTCAGTTTACAACTAGGAAAAGGGTAACTGGCAGGGTTAACAAGGTATTACATAATGAGTTAAGGAAAAAGTAACATAAATATACAAAAAAAACATAGCTTAAAAAGAAAGGTTATTAAAAATAAGTTTTTAAGGTTACAAACACTTTAAATTGTAACTAAAGGCAAAACTTTTTTGTAAGTAAAAAAGGATTATAACCCCTGGAAGTTTTTTTTTTTTTGCAATCTGTGCTCCATTGGGGGGATTTCCCTTCACTTCCTGTCCCATAGGCAACGCCTATACTAGAGTGAGGGAATCTTGGGGTGTCACCAGGGTCAACAGAACTAGTGTCTCCATTGCAAGATATCCCCTCCTGGGGATTTTCTACTACTTTCACTTTCCGTACAATTTTAAATGGGACTAATGGAAATAATGAGACTAATGCCTTTAGTTATACCTTAGGGAGGGGGCTGGAGAATTAGGTTTACCATAAAATAAACCTGTTTGTACTGTGCTGGCAGATCCCATTGTCAGTTGTAAACTAGATGTGCACCTTGTCTCTCCTAACAAAGGGTCTCTCAAGGCTTAGGTGGCACATTGTATGTTAACGCACTTAAAAAAATCCCTTAATCTGTTCCCTTTGCACATTTCTAACTATTCTAAACAATAAAAGCTTCATATAAAGTCATGTGTATAATCATGCTACAAAGCAGTGTTTCTCAACTCCAGTCCTCAAGGCGCCCCAACAGGTCATGTTTTCAGGATTTCCCTCAGATGAAACGGCTGTGGTAATTACTAAGGCAGCGAAACTGATCAAATCATATGTGCAAAATAATGGAAAGCCTGAAAACATGACCTGTTGGGGCGCCTTGAGGACTGGAGTTGAGAAACACTGCTACAAAGATACAGCAAGAAAAGTAAGAATTTGTTTATTTAAATCATTTTTAGGTTTGCTGGGTAATTAAAAAACATGACAAATGTAGGGTGGGGGTTTTTCAAATTTGACTGAAAAGGTGGAACTATGCTTTAAACAGAACATATCCCAGGGTGTTTGTAGGTAACTAAACATTGGGGTTGATTGAGATATTGTTTGCTACGTTCACTTTAAATACCATTTATGTTTAGGGAAATCTAATATAACAGCATTTTTCTTGATTGAAATGAAAAAAAAAAACAATCTCGGTTAACATTCGTGTTTTTAAGTGAATATTGATTAAGACTTTAGTAAATCAATCTCATTGCTGGGGCATCTCACCTGCTTCTGTTTCCTGGTAACTTTTTATCCTTACCTATCAGCATCCTCCTGAGTACAGCACTTTTTTGGGGAGGTTGCTCCTGTGCATACATTTTTTGGATATTGGATTATTTTATCATTTTTTTTGGTTAGGGATTTTTCCGTATATCAATAAACTTTTTATGTCTTTCGTAATGTGACAAATTTACTACTTGTTGAGTGGAAAACCATTTGTGAGGTTTTTTTTATTTCTTTTTATGCGTTTCTTTTTTAACCCTCTGCTACCAAATGGTGGTGGTGGTGCAGTCTTTAGCTTTTATGATATTCTGGGACAGCTGAGAAGTACTGTATGTATTCCTGTGTATCCTTTTATTAATGAAATGGCTGTAGGGAGATAATATCACAGGGAACATTTCTTTCCATTTAGGCAGAGGCCACAGGAAAACTTTCCATCTAAGCAGAGATACATTTCTACAAAATAATACATAATAAATATTAAATTCCTAACTGTCATCATGGTTTCTGGCCACAGTTGTGCAATGGGTTGTATTTTATCAGTCTTACATTCAAAAGGCTGCATAAATACAAAGAAGTTTTTTTTAAGCTTGTTGAGAGTTCATTAGATGCAGTTTAGTGTGAGCCAACATTATGTCAGCCTACATATACAAATACATTTCAGATGTGGTGGTGACACTTACATGATTTGCTGTACTGACCAAAACAGGAAAGATGTGGAGGAATGTATTTTTCCCTAGTGTTTGTTTCCTGACTACATAAAGAGACCGTGAAGGCATTCTTTTACTTTTCGTAATCAAACATATATCTTTTATATGACTTTGCCTTTTACCTATAAAATACATGCATCATCCATTATGGCATTCTGTATCCATGTGAAGAGTTTGTACAAGTCTAAAGAAGGACTCCAAATTCTAAAGGTTTAGGTATGATAAATGTAATGAACAGTATAATTCATACTTTGCTCCTTTGTGGATTCTCTTATTTTTCTTCTGCCTGCATGCTTTCAGTCCCTGAACCATGCTCCATAGCACTCAACTTGAAGTAGTTGGCCCATTAAAGACTTCCTGGCTTTCTGGAACTGTGCAAAAGGTTTGAAAAATTGGGTTTTTAAAAAACTGTATCCAGTAAAGGATGCCACTGGGATAAATGTAACATACACATTACGCTTACTTACCCAAGGCTTTGTTTTTAAATAGCAGTAAACTCATATTTTTTATAAAATAAAATAAATGCAATCTGTTTAAATATTAGACTGTGCCTTCTGTCTCTCTCTTCTTTTGTTTCTTCTTTCAAATGCAAACATTTTTCTGCTATTTTCAGACTTCCTGCTCTAGGGTGGCTACATTTGTTCTTTATACTCTCCATATGTATTAGGAATGTAGCCATACTTTCCTGCTTGCCCCTAAGATGGACTACATGTCTAGGTGTAGATGCATTCTGCACTATGGGAATTGCAGTATGCATACATCAGAGCATTGTAAAATAGAGAAGAGAGGGCGCACCATCTGGAAGGTCCTCCAACTGGCTGGGAACAGTCTTGGTGACCTAATCACTTTGTGTCTACTATGGACCTTGATATGCTTTTATCATTAATTTGTTTGTGAGTATACTATTTTTATACATTATTAAAGATGCCACCAAAGATGAGTAATGCACAAGGTTGGTGCGACCTCTCTTCTTTTTTTTTTTACAGTGTTTCCTTTGGGTTTTTTTCCCCCAACCCTTAGAGGGCAGTAAAACCAGTGCTTTCACTTGAACCACCAAGAACCTGTGATACATCCATCACCATTACACCACTCTTGAACGCAGGAGAATATTCTTGTACTGTCTATACAGCAGAGCATGTGACCAGACTTTACAGTAGTAGCAGTGAGGTTTATCAGAGGAGGATAGGGAGCCACCATAGGACATGAAAAAAAGAATAAAAGTAATAGCAAGAGACTTAAAAAAAAAAAACAAAACTGTGATATTTTAGAATGAGTGATATAAAAAAAAAGTAAATTTAGCGTCACTTTATTTTTCCTGTAATTCTTTTTCAAGGCACAAGTGTACAATTTTCATCTGTAACCTATTAATCATTGATTATCATTGATTCTCATTTATATTTAAAGCTGAATTCCAGGCAGTTATAAAAAGACACAAATTAATCTAACTCTGTATCCATGAATACATCATTGAATTTATTTTTAAAAATTCTAGTTAATGTTTCTGAATTTAACTTCTTTGACTATGTATCAGCCTCTTGCAATCCCCTATACAGCAGAACTAAGAGAGGGACAGGCAGGACTGGAAGCCAGTTGTGAACTGCAAATATGTTGACATGGAACATGCTGATAGGAAAAGTGAGCAGAGGGATGACCTCATCAGCCTGCTGCTGCTCTTTAACTGTGCAGTCAGTCTGCTTGAGGTGGAGAGAGGATTTGTAAGAGAATAAAAATCACACCCACATACATATACATAGGTTGAACTGGATGGACCTCCTATTTTGTTCCTCCACCTGCCATAGCTGTCATTACATTTATTAACTCTAGGGGCTAGATCTACCACACCAGAGGCACAGCTGCAGGAGGAAAACCAAAGAATATAGGCTAATTGCCTTCACACAAGGTGACTTTGCTTTGACACTTGGGTCTGACAGACAAAGCTGTCCTTTTTTTCCTCAGTTTCCCATTGCTTTCTGACATTTAGTAAATCCTTTATATAGAAAAGTATCGTCTGTCAGATTCAAAGTGAGAGGCAGAGGTTCTGCATACAGAGCTTATACGTTTTTACTTTTATTTTTTACAGTATTCTGTATTTAGATGTTTACTTTTTTTTACATTTATCCTTTTTTAATCTTTTATCTTTTTTTCATTGTAAGGCTGTTCCTGTCATGTCGAGGAAACATCACCTTTAGAAGATTAGGAAGTCTTATTAAATGAACCTAATGAAAGAGATAGAGAAAGAGAAAGATAAATAATAGTTAAAACATACAACAGAGTTGTACAGCAGACCAATTAAAAACCTTTTAGTGAATTAAAGTCATCAAAAAAAGTGTGTGTCCAGAATTGAATTGATAAGCATGTAAGTATGTTTTAGAGAAGAGGCAGGTTTTATCAGGAAAAAAAATTACAATGTATTATTTCACAGAAAAAAAGCCAGAAATATTGTATCCAATGCACACTATGTAAGCAGCTATAGTAGCCTTCAGTTTCAGAGGGAGACACCAGACACATTTTAATGAAGAAATCATAGTTAGAGTGTGTTATTTTATAGAAAAAAGCCATAAATATTGTACAGACTTGATGCACATTATATAAGCAGCTTTTTTAGGCTGCGGTTTCAGAGGGAGATACCAGACAGGTTTTAATCAAGAAATCAAAATTTGAGTGTTTAAAAAAAGCCAGATATAAGTACAATGTACAGGCTTGCTGAACATCATATAAACAGTTTTATTAGGCTGCAATTGCAGAGAAAGAGACCAGGCAGGATTTAGTGTGAAATACAAATTAGAACATACTGTGCAAACTCTGCCCAGTGGCCCAGTCTGGACATCCAATGGTCTGTGGGGTCTTCACTTCAAAGAGGTAATAATATGGTTTAGGCACTTTTTTAAATTTGCAGATGCAGTACCTGCTCACCCCTACTAGCTATGTATGTAGAACCTCTGCCTCTCCATTTAGGACTGCCTGCTGTTATGAATATGGATGGTTGCCTAACTTTATTAACAGGTATAGCAATAGGGAGATTGAGAATGTGTTTCTTTGGTGCACCTAACAATGTTTTGATTTTACTAAACTGTACCAAGAAGGTATGCGGTGAGGTACCTGCAAACAAAGGGAAGCTTTGCTTTTATTAGGAACAAACTTTTGCTGACTCAGAAATTAAAAAATTATAAAAAAAAAAAAAAAACTGAATAAACGATATTAAAAAAAATATACCTCTGTCAAACAACACAAAAAAGTAGCCCTAGAAAGGACTGTTTGGACTGGGCACTGTAATCACAACAATACAGTAATATGTAGCCCATCCCACTGCAATTTACAGCGATGTAGCGCATTACAGTACAGTGAAAACTGAGGCCGCACTATGTAGCTCATCACCCTGCAATTCACTGTAATGAATGACTTCCAAGCAGCATTGCTCCTGCTCCATCAGAAATGACAAACTGTCTGTAAGAACCAGGAATTGGCTAGTCTATGTGAAAATAGCCCTATTTAAAAAAAAAATAAACATACAGCACTGGTATAAAGGAAAACATCAGTTAATCATTAATAATAAAGCATCTTACATCCTATGGGAAAAATAACAGGTTTTGAGACAACTATAGCAGTTTTTCATCAACCATCCCTTTCCAATACATTTTACATATCTAAATAACCCAGTTTCTGTTCTGTTACGTTGGTCATGCATTCCAAATGCATGACCTACATTTGTGATTGCTTTCATAGCAAAACCAAAAAAGAAACCCTTGAAAGAACTTTTACTTTCTATAGATACTTGTCCTGTCTTGAGTGTGCTTGTTTAAACCAAAAGTATTGTCCTCCATCTGCCTGATTTGATTGGTGGTGACATGTAATCCTCAAGCTCATTATTTTACAGACTTATTACTTATTTCTTTTCACCAGAGGAGCCCAACAAGCTTCTTTATTGTCTTTAAGTTTGTGTAGAGAACAGAAAGAGACATTGTCCTAAAAGATAGAAAGATGTCTCTGGAAATTACAGACATAGAGATATGTTCAGGACTGCCAAAAATAATGCAACGGTTAATTTCCTGAGGTAAGAATTAAAATATGCCTCTCAATAGATGACTAATGTTGTTATTATTCTACAGTATATAGCTGAAAAGGAAAGTAATAGTCTGACAAGTACTATCAGTGAAACTTCATTTATTTTTTGTTGCAATTTCTAGTCCCACTAGACTGTAAAAACAGTTATTATGTTGAACATTCCTTAGCTTAATGGTAAAATGCAACCATCCGGTTTAAACATTTCAATTCTCTTTATTTTTGTATTGAATTTAGGCTCAACTAATGGTCACCAAACACAAACCTACAGTACAAATATGTCCAGTCTATGGGCATTCAAATAATTATACACATTCTTAACAAGCAGTAAATGAGTTTTAAAACAAGCCCTTACTAGTCCTTTTGCCTGCAGGCCCTGTGGAGCAATTCATCCTCAATGTTCACAGCAAAAGCACTAAACTTCTCTCAGTAGCTCATATCAGCCTTCTCCCTGCTGGCAGTGGTGACTTGGCAGCCACTGGGATAGGGGAACAAGGTGAGCTGAGCTGCTGGTAAGTTTTTCAGTGCTTCTCGTATGCAATTATAGGATGAATTGTTCCATAGCGCCTGCAGCTACATCCTGCTTCCTACTGGCAGAGGTGACTTGGCAGCCACTGGGATAGGGGAACAAGGTGAGCTAAGCTGCTGGTAAGTATTTCAGTGCTTCGTGTGTGTGAAATAATGGGATGAATTGTTCCATAGTTCCTGCAGCTACAAAAGTCAATGAGAGCTTTTTAAAGCTTATTTACTGCTTGTTAAGAATATGGAAATGCTTGAATGCCCATTGCCTGGCCACAGGTTTACTTTAATGTAAGTTAATATTTGATAGCTTATGGACATAGGGCACATATTTACAAAAAATTTTTGTAGAAATGTGTTCCTCCTGGGTAGAAAAAAAGCATTTATTGTGTCTGCTGTTCCCAATAAAAATGCATGTTTGTAGGATGCAGAACTGCATGCTTCTGGGTATAAGGATTAGATTTGGAATCCTCATGCCATAAGGTGACATAAATTATCCAAGGTCTGGTGTTACCCCAACATCACCTCCATCCCTAATTCAATACAAATATACAAGGGGTTCGCCCTGGGATTTTGAGTGAGGTAAATATGGTTAGTCAAGAAACATGTCATGGAAGTAAAATAATGTATTACAGTTGTTGCCCATCTGAAACACAACAGCAATAACTACAGGCCGATAAAATATGCATATAATGTGAACATGAAACAATCCACATACATGGTAAAACAATACATACCAATATACAAACATCAAAGAAATTTGCAAGCATGAGGAGTAGTACCTGACAATGTTTTGAGAGACCTTCAGGGGTAAATGCTTTGCTAAATCTGTAATACAAGTATTAAATCAAATGAATGAATGTATGTTGCATCAAATAGGCAGAAAGGTGAGTAATCATCGGGGTCAGGCTAGGGGCCCCATACTCACCAATGGGCTGGACCAGGCCATCAGACCCTGACTCCACCGGCGGCGGCAGCAACAAACATCCAGCACGGGAGCTGAGGAAGAGGAGCAAAAAGGTAACCCCAACAAGGGAACAACCGGAGCACCGACATGGCCTTGGTAGATACAAATATGTGTCCCTAGAAGTCTCCCCTTGTCCATGATCATGAACTGTAAAGATGGTAAAAAAAAGTATATGTATATATCAGAAAGACCCTGCAAATAAGGTAAACTTCCTGCTGTGTTAGGTATGCATATTGCAAAAATAATAAGAGTGTATGTAAATGCAGGTGATTTTCTTGCGTTGTTACATATAAATGTATAGGGACCAGCATAAAGTAAATGCTGGCATATGTTGGGAGACTAAAAGGGCAGAAATAAAGGACATTACAGAGTAAAGAAATATTGGGCCAATAAGTGTGCAAGTGCACATTGAGTGAAATAGAGTGGGGGTTAAGGGAAAAGGCAAACGAATGTTCTAAAATGCCAACTAAGCTAAACAGCAAAACAATTTACCTGGGTGTGATGTGAGACCATCCCATCATGGAAGTGCAGCTGGTGTGTGTAAACTCATGATGTGAGTGAGAAAAGCTGCCATGTCAGTCTCCAATTATACCCCCTGGGGGGAGGGACCAAATGCTCCGCCCCCCAACGTCATGTGCGAACAGAGCAGTATATGAGCACTAAAGACACTCATCGCTGCTGGGGCTGCAAGATGCGGTGTCCCCCATTGTTCGGGATGGTAAAAACACAGCCCAAGGTGCCATAAGGTGACAACACTCTGTCCCTGTCTTCCAGTTGTACTTCTGTGTTGTCACTCTGATACACAGATATTCATTGAAGACTACCTTTTCAATACTCATGATGCAGGTATGTTGTACTGTTGTCAGCATCAGTAAATTCACTACAAGAGATGCCAAGCAGCCATTGGCAGAATTCATGTATGTTTACAAAAGTGGCTGAAAAAAGCCATACGAAGTTAAGAAAGAGACAGGGGGGGGTTAAAAAAAAATAAAAGCCATATGAAGATCAGCAGCAAAAAAGAATTAAAAAAAGGGCCAATATATCTACTTCACATATGTGTGAATTGGATGTGGGTTTCCCAGCTTCTAATTCGCATGACATGCGGGTGTGACTGGCTCTCAATGGAGCCAGTTCACACAGGTCTGGGGCGGCCGTGGTCTGCATTCTAAAAGGTTCCTGTGTGTGTTTGGAACAGGGTCAGGTGCGCATTCAGGCAAAAATCCGGACCTGATTCACACCTGAACCAGTAAACAGGAACACACCAGACCCCATGCTGGGAACCGCGGCCTTAAACATTGCTTGGCGTGTTTAGGTAAGGATCAGACTGTGATTTATTTACCATCTAGAAATAACTAGCTCTTCAAAAAACTGAATGTACTAGTTAACAGCAATGTGAGGATGGTTAGATATCTCACCAGCTGGTGTGAGAAATCAGCTGATTGATTACCACTCTTATTACTCTTATATACCACGCCTTATTTTCCTCAATCTATGGCAATATTTCAGTGTTGAGTAGAACAGTAGAGTGTTGTGCCATGTTAGCCATTGATGAAAGTAAATAGGTTTGAATGTAAGAGCTGCACTTTAAAAACTGGTGATATACAAAAAAGATCATGTACTTTTTTGAGCTTCGGGATACTGAGCCTTGTGATGTGAACAGCCTGTTTGGAAATAAATTCGGTTACTGAATGTTGTCACGTGTAGGCTTAGGCGCAAAAATGTGCAAAGGTGCTCAGATGTGAATGGGGACTAAAGTGTATTGCTTAAATTCCAAATTTGCAATTTGTACAGTAGTGAAATATTTACCAAAAGAAAAAAAACCCTTTTGCCTATCTCTTCACTTTATTTCCTATTTTAAGCAAAAAAAAGAAGAAAACTTCAGTCATTCATAATAAATGAAATCAGAGGATCTTAGAAAGGAGTGATTCTTTGCACATGTGAATACAGAAAGATACAAGGAAAGTCTTGAATACCCTTCCGCACGCCACTAACCGAATATACATGCTGGCTTCGTAAAACATTACAATCTACAACTTTTAACTTTCTTTTATGCATTTCGATTAATACAAGCAGTCTTTATTTTGGGAATTATTAGCATGAGAAGCTTATATTAAAATACAGTTAATTAATTTAATTATTTGTAAAATGCCTGATAATATATATAAGTGAAGTGTCACTGATATGGTATTCAGGCCTACTATTTCTGTTTTCAAGTGATAGTGTGAAGTGTGATCCTAGAACGGAGATCTTTAAGTGACAAGCTAACATTGCATTGTTACATTTCACTGGCACTTGTGAAGTGGCTCTGTGGAGTACACCTAAAATGTTGGCTTCATACTTTGCAAGTCAGGAAAAGACTGAGTGTTGAATGTTGAAAAATGTTGAAAAGATGGTAGTTAAAAACCTGAAGCGTATGTAAATAGGAACAATTAATTACTTTTATATTTTGTTCTTTTAAATATACCATTGAAAGTGTTTTGATATATCTGTTTGATACGTGCAAAATTATCTGGTGATCTTGCCAGAAATCCTGTACTTTTCTCAGTCCTGTGTACTGGAACCTGTGTACTGGAAATATTATCTTAAAGCGGAGCTCCAGCCAAAAGTGAAATTTCCACTTTAAAATACCCCCCCTTCCTCTGCCTAACATGGCATGAAATTTTGGAAGGGGGGAGCAGGTACTACTCCCACTAGTTTTGACAGGAACCCGCTTCCACTTCCGTTCAGATTACCTAGGCGATGCAAGTGGAAGTTCTCCTTCCCCCCTCCCTCCCCAAAGTCTTCTAGGACACGTCACAGGTCCTAGAAGACTACGGGACCATTCACAAAGCACAGCGCGACTCGCGTATTCCCAGTGGGCATCCAGCTGTGAAGCCGAAAGTCGCACAGCCGACTTCCCACAGTTAGGATGCCAGCGCTGGAAACCCGGAGGCTAGTGAAGGACTAGCCACGATGAGGACAGCACTGGATCCCTGGACAGGTAATTGCCCGTTTATTAAAATTCTGCAGCTACAGGATTTGTAGCTGCTGGCTTTAAATTTTTTTTTACAGACTGGACAACCACTTTAAGTAGAGATGGCAGCCCTTTCTAATTCACTTTTGTAGATTGCATAATACTGTCCTACTATGTTGTAGAGATGAGGGGATAGAGAGGTATACAGTAGCCCTAACACACTTCCTGTCCTAGGGTAACGACATTGCTCCTCCATAGATACAGTACAGCATTGTATGTGAGTGTTGTCACCCTCAGACAGGAATTATATCTCTAGCAAAATCCCCAAGTAAAGTGAAAGTAAAGGCAAAAAATCTTGTAAAAAGAAAACAGCAACCACATCTAAAGACTAGTAAATTGCAATGTATTGATTTTTGGGAATAGGCACACTTTGACTAGCTTTTGTTATATTTCTAAAATACTTCTTATTGCAATGTAAGGTAATCAGATAATAATATTTGTTATCTGGTTTGTTTCATTGTTGACATTGGAGCATACAATTTCATCAGTGGGCACCATTAAAACATTGATTTTGATCGATAAATATTTATTATCTCACAGTCGTGTTTTTTGTTTTTTTTACCAATTGAAAGACCTGTTTCCATATTAATTTTAATTTTTTGGACAGATGGCCTCAAGTTCCCATCAAGCACACTTAATAAACAGAATTCATAAAGTCAATGACGGCATGCTGCCCAGGCCATGAAGCAGCAATCTACACCAATTGACAACATTTCCAACACTATGGTTCATAGTTGGTATGTGGTTCTTCTGCTGAAATGTTGTCTTTGTTGGGCACCAAACATGTCTACTGTTGTGTCCAGACAACTCTATCTGTGATTCATCATTCCACAGCATATTGTTCCAGAAGACACGCTTTTAGGTCAATTGCAGAACTATACGTGCTCTTAAATTAAGCAGGGATCGGCAGTGTGTGCAGTGAACCTGGCCGTCTAATCCAATATAGCAAACAAAAGAAGAGATCTAGTGCTCAAGGCATGGTGTGACCCCTCTGGATTTTTATGCCCTGTACACAGGATAGGATTTTACGACAACATATGTTCGATGGAAGCTTGTTGTCAGAAATTCCGACCGTGTGTAGGCTCCATCTGACATTTACTGTCAGAATTTCCAACAAACAAAATTTGAGATCTGGATCTCAAATTTTCCGACAACAAAATCCGTTGTCGGAAATTCCGATCGTATGAATTCCAGGCATTCTCAGAATCAAGCACAATATTTCTCGGCTTGTCGTACGTGTTGTACGTTAGACATGTGCACACTGAAATATTTCTTTTCGGAATTTCGTTTTCGTCTGAAAAATAAATTTATTTAGTTACTCCCGAAATTCGTTTTTATTTATTTCGTTTTTCGTTAAAAATTGCATTCGTCCAAAAATCCAAATTAAGGTCGAATCTGTCATTGAAGGCTTATGGTGTCTGTCGAATGTTCAAAGAAGATTCGACGGAGCAGCTAAACTGTACAATGCCGTATAGTTTACCTACTCCGTCGAATCTTCTTAGAACTTTCAACAGACACCATAAGCCAAAGTACGTGTGTACTTAGTTCTAGCTATTTTACTGCTCCTCCTCTTTGGTTACAATCAGCCAATAACATTCATCATCATCATTATTTTTATTTATCTTTCCTCCCCTACGTCGAATCTTTCCTCCCGTACGTCGAATCTTTCCTCCCCTACGTCGAATCTTTTCTCCCCTACGTCGAATCTTTTCTCCCCTACGTCGAATCTTTTCTCCCCTACGTCGAATCTTTTCTCTCTACGTCGAATCTTTTCTCTCTATGTAGAATAATCTTGGACTAATAGAGTTAAGGTTAGGCACATTCGACCACAGGTTTGATGGACACAGATTGTTATTGTCATCATCATGTCGAATCTCCTATCTATATCGAACTGTTGTAGCAACGAAAACGAAAATAAAGCATTTGTTTATGTTGGATCTTTCGTTTTTCGGATTCTGCACTTTCATTATCGTTTGTTAAAACGATAACGAAAATACCTGAAATTCGGACGAAAATGCATTCGGACGAAAACGAATGCACATGTCTATTGTACGTAACCGCGTTCTTGACGTTCGGAATGTCCGACAACATTTGTGTGACCGTGTGTATGCAAGGCAAGTTTGAGCCAACATCAGTCGGAAATAAATCCAGGATTTTGTTGTCGGAAAATCCTATTGTGTGTACAGGGCATTAGAAGGCAGACCAGGTATTGAGTAAAAAATGTATTTATTGAAAACATACAATAAAATTACAGTATCAAAAAAGTAGAATAAAAAGTACAATAATAATAACAAGTAAGCTCAGTACAAGACCGTGAGCATAAAACTTAGCTGACCTAGAGACGTAGATAGGCTAGCCAGAATACATGCTAGAAAATGACGCCTAACATGTTTTGGACCATGTTGTCTATCTTTAGATAATTAGTATCATTTAAAGCAATGGTACAATGTTCTATAAATATAAATATAATGAGCATTAATATAGATATAAGTAACAATGCAATTCAGTACAAATTTATCATTAGAGTTATACTTCGACAGGAAGCTGCATGTCCAAACACAATGATGACTAAATGGCATTAGAGATTTGTACTTACACTGCTGAGCTGATCACTGATAGACAACCAAGGGGGATGGTAGATGGAAATGGCTGAACTCAATTGGGACACCAAAGACGGCCAGAACAAGATCCAAGTGGCAGACGGCCAAGGGACAGGACCACCATCAGCAGCAGGGAAACAGGAGACAGGACAGCTGATCCGACTGCGAGAACTTCCAGTTGGTAAGGGTGTAAACACCTGCCAAAACTGGCCGGCCACTGAGTAGTGAAGTATAATATACAGCAGGAAGTGGTGGTATTTATGTCTCTGGGAATAAAAGAGAGACAAGAGGATAAAATAAGGGTATTGGGAGCATATCTATTATATATAACAGCACCGGAACAACCTGTGATGGCTGATCACTGTGCTGACAAGTACATATAAGTGAAAAAACCTTATATAGAGGTCTAAAATCATAGAATTAGTAGAATATGCTCTCAACGTGCCTTTGGGCTGTGTGCCTGGATTAGACTGGTACCGCCAGCGTGACACCATCAGTGTGAGTGTCTGAGCTGGCAGTGGGGTAAATATATAGTCAGGTCCGTAAATATTGGGACATCGACACAATTCTAATCTTTTTGTCTCTATACACCACCGCAATGGATTTGAAATGAAACAAACAAGATGTGCTTTAACTGCAGACTTTCAGCTTTAATTTAAGGGTATTTACATCTGAATCAGGTGAACGGTGTAGGAATTACAACAGTTTGTATATGTGCCTCCCACTTTTTAAAGGACCAAAAGTAATGGGACAATTGGCTGCTCAGCTGTTCCATGGCCAGGTGTGTGTTATTCCCTCATTATCCCATATCCCAGAGAGATAGCAAAAACATTAGGTGTGGCCAAATCAACTGTTTGGAACATCCTTAAAAAGAAAGCTCACCGGTGAGCTCAGCAACACCAAAAGACCCGGAAGACCACGGAAAACCACTGTGGTGGATGACCGAAGAATTCTTTCCCTGGTGAAGAAAACACCCTTCACAACAGTTGGCCAGATCAAGAACACTCTCCAGGAGGTAGGTGTATGTGTGTCAAAGTGAACAATCAAGAGAAGACTTCACCAGAGTGAATACAGAGGGTTCACCACAAGATGTAAACCATTGGTGAGCCTCAAAAACAGGAAGGCCAGATTAGGGTTTGCCAAACAACATCTAAAAAAGCCTTCACAGTTCTGGAACAACATCCTATGGACAGATGAGACCAAGATCAACTTGTACCAGAGTGATGGGAAGAGAAGAGTATGGAGAAGGAAAGGAACTGCTCATGATCCAAAGCATACCACCTCATCCTTGAAGCATGGTGGTGGTAGTGTCATGGCGTGGGCATGTATAGCTGCCAATGGAACTTGTTCTCTTGTATTTATTGATGATGTGACTGCTGACAAAAGCAGCAGGATGAATTCTGAAGTGTTTCGGGCAATATTATCTGCTCATATTCAGCAAAATGCTTCAGAACTCAATGGACGGCGCTTCACAGTGCAGATGGACAATGACCTGAAGCATACTGTGAAAGCAACCAAAGAGTTTTTTAAGGGAAAGAAGTGGAATGTTATGCAAAGGCCAAGTCAATCACCTGACCGGAATCCGATTGAGCATGCATTTCACTTGCTGAAGACAAAACTGAAGGGAAAAGGTCCCAAGAACAAGCAGGAAATGAAGGCAGTTGCAGTAGAGGCCTGGCAGAGCATCACCAGGGATGAAACCCAGCGTCTGGTGATATCTATGCGTTCCAGACTTCAGGCTGTAATTGACTGCAAAGGATTTGCAACCAAGTATTAAAAAGTGAAAGTTTGATGGATGATTGTTAATCTGTCCCATTACTTTTGGTCTCTTAAAAAGTGGGAGGCACATATACAAACTGTTGTAATTCCTACACTGTTCACCTGATTTGGATGTAAATACCCTCAAATTAAAGCTGAAAGTTAAAGCACATCTTGTTCGTTTAATTTAAAATCTATTGCGGTGGTGTATAGAGCCAAAAAGATTAGAATTGTGTTGATGTCCCAATATTTATGGACCTGACTGCAGCTAATAAGATCAGCTGAGATTGATTGCTAACAAGCAACCAAAATCAGCTGGGGCCGGAGTGTTACAGAGCGTTGTGCTAGACAATGGCAGCAACGCTCTGCCACAAAGTTCTCTGATGGGGCAGTGTGGGCCTGCCCAAGGGGGCGGAGTCGCTTCCCACATCGTCACATCACTGGCACGCATGCCGCCTGCCTATCTAGAACTAAAAAATATATAAATGTATGTACATATACATGTCAGACATCTGAACATACATATATATAGCTCTATATGTGGCCATAGCGGTAATGTAAAATGGAATAGTATACAATTTAGTGTTGTGTGTACTTATAGAGAAAATGGTCACTAGGGACCCTAACACCACTCCTATAGATCAAACTCGCATATCCCTGACTGGAAACCTTCCAAATATGGTTTAAAGTTAAATGCCTCATTGAGGCCCGGGGGTGCGGTGGCATTAAGGTGGAAGATCCACCTCAATTCGCTCTGTAAAAGTAACTTATTTGAGTCACCACGTCTTCTGTTATTTGGAATATGATTTAGTGCAAGAAACTGCACTTTTGGGGGTGTGGTCAGGATGCACTATACGACTGTGTCTCCCAAGTGGGAGACCCGGGTCTTTTTTGTTAATGCTGGCGATATGTCTGTAGATTCTTCTCCAGAACTCAAGCTTAGTTTTTCCCACATAATAGCAATTGCATTCACACTGCAGTAGATATACTACCCCTGCGGTATGACAACTGACAAAGTATTTGGATCTAAGCCTTTCTCCATTTGGTAAGTCTACATTCTTTCTAATATCCATATACTGGCAATAATTGCAATTGCCGCATTTGAATGTCCCAGTTAGTTTGGCACTGTCATGTTCGTTAGTTTTGTATTCACTATGGACAAGTTTATCACGTAGAGATAGGGCTCTCCGATAGGTAATTAATGGTTGGGTGGGAACAAATGGTGCTAATGTAGTGTCCATACTAAGTGCCAGCATTTATGTAAAATATCCTTAATCTGTCTATGCTGTTGACAAAACCTTGTAATTACTTGTATGGTTGTGGGTTCTTTATGCTGTTTTTTAGGGAAAAGGAGACCTTTTCTGACTTTGTTTTTAGCCTTTTTGTATGCTTTTTTAAAAATACCATTGGAGTAACCTCAGGCACGTAGCCTTGTCCTCAAAAGGAGTCCCTCTCTTTCGAACAGAACATCACTGGAGCAGTTGCGTCTAGCCCTGATGTACTGTCTGAAAGGGATGGATGTCAGCAGGGTGCCAGGAGGGAAACTGGAGGCCTCGATGATGGTATTTCCCGCTGTGGGCTTTCTGTAAAGCTCACTTTAAAGAGAGCCATCTGTATGTTTAGTGATTGTCAAGTCCAGGAATGGAATTTTGAATGCATCATGAGTCATGGTAAACTTGAGATTGAATGTATTGCTTAAGTTAGTATACTCGAGAAATTCAAGAAGGAATGCAGTAGGGCCATCCCATAACATAACAATGTCATCAATATAACGATGCCAGTCTGTGTCATGCCTGGTGTGTGCCTACATGCCACATCATCTGAAAACACTGATCCCTCCCACTCCCCAGGTACAGATTGTCGTATGCCGGGGCACAACATGTGCCCATGGCTACGCCCTGTACCTGGAGGTAGTGGGAGTCATCAAAGGAGAAATAATTGTGCTTTAGAATAAATTCAAGAGATGCCACAATAAATTCAACTAACGGACCAGTGTATCTTTTTGACTGTAATAATGTGTGTTGTATGACCGAAAGGCCCAGATCATGAGGAACTTAACTGTATCAACTGTAGAAATCGAGAGGGGTCACACCGTGTCTTCAGCACTAGGTATCTTCTTTTGTACACTTGCTCATATGTTCTTTTTGGACAGCAAAATACTTTTTCCTGGCACACCTCATGCTCATGTTAAATTAATGCAGTCTCTTTCTGATTGTTGATGCATATACTTTGACACCAATTATGGCAAGAGTGGCCTGCAGATTCCAAAATGAAATTTTGGGGTTCTTGGAGACTTTGTTTAACGTCAGTCAGCTCTTGGGCTGAATTTGTTTGGTCAGTCAGCTCTAGACAAATTAGCAGTCATTTTAAATCTATGGCACTAGTAGATTATGTTCCTGACAGTGGAATGAAAGATTTCAAATAATTTTGCGATGTTAGATACCATGCCAAGCTCAAAAGCATCTGCAGCCTTCTTTTTGAAGACTCCTTTCACTTGGGCTTTCCAATATGGTCCGCCTGTCAGTTTTTCAGGCTGAACTGATGAGAAGCTCCATGCAGGTCTCTTGGCTGGCAGATGTAAACAGACTTGTATCTGAGCCCATCCAGATCCAGAAAAAAATAATAGCAAGTGGTTTGCTCGTGGTTTGGGTGCAATTTTCTCTCTCTATATATAAATAGATAGTATGTGTGTGTATATATCACATGGCAGCAACCCAATGCATTTATGCATCTAGACATGGTGAACACAACTTTCTGAAGTTCAAACTGAGCATCGGAACTGGGAAGAAAGGGAATTTAAATGACTTTGAATGTGGCTGTCTGTTCCAATTTCCTAATTCACTGGGAATGAAAAAAAACCCCAGAGGTTCAGGAAACAGTGTGATCTCCTTCTGAATGCCTGCCAATCCACCATGGAATGCTTTTCAGTGGGGGATAGGCAGTGCCACCTGTCTGAAAGAAGTCTAAGGAGATTCTAATCATTGGAACCTCATCTGGAACTCCTGATTCTAATTTCATGGATTTGAAGTAGTTGTCAATATAGGGTCATACCTATGTTGATACACAAGTTAGGTAGCTGTACCTGAAAACTACTTTGGTAACAGTCCCAGATTCAAGTAAAAAAAAAAAGGGAGAAAATGGGAAAAAGGGAGGGGCCTTATGATACCCACAAAAAAGTTAGAAACATGTACCGATTAAAATCAAGTATTTATTGAAAAATCATTAAAAATTACCCCAAGACAAAAATCTAGTGGAAGGTTCAGAAAACACCATAATACTATAAAAATACCACATATCAATAAACAGTAAACGGTAGTAAACCATGAGACATGATGTGATGATCCTGATTGCATAAATCGAGATTTCCAAATTGTATAAATCCACCACTCTAGGGGTGTCTAACATTTTTTGTGGGCATTATAAAGTCCCTCTCTTTTCCCCATTTTTTCCCCTTTGGATTTTTTTGATTAGGGACATACCTACTTTTTTACACATAATGAATCTACATTTCTGTTCATTAAGATTATAAGAATAAATACACTGGGGGGTTGGATTCAACAAAGCTTCTGCACTACTCTTCTGGTATTAATTCCTCTTGTTAATGTATTGCACCAAATTCATGAAGCATATGTGACACTTTTGGCTCTGAGAGGGACTCATGTGCCAAATTCAGACAGTTCTAAAATGCACCACTTTTACATTTTGACGCAATGCCCGCACCAAATTCAAAATAAAATATGAGCAGTTTGAGCTAATTAAGACCAACTTTCTTTTAGCGTACAGAGGGGGACCCTGACACAGTGAGATTTTGCAAACATGTCTTGCATGCATTCTAAATGTAGCACAGCATGCAAACCATCTCAAGTACAAATTCTAGACAGGTACAAAAATTTGGCACATGCTGCACCACTTTTAGAATGCACCCAAGACACTTTTGCAAAATCTGACTGCACCAGTCTTTATGAATTCCAGGGAAGGTGACAATTTTTAGTATAAAATATAACACCTTATCTCTAGGCATCTTTTGAGTTGAGATATATTAGTTACTTGTTGAAAGATGATGAACCAGTCAACAATTTCTATGGGGTGTACCTACTTTTTCACATGAATGTATGTGAACAGATATTGTATTTATTTATATACAGTATCTCGCAAAAGTGAGTACACCCCTCACATTTTTGTAAATATTTTATTATATCTTTTCATGTGACAACACTGAAGAAATGCCACTTTGCTACAATGTAAAGTAGTGAGTGTACAGCTTGTATAACAGTGTAAATTCGCTGACCCCTCAAAATAACTCAACACACACCCAATAATGCCTAAACCGCTGGCAACAAATGTGAGTACACCCCCTAACTAAATATGTCCAAATTGGGCCAAAAGTGTCAATATTTTGTGTGGCCACCATTATTTTCCAACACTGCCTTGACTCTCTTGGGCATGGAGTTCACCAGAACTTCACAGGTTGCCACTGAAGTTCCCTTCCACTCCTTCATGACGACATCCCGGAGCTGATGGATGTTAAATACCTTGCGCTCCTCCACCTTCCATTTGAGGATGCCCCACAGATGCTCAATAGGGTTTAGGTCTGGACACATGCTTGGCCAGTCCATCACCTTTACCCTTGGCTTCTTTAGCAAGGCAGTGGTCATCTTGGAGGTGTGTTTGGGGTCATTATCATGTTGGAATACTGCCCTGCGGCCCAGTCTCTGAAGAGAGGGGATCATGCTCTGCTTCAGTATGTCACAGTACATGTTGGCATTCATGGTTCCCTCAATGAACTGTAGCTCCCCAGTGCCGGCAGCACTCATGCAGCCCCAGACCATGACACTCCCACCACCATGCTTGACTGTAGGCAAGACACACTTGTCTTTGTACTCCTCACCTGGTTGCCACCACACATGCTTGACACCATCTGAACCAAATAAGTTTAGCTTGGTCTCATCAGACCACAGAACATGGTTCCTGTAATCCATGTCCTTAGTCTGCTTGTCTTCAGCAAACTGTTTGCAGGTTTTCTTGTGCATTGTCTTTAGAAGAGGCTTCCTTCTGGGACAACAGCTATGCAGATGATTTTGATGCAGTGTGGGGCATATAGTCTGAGCACTGACAGGCTGACCCCCACCCCTTCAACCTCTGCAGCAATGCTGGCAGCACCCATACGTCTATTTCCCAAAGACAACCTCTGGATATGATGCTGAGCACGTGCACTCAACTTCTTTGGTCGACCATAGCGAGGCCTGGTCTGAGTGGAACCTGTCCTGTTAAACCGCTGAATGGTCTTGGCCACCATGCTGCAGCTTAGTTTAAGGGTCTTGTCAATCTTCTTATAGCCTAGTCCATCTTTATGTAGAGCAGTGGTTCTCAACTCCAGTCCTCAGGACCCACCAACAGGCCAGATTTTAAGTATTACCTTGGGGAGTTGCAGACTAGAATACTGCAATCACTGAGCAGCAAGTGATATCACCTGTGATGTATTTCAGCTATCTTGCAAACCTGGCCTGTTGGTGGGTCCCGAGGACTGGAGTTGAGAACCACTGATGTAGAGCAACAATTCTTTTTTTCACATCCTCAGAGAGTTCTTTGTCATGAGATGGAATGTTGAACTTCCAGTGACCAGTATGAGAGAGTCAGAGCGATAACACCAAATTTAACACACCTGCTCCCCATTCACACCTGAGACCTTGTAACACTAACGATTCACTTGATACCTGGGAGGGAAAATGGCTAATTGGGCCCAATTTGGACATTTTCACTTAGGGGTGTGCCGGCAGCACTCATGCAACCCCAGACCATAACACTCCCACCACCATACTTGACTGTAGGCAAGATACACTTGTCTTTGTACTCCTCACCTGGTTGCCACCACACATGCTTGACAACATCTGAACCAAATAACTTTAACTTGGTGTCATCAGACCACAGGACATGGTTCCAGTAATCCATATCCTTAGTCTGCTTGTCTTCAGCAAACTGCAGGCTTTCTTGTGCATCATCTTTATAAGAGGCTTCCTTCTGGGATGACACCCATACAGACCAATTTGATCCAGTGTGCGGCGTATGATCTGAGCACTGATAGGCTGACCTCCCACCCCTTCAACCTCTGCAGCAATGCTGGCAGCACTCATATGTCTATTTCCCAAAGACAATCTCTGGATATGACGCTGTGCACTCAACTTCTTTGGTCGACCATGGCGAAGCCTGTTCTGAGTGGAACCTGTCCTGTTAAACCGCTGTATGGTCTTTGCCAACGTGCTTCAGCTTATTTTCAGGGTCTTGGCAATCTGCTTATAGCCTAGGCCATCTTTATGTAGAGCAACAATTCTTTTTTTCAGATCTTCAAAGAGTTCTTTGCCATGAGGTGCCATGTGGAACTTCCCCTGATCAGTATGAGAGAGTGAGAGCGATAACACCAAATTTAACACACCTGCTCCCTATTCACACCTGAGACCTTGTAACACTAACGAGTCACATGACACCGGGGTGGGAAAATGGCTAATTGGGCCCAATTTGGACATTTTCACTTAGGGGTGTACTCACTTTTGTTGCCATCGGTTTAGACATTAATGGCTGTGTGTTGAGTTATTTTGAGGGGACAACAAATTTACACTGTTATACAAGCGGTACACTTACTACTTTACATTGTAGCAAAGTGTAATTTCTTCAGTGTTGTCACATGAAAAGATACTATATATATATATATATATATATATATATATATATATATATATATATATATAATGTGTGTGTGTATATATCACATGGCAGCATCTCAATGCATTTATTGCATCTAGACGTGGTGAAGACAATTTGCTGAAGTTCAAACTGAGCATCAGAATGGGGAAAAAGGGAATTTAAATGACTTTGAATGTGGCTGTTGCTGCCAAATAGCTGGTATGAGTATTTCAAAAACTGCTGGTCTACTGGGATTTTCACGCACAACCATCTCTACGGTTTACAGAGAATGGTCAGAAAAAGCGAAGATATCCAGTGAGTGGCAGTTGTGTGGACAAAAATGCCTTGTTGATGTCAAAGGTTAGAGAAGAATGGTTTGAGATGATAGAAAGGCAACAGTAACTCAAATAACCACTCGTTACAACCGAGGCATGTAGAATCCCATTTCTGAATGCAGAACATATCGAACCTTGAAGCAGATGGGCTACAGCAGCAGAAGACCCCACCGGGTGCCACTCCTGTCAGCTTAGAACAGGAGACTGAGGCTACAATTCGCAAAGGCTCACCAAAATTGGACAGTAGAAGAGTGGAAAAATGTTGCCTGGTCTGATGAGTCAGAATTTGGCGTAAACAACATGAAAGCATGAATCCATCCTGACTTGTATCAACGGTTCAGGCTGGTAGTGGTGGCGTAATGATGTGGTGGGGATATTTTCTTGGCACACTTTGGGTCGCTTAGTACAAATTGAGCATTGTTTAACTGCTCTCGTGGTGGGCGGGCGCCATATGACGTCCTCGCTTTCCCAGCCCACCAGAGGGCGTGATCGCGTGCACCTGCCGTGTCACTGGGCACCCGGTGAGTGTGCCCGGCGGCCGCGATGTCCGCCGGGCACCCGCGATTACCGGTAACACAGCAGGACTGTGGATCTGTGTGTGTAAACACACAGATCCACGGTCCTGTCAGAGGAGAGGAGACCGATGGTGTGTTCCCAATACAGAGGAACACCGATCGGTCTCCTCCCCTAGTGAGTCCCCACCCCCTACAGTTAGAATCACTCCCTAGCAAACACAGTTACCCCTCGATCACCACCTAGTGTTAACCCCTTCCCTGCCTGTCACATTTATACAGTAATCAATGCATTTTTATAGCACGGATTGCTGTATAAATGTGAATGGTCCCAAATATGTGTCAAAAGTGTCCGATATGTCCGCCGCAATATCGCAGTCACGATAAAAATCGCAGATCGCCGCCATTACTAGTAAAAAAAAAAATAAATAAATAAAAATGTTATAAATCTATCCCCTATTTTGTAGACACTATAACTTTTGCGCAAACCAATCTATATACGCTTATTGCGATTTTTTTACCAAAAATATGTACAAGAATACATATCGGCCTAAACTGAGAAAAAATTTGTTAAAATTGGATATTTATTATCGCAAAAGGTAAAAATTATTGTGTTTTTTTTTAAAACTTGTCACTCTTCTTTTGGTTATAGCGCAAAAAATAAAAACCACAGAGGTGATCAAATACCACTAAAAGAAAGCTCTATTTGTGGGGAAAAAATGATAACAATTTCATTTGGGTACAGTGTTGTATGACCGCGCAATTGTCATTCAAAATGTGACAGCGCTGAAAGCTTAAAAATGGCTTGGGCAGGAAGGGGGCGAAAATGCCTTGTATTGAAGTGGTTAAACACCACGGCCTACCTGAGTATTGTTGCTGACCATGTCCATCCCTTTTTGACTACAGTGTACCTATCTTCTGATGGCTACTTCCAGCAGGATAATGCACCGTGTCACAAAGCTCAAATCATCCCAAACTGTTTTTTTTGAACATGACAATGAGGTCACTGTACTCCAATGGCCTCCACAGTCATCGGATCTCAATCTAATAGAGCACCTTTGGGTTGTGGTAGAACGGGAGATTTGTATCATGGATGTTCAGCTGTCAAATCTGCAGAAACTGTGTGATGCTATCATGTCTATATGGACCAAAATCTCTTAAGGAATGTTTCCAACACCTTGTTGAATCTATGCCACGAAGAATTGAGGAAGTTCTGAGACAAAAGGGGGTCCTACCGAGTACTAGCAAGGTGTAACTAATAAAGTGGCCGGTGAGTGTGTATATATATATATATATATATATATATATATATATATATATATATATATATATATTATATCAGAGTGAATTTAAATCCCCTGTCTGACTGGTTTTCTCTCTGATGATATCAGATTACATTACGCCCTGCAGTAAGTATGCGTCCATTCACAACGCTGGTTCTGGCCGTTGACTTAGCACAGTGTGGCAGGACATGCTGCTGAATAAGTGCTTCTATTGATAGCAAAGCACTGCAGATCCTTGCTAAAGCTTGAGATACTGCACTGCTCCCTTCCCAAGGACAGCCATCCATTACCAGCTATGACAAATGGTATAAGCGAGGACAATGCTACAGACTGTTTAAGGGAGTGGCTGGCTGAAAAGAAGCGTATTTTAGTGAAGGCTGTAAAATTCTTTTTAAAATCTTTAGAAAGTAAATAGCTTTGAACTGCAGGAATGGTTACATGATACTATTTTGTTCCTTAACAACACAGATTTCAACTGAAGAAAGCCAAGACTGTTATTATGGTGTATTTTATTTAATTCCCCCCTCCCTTTTTGAAGTGTATATTCAAAAATGTTTGCATCCTTTGTTTAGAATCTTTGTGTGAAAAATAAAAGCCAAATAGAATGGGTATTTTTACCATATAATACGGTGGGAATGGAATGATCACTGGAAGATTACAATACAGAGACATTGGCACAGTTTAAGCTTCATTGTCTGTACCCATGAGAACCATGAAAAATGTAACAATCGCTGTAATAATGGGGTAAAGGGTTAAGCAGAGGTGACCAGACAGGAAAAACGTGCAACTCCAGGCAAATATACAGCTAAAATACAGGTTCGTGGACTGTTTTACCTGACAAAATATTTGTAACCCTGTGATTCAAATATTCTGACAACACATACTCAGGATGGTGACAACACTCTGCAAAGTTGCCAGCTCTGTAATTTGCTGTGTCACCTTTCAACTTGTCTGGAATTATTATTCCAGTTCATTCTTATTGTGTGCTTTTTTCCCATACTTTTGTTGTGGGTCACAGGAGTAAATTTACTTATGTTCTCCTGTGACTCTCCTGTGACTCAATGCCCGCTGAGTCACAGGGCAGAGCTGCTCCAGGCTCAGGAAGGATTCCGACAATATTGTCAGGATCCACCCTGCTGCCTGATTGACAGTTGTCTCTGCCTTTCAGCATGCGGCTAAGATCCAGAGCCAGCTGAGTGAGCAGTGGATGATCAGAGCGGAGAGCAGTGACTGACAATCACTGCTCTCGGCTTAGAGCAGATTGAGTGATCAGTGTTCATGTGATCGCTCAGTTCTGTCTTAGAGATGGCATGGGGCAACTGCAGCATCACAGGGATGCTGCAGCATGGGGGTTAGTATGGATGTTTATTTTCATCAAAAGCACATACCATCCTCTAAAGGAAACCTTTATTGGATAATATGGAGGTTCCCATTGCTTTCCTTCTGAAAATGCTAACTGTCTGCCTATCTAGCCAATGTTCTGATTTAATTGAACTAGTATGTTGCTAGTAAAATGGGCTTCTTGAACTGCATATTTTCTATTTTGGGCCACCAATAGAAATTATTGGAGCCAGAGAATTAGCATGATAACCAAGTGGCTAGCATTTTTTAGGAAAGTCTTTGACACACTTCATATTGCTTTCATGACAATTTCCATCTTTGTAAAGCCCAAACTTTATTATTTTTATTTTTTTTTTAGTTTTGGATAGTGGAAGGGTTAGCCCCTTGTCAAGTTGTTATCACTGTCTGTGTCCCTTTAGAAGAGCTCCGTCCCTCTATTTCTACTGGTGATCACTGTTACAGAAACATAAAGTGATGGAAAATCCATATTTTTGGGGTTCCCCAGAATAAGAGGCAAAGGAAAATCTTAAATAGGGACATCTGTTCATGCATAACTGTCTAAGATAGGATTCCCTCACTTTGGGAGATTTCCTCCAACTTCCTGTTGCATCTCAGGGACAGGAAGTAAGTAGTAATCTCCCCAACAGTTTGTAAACAGCACAAAAAATAACCTGCACTTTTAACCCTTCCCTGTCGCTTCCAAAAACATGTTTTTGGCTATACATACACTTTAAAATAAATATAAAATACAGTTGTGCTCATAAGTTTACATACCCTGGCAGAATTTATGATTTCTTGGCCATTTTTCAAAGAATATAAATTATAACACAAAAACATTACTTTCACTCATGGTTAGTGTTTGGCAGAAGCCATTTATTATCCATCAACTGTGTTTACTGTTTTTAAATCATAATGGCAACAGAAAATACCCAAATGACCCTGATTAAAAGTTTACATACACTGATGATTTTGGCCTGATAACATGCACAGAAGTTGACACAATAGGGTTTGAATGGCTATTAAAGGTAACCATCCTCATTTGTGTTCTGTTTGCTTGTAATTAGTGTGTGTGTATAAAAGGTCAATGAGTTTCTGGACTCCTGACAGACCCTTGCATCCAGTGCTGCACTGACGTTTCTGGATTCTGAGTCATGGGGAAAGCAAAAGAATTGTCAAAGTATCTGCGGGAAAAGGTAGTTGAACTGTATAATACAGGAAAGGTATATAAAAGGATATCCAAGGAATTGAGAATGCAATTCAGCAGTGTTCAAACTCTAATCAAGAAGTGGAAAATGAGGGGTTCTGTTGAAACCAAACTACAATCAGGTAGACCAACTAAAATTTTAGCCACAACTGCCAGGAAAATTGTTTGGGATGTAAAGAAAAATGCTCAAATAACTTCAGGTGAAATACAGGACTCTATGAAAGCATGTGGTATGGTTGTTTCAAGATGCACACTGTCAAGTCTGTAGTGTGAGGCCGAGTTGCTGAGAGGGCGCCCCTTGCGGCTGAGTGCAGCACGTCCCTGGATTTGGGTACAGGGAATGCGATGCACAGAGGTGCACGGGTTGCCAGGGATACTGCAAGCTGGCTGGTTGGCTGTAAGTAGCTAGAGTGCGTTGTGGCAGCCGTGCAGAGAGAAGTCTTGAACGGTAACAGCAGGGTAAACCAGGAACAGGGTCCTCAGACAGGCCAGGGCTCAGATACCAAAAGACAGTCCGAGAGAGGTACAGGAACAAGCCGGGTCATACACAGAGGGCAGAAGATCGGAGAGTAGCCAGCCAAGCCGGGGTCAGAGCGAGGAGATAAACAGGAACACAGGTCAAGCCGAGCAGAAATCAAGCAGGGGTCTTCAGAGTATACAAGGCACAGGAACCCAGGAGCTGTTTGATAATCCAGCAAACTGCAAGTGTCAGTGGCAGGTTTAAATAGGCCGGGGGGGTGTTCCCACAAGATCAGGGCGTGCTCACTAGACTCGTCTGCCACCATGACGGTTACTGGCGGAATTGCCCACAACACGGCCATTTCCCTGACAGTGCCCCCCCCCCCCCAAGGGGCAACCTCCGGATGCCCAACCGGGCCCATCTTTCGGGGTAATGAACTCGGAATCTCTGCAAAAGTCTAGGAGCATGTATATTGGCTGCAGGTTCCCAAGAACTTTCTTCTGCTGGGTAACCCTTCCATTTTATAAGAAATTGAATGATCCTACCTCTCCGGCGGCAGTCCAGGATGGCCTCAACTTCATACTCTGTTTCATCTCCCACAGAAACTGGAGGCGGAGGATCTTCTTTCCTCCCTGAAAAAGGACTAGAGATAACAGCTTTAAGTAAGGAGACATGAAACACAGGGTGCACTTTATAAGAACTCGGGAGTGACAGTTCAAAAGCTACTGGATTAATCTCCCGTCTAATCTTGAATGGGCCAATAAATCTTGGTCCCAACTTCCGGGAGGGACAAGGAAGTTTAAGATTTGCCGAGGAGAGCCAAACCTCATCTCCAACCTTAAAGCTAGGGTTCTCCCCCCTCTTTTTGTCATATTGTTCCTTGTAGTCCTCTTGGGCCTTTTGCATGGTTAACTGGAGAGTTTGAAAGTTAGTCTGAATGGATTTTATCCTGTCTTGAACTGCTGGAACTGAGGTCTCTGGAATGACATTAGGTAGAAATGAAGGATGGAACCCATAGTTGGCCCAAAACGGTGATTGATTGGTGGTTGAGTGTACTGAGTTATTGTATGCGAACTCCGCACAGGGGAGTAACAAGGACCAGTCATCCTGGGAAGTGGAGCAAAAACAGCGTAAATATTGTTCTAAGGTCTGATTAGTCCTTTCAGTCTGACCGTTGCTCTGGGGGTGATAGGCAGAGGATAGGCAAACTTCGATAGACAAAACTTTGCAGAGCTCTTTCCAAAATCGGGAAGTAAATTGGACCCTTCTATCCGACACAATGCCGTCAGGAAGGCCGTGAAGTCTGACTATCTCTCTTATGAAGGCCTTTGCTGTGTCTGCAGCGGAAGGAGTACCTATCATAGGCACGAAGTGTGACATCTTGGACAGACGGTCTACAACAACTAGAATCGTTGTGAATCTTTCAGAGGGTGGCAGCTCTACTATGAAGTCCATAGATATATTCCTCTATGATTGTTCTGGTACCGGCAAAGGACGTAGCAGACCCCAAGACTTAATGTTGGACCCCTTGTTTCGCTGGCAGGTAGTGCAGGAGCTTACATACTTTTTGCAATCAGTTTTCAAGGTAGGCCACCAAAAGGATCGCTGAATAAGATCCATAGTTTTCGGTACACCGAAGTGGCCAGCAAGTTGATGATCATGTAAAGTTTGTAAGACCTGGATTCTGGCTTGTTGTGGGACAAAGATCTTGTTCTGATACCAGAGATACCCCCCTGGCTTCTTAAAGAGGAAGTCTCTGGTTCCTGGCATTGGAGGGAGGCCTGTTTAAGAGAAGAGCTTAGATCAGGTTGAATCAAAAGAAAGTTCTGTGGAGACAAGATCATACTGGATGTTGTTTCTTCTGGGGTATCAGGAAACATTCGGGATAAAGCATCAGCCTTGCCGTTCTTGGAGCCAGGGCGGTAGGTGATGTGAAAGTTGAATCGTGAAAAGAACAGAGCCCAGCGAGCTTTGACAGGGTCTCAGGCGTTTGGCAGTGCGGAGGTACTCAAGGTTTCTGTGATCGGTGAATATCATTATTGGGTGCGTGGCTCCCTCAAGAAGGTATCTCCACTCTTCTAAGGCTGTCTTAATGGCCAGAAGCTCACGATCACCTACATCGTAATTCCTCTCGGCCTGGCTCATTTTCCGGGAGGAGAAGGCCACAGGGTGAAGCAGAGACTTGGGTCCCAGGCGCTGTGAAAGTACTGCTCCTGTAGCTACCTCTGAGGCATCAACCTCTAAAATATAGGGCAGGGCAGGATCAGGGTGTCGAAGAATTGGTGCAGAAGTAAACAAAGACTTCAGTTTCTCAAAGGCAGATTGGGCTTCGGAGGACCACAGGAAGCGAACATGTAGGCGGTTTACTTGGGTTATGGGCGAGATGATGGAATAAAAGTTCCTTATAAACCTTCTATAGAAGTTTGCAAACCCTACAAACCTTTGTACACCCTTCTTGTCTGACGGAGTTGACCAGTCTAGGATTACCTGCACTTTCTGTGGATCCATAGCTACACCACCAGTAGAGATATGAGCCCTAGGAATTGTATGGATTTCTTTTCAAATTCACACTTTTCTGCTTTTGCGTAAAGTCCGTGTTTTCTTAGTGTGAGTAAAACTGTCTTTACGTGAGTCCGATGGAGCTCCAAGGTGGTTGAGAAGATAAGGATGTCATCCAGATAGATGATGACGAAGTAGTCAAGATATTCCCAGAAAATGTTGTTTACGAAGTGCTGGAAAGTAGCCGGGGCATTACAGAGCCCAAACGGCATCACCAAATACTCAAAGTGCCCGAACCTTGTTCTGAATGCCGTCTTCCACTCATCGCCCTCACGGATGCGAACGAGGTTGTAGGCACCCCAGAGGTCGAGTTTGGTGAACACTTGGGCTGAACGAAGTCTCTGGAAGAGTTCAGGGACCAGTGGGAGTGGATATCGGTTCTTTATGGTGATTTTATTTAATTCCCTTTAGTCCACACATGGTCTTAGAGTCTTATCTTTTTTTTCGACAAAGAAAATGCCGGCACCGGCAGGAGAAGAAGAAGGACGAATGAAGCCCTTTGCCAAATTTTCGTCTATGTACTGTTGTAGTGTCCCCAATTCCACTTCAGAGAGGGGGAATATACGTCCAAATGGAACTTCGGCCCCTGGAAGCAGCTCGATAGGACAATCATATGGCCGATGTGGTAGAACATCGGCCTTTCTCTTATCAAAAACATCCAGGAATTCATGGTACGCCCAGGGTACATCCTGATTAGTGGAGGATACCGACTGGACTGTCAGACAACTGGTGGTAACTCTGGATGCAGGGATGAGGCAATGTTTTTGGCAATAGGGGGAAGTGAACAGGACTTCCTTCTTGATCCAATAGATCTGGGGGTTATGGGCTTGGAGCCATGGGATACCCAAGATAATTGGAGACATAGGTAAACTCAAAACGTCAAAACGTATGAATTCCCGATGGCCATCGGGAGAGGTAATAAGGAGAGGAGAAGCCTCTTAAGTAACAAGGCCGGAGTTAGGTAGGGTGCCATCTGCTAAACGGACTTCCAGACCCCGTTTCTTGTGGAGGAGGGGCAACCTAAGGTTCCTTGCCAGGTTCAAGTCCATGAAGCAACTGCATGCTCCACAGTCGATTATAGCCTGGAGCCGGATCTCTTTTTCTCCCAACTGCAGTGAAATGGGAAGGATGAGTTGTGAGGGAGAAGTCCCGGAAACCTGGAAATATGCTGGAGAGTAGGTAGGTGGCTTCTTGAACTTCCTGGGACAGTCGCATAGAAAATGTCCATTTCCTCCACAATGGAGGCAGAGATTGGCTAGGATACGACGACGTCTTTCATTAGGAGTTAGTGCGGAACATAACAGGCCAATCTGCTTGGGAACTGATCCAAAGGTGGGTGTACTGGCGGGTCTGCAGGGTCGTGATCGTTCGGACTGTCTCTCCCGCAAACGTCGATCCAGTTGGATGGATAATTGGATGAGACCCTCGAGTGTAGTGGGAATCTCGATCCTGGCCAACTCGTCCTTGAGGGATTCGGAGAGTCCTAGGCGGAACTGGTGTAGTAAAGCTGCCTCATTCCAGGCTGTGTCTGCGGACCACCGCCGGAAGTCCAGGGTATAGTCCTCTACTGGTCGCCTACCCTGCTGCAGAGAGTGCAGAGCGGCTTCAGCGGTGGCAGTACGCTGGGGATCCTTGTAAAGTTGTGCCATAGCTGCCAGGAATGCGTCCACCGTGCAAATGACTGGACTCTTTTGTTCCCATAAGTTATGGGCCCAGGCCTGAGGTTCATCGGACAGCAAAGAGATGAGGAACCTGACTTTAACAGTCTCTAAAGCAAAAGTCCGGGGTTGCAGGGCTAGGTACAATAGGCAGGCAGTCTTGAAGGATCTGAACTTTTTCCGGTCTCCGGAGAATCGCTTCGGAATGGGAACTCGGGGTTCTGGAGGCGGGAACATCATCAAGGGAGCCGCAGAGGATTGTTCGTGAGCAGAAGACTCTGACAGGTGTTGCAACTTATCCGTTAGTTGCAGATAACCTTCCTGTAATTTCTGAACTGCTTGGGTCAGAGTGGTAGCTTGTTGGCACAAAGTCTCTAATGGGGACGCACCTCCACCGGCCTCAGTCATGGCTGGATTATACTGTCAAGTCTGTAGTGTGAGGCCGGGTTGCTGAGAGTGCAGCACGTCCCTGGATTTGGGTACAGGGAATGCGATGCACAGAGGTGCACGGGTTGCCAGGGATACTGCAAGCTGGCTGGTTGGCTGTAAGTAGCTAGAGTGCGTTGTGGCAGCCGTGCAGAGAGAAGTCTTGAACGGTAACAGCAGGGTAAACCAGGAACAGGGTCCTCAAACAGGCCAGGGGTCAGATACCAAAAGACAGTCCGAGAGAGGTACAGGAACAAGCCGGGTCATACACAGAGGGCAGAAGATCGGAGAGTAGTCAGCCAAGCCGGGGTCAGAGCGAGGAGATAAACAGGAACACAGGTCAAGCCGAGCAGAGATCAAGCAGGGGTCTTCATAGTATACAAGGCACAGGAACCCAGGAGCTGTTTGATAATCCAGCAAACTGCAAGTGTCAGTGGCAGGTTTAAATAGGCCGGGGGGTGTTCCCACAAGATCAGGGCGTGCTCACTAGACTCGCCTGCCACCATGACGGTTACTGGCGGAATTGCCCACAACACTGCCATTTCCCTGACACACAATAAGGAGGCACTTGAAGAAAGATGGGCTGCAAAGTTGAGTCGCCAGAAGAAAGCCATTACTACGCAAATGCCACAAAGTATCCCACTTACAATACGCCAAACAGCACAGAGCCAAGCCTCAAACCTTCTGGCACAAAGTCATTTGGAGTGATGAGACCAAAATTTAGCTTTTTGGCCACAACCATAAACGCTTCATTTGGAGAGGAGTCAACAAGGCCTATGATGAAAGATACACTATTCCTATTGTGAAACACGGAGTTGGATCGCTGATGTTTTGGGGATGTGTGAGCTACAAAGGCATAGGAAATTTGGTAAAAATTGATGGCAAGATGAATGCAGTATGTCATCAAAAAATACTGGAGGAACATTTGCATTCATCAGCCAGGAAGCTGCACATGGGACGTTCTTGGACATTCCAACATGACAATGATACAAAACACAAAGCCAAGTCGACCTGTCATTGGCTACAGCAGAAAAAAAGTGAAGGTTCTGGAGTGGCCATCTCAGTCTCCTGACCTCAATATCATTGAGCCACTCTGGGGAGATCTTAAACGTACAAGTTATGCAAGACAGCCCAAGAAATTACAGGAATTGGAGGCTTTTTTTTGCCAAGAGGAATGGGCAGCTTTTCCATCTGAGAAGATAAAGAGCCTCATCCACAAATACCACAAAAGACTTCAAGCTGTCATTGATGTTAAAGCGGGCAATACACAATATTAAGAACTGGGGTATGTAAACTTTTGACCAGGGTCATTTGAATAGTTTCTGTTCTCATTATGATTTAAAAAGAGTAAACACAGTTGGTTAATAATAAATGGCTTCAGCCAAACACTAACCATGAGTGAAAGAAAAGTTTTTATGATATCATTCATATTCTCTGAAAAATGGGCAAGAAATCATAAATTCTGCCAGGGTATGTAAACCTATGAGCACAACTGTATATATAACATCTCATGTTATCTACAACATGTCACCAAACTTATGAAGATCATAAATAATTCTCTGTCTTTTTTAGCCCCTTCCTTTCTACATGTACTTGCTTCAGCAATGGCTGCACATCATTGCTCCGAGTCCGCTTCCTAATGTGCGTCAGCATGTCTGCTTGTACTCTGGAAGTACATGTGACAGGGTGACAGCGCAGAAAATCATTTAGAAGACAGGCACATAGCTTTATCATGCTATCTAGCAGGAGGTGCCTGAACTAGGGCTTGGGGCAGAGTTGTGGATGGCTTTGTAAATTATTGTTAGTACTTTGAATTGTATTTGTTGGGTGAGTGGAAGCCAGTGGAGGGATTGACAGGGAGGGGTGGAGGACACTGAATGGTTGGTAAGGTGAATGAGTCTTGCAGCAACATTCCATATGGACTAAAGGGGGATAGTCTTTTTAAAGGTAATCCAATGAAGAGGGAGTTGCAGTAGTTGAGGCAAGATATAACCAGGGAGTGAATTAGAAGCTTGGTGGTGTTATTGGTTAAAAAGGGGCGTATTCTAGAAATCTTGCGGAGGCTGAGGTGGCATGATTTGGACAGGGATTGAATGTGGGCCTGAAAGGACAGTTCAGAGTCTATAGTTACCCCTAGCACCCTGGCATGTGGGGACGGACTGATAGTTGTGCCATTGATCTTGACAGACGAGTCAGGGGAAGGGGCACGTAGGGGAGGAACTATTAAGAGCTTTATTTTAGATAGATTTAGTTTGAGGAAGTGGTGTGACACCCAGGCTAATATGTCTTTTAGTAAATCAGTGATGCGTGAGGTGACTGATGGGGTGCACTAAGGGGTAGAAAGAAAGATTTGGGTATCATCGGCATATAAATGGTAGCGGAAACCATGGGAGGCTATCAGCTGACCCAGGGAGGACATGTAGATCGAGAATACTAGAGGTCCAAGGACAGAACCTTGGGGGACCCCAACTGTAAGAGGAGTTGGAGAGTAGGAAGTGGAGTAGTAAGTGACACTGAAGGTGCGGTGAGATAGGTAAGATTCGAACCAATGGAGAGCGCAGACAGAGCAGAGACCAAGCAAATTGAGTTTTTTGAGGAGGAGGGGGTGATCAACTGTATCAAAGACAGTGGAGAGGTCCAAGAGTAAGAGTATGTAATAATGACCTTTTTGGTTTTGGCTGTTAGTAAGTCGTTTGTGAGTTTTATGAGAGCAGTTTCTGTGCAGTGCTGTGGGCGAAATCCAGACTGAAGGGGGTCAAGAAGGTTATTCTCAATGAGGTGGTCGTTCAGTCGGTTGTAGACTAAACGTTCAATGAGTTTGGAGGCAAAAGGGAGTAAGGAGATGGGTCTTAGGTTGTTAAGATTGGTGGGGTCCAGTGAGGCCTTTTTGGTATGGGAGTGACTAGCGCATGTTTTAGAGGGTTGGGGAAGATGCCAGTAGAGAGTGAGAGGTTGAAGATATGAGTTAAAGAGTGTAGGATAGAGCCAGAGGGTGACCGTAGTATTTGAGGAGGAACAGGGTCCAGGGGGCAGGAGGTTAGGTGGGCATTATAAAAAAAAGTCTAGTGACTTCCTCTATAGTAGCTGGGTTAAACGAGGGAAGTATTGATTGTGCAGGAGGACAAAGAGTGTAAAGTGAGGGAAATATCTGTACAGTGGAGATCTCAAGACAAATTGTCTCAATCTTGTTATGTTCATGTTAGAGATTTACAACCACTTTAGGGTATAACTAAAGGCATAACTTTTGTTTCAGATTTCCATATAGTAAGGGGTTAAGCATCTTCTTCAGGTTTTTATTGCTGTATATGCTGTCGCTCTTGGAGAGATTCTCTCTCTGTGTTATTGTCCTCACCCCTAATGAGCAGGTTGGAAATCTTCCAATGGGGACACTTGTTCTTATGACATCTGTCTAAGAGGTTTATCTTACTTTGGATATACTGTATATTCCCTCACTTCATGTTGTGTCTACAGGACAGAATGTTAAGGGAAATCTCCCCTGTTAGACATATATAGAAGAAAAAAAAGCAACAGAGGTTTTAATCCTCTACCTATCTACCCTATACTACATGTACAAAAATAATTATACTATTACAATGCCATTATATATGAAGGTAATATATTCAATATCATACTCACCTATAAGGGATGCTACAGGTCAAATCTGAGATTTAGATATTATAGCCCTTTACAAAGTACTGATCGGACAATGCTTTTGTATTAACTAAGTTGTTTCGCTGTCCCATGTGCTGTCCCAATCAGACACTCCTCACCAACTTGCATTACAGCAGCGTCTCGGGATCAGGGTAATGAATCGATTTATTACCCACAGACCCATTCATAATGTATGAATGGGTTTGAAGGTAAACCAGCATGGCCATATAAAAGTTGGTCTTTACCGGTCCCATCCCTACTTCTATTCTGTCATTCTGTGACTGAGCAGTAAAAGAAGTAGCATCCCACTGATGATCTACTGGCAGTCTCTCTTCTCCTATATGCATGGCTTTCTGCACTGAAGCACACCCGCTTGACTCTCTCTTTCAATCTCCCAATTCTGCTGTACAGTTTGTACAGTAGACTGCAAGAAGATAATACAAAGACACATTTAGATACTTACACTGCTTGCATTAAAAAAAAAAAAAAATACTGATGTATTAATCACTACTACAATTATTAAAGAGCTGCATTAACATTTGTCTTTATATCTGTCTACAGGAATTATGTTTTAAAAGAAAAGACTTCATCTGTATTTTGGCCTTTCACATAAGAAATATGGGTCCTATCTCAGGCTGCACTATTGAACTTGCACTGTCTTATCTTAACTTTAGCTATTTTGTTATAGTAAGTGTCAGGGTGCAGATAGAGTTGGAACTGGGACAAAAGAATTAGGATTTAATCAGTGAGCCAGTAAAAAACCCAAATGTTCCCAAGTATTGCTGTCCTACATTATCTGCGATACCACACAGAGAGCATGAATAGCACATAGAACAGGCAGTCCTTCAGTACTTACAGAAAGTTAAAATTTGTTTAAACATTTGATTATTTTAGAAAGAGAAATTATTAAATAAGCAGTAGATGAAACATTTTCATGTACAAGTCTGTAGTTCAGCCACAGCTTTTTTCCTTGTCAAAAGAAGTTTATTGAGTATACAATGTTATAAAGATACATAAAGTAAGTTTACAAGGATCTATAAAGTAAGCTCATTGTTTTACAGTAGGGTTTATATAGGTAAATATCATGAAATTTCAAATATTAAACATTGGGTTCACGTAAACCTAAATTAAAGATATATATAATTTCCTTAGTTACTTTTGTAGGTATTTAAATGATTTATACCTACTATACATATTGTTTACAAGTAGAGTGTATATAGGTCAAATAAATTCTGATAATGAGCTTTAATCGTAAGGTGAAGAAAAGGAAAGAGAAAGAAGAAAAAGGGTTGAAAGGTAGAGGTATGGTCCACAAGGTTGTCCCGCTCGTCAGTTTATTATTCTTTTTAGTTCTCTTTGAAGCCTTAGAATGGGTGTCTCTGTAAGTCATTTAATCTGTTACCATGGCAACAGGACAGAGTCATTGAAGTTTGACAGGAACTGTTGTTTTATCCAAGGATGCCAAAGTTTTTCAAATTTTGGAATTTGATTTTGATCGATGGCTACCATCTTAGCATGGGACATTGTATTATTCATTCTGTGAATTGTTTCTGCTAGTACCAATGTAGGAGATTTCCATGCCTTGGCCACTGTTTGTTTTGCAGCCGTTATTAGTTGGATCATTAGTTTGAATTGAGAGAGTGTTAACCATTCCGGTTTTAGATTAAGTAAAGTTAAATATGGATCTGGTTGTATTATTTTTTTAAATATTTTAGATGCAATCACGAAGACTTCCTTCCAGAAGGTTTGGATTACTGGGCACGTCCACCATATGTGTAAATATGTGCCTATTTCTGGGCATCCTCGAAAACAAAGAGCTGAGGTATTAGGTGAATATTTTGCCACTCTAGCGGGTACAAGGTACCAGCGAGTTAGGACTTTATAATTTGTCTCCAGTGCTAAGATGTTGGGTGAAGATGACTTAGATGTGAGCCATATGTTAGACCAGTCCGTGTCTTCTAAAGTTCGTCCCAGGTCCTCCTCCCACCTCTGAACGTAAGAGGGTCTATTAAGATTTGCTACTCCATATAATTGATTATAAAGTGATGAAATTGTACCTTTAGCAAATGGATCTTTTGTACAGATTGATTCAAAAATGGATAATTGGGATAATGGTGTATCCCCCTTTAGCAATGGTGTATAGAAATTTTTGATTTGGAGATATCTAAATATCTCAGAGTTTGGTAGATCATATTTTTCTCTAAGCGATGGGAATGAAAGGAATGATTTAGATGCTATGAAGTCATTTAGTGTCTGAATGCCTGATGTTGTCCAAGCTTTAAAAGAATTTGGGTAGATCCATGCCGGATAAAAGGCCGGATTTCTGATAAAAGAAAGGAGAGGATTGTGTGAAGATTGTAACTGATATTTGGTTTTTAGTTTATCCCAGAGAGATAAGAAGTGTTTAGTTATGGGATTATGAATTTTAAAGCGGTCTTTAGGATCAAGCCATAATAAATTTGATATTAATAGAGGGTCATTTTCTGAAGCCTCTATAAATACCCATAATGGGATTTCCTGTTTTGCATGGTATTTGGACAGACTGGCCAAATGTGCTGCTCTGTAGTAGTTAGTAAAATTAGGGTATCCCAGGCCTCCTTTATTTTTGGGAAGATGTAGTGTGTGTATAGGTATACGTGGTTTAGAAGAGCCCCATATAAACGAAGTTGCTCTTTTTTGTACTATTCTCAAAAAATAGGAAGGAATTGGAATAGGGAGGACTCTGAATAGATAAAGCAATTTGGGTAGAATAGTCATTTTGATTGCATTAATCTTCCCCATCCAGGATAAAGGAAGTTGCGACCATTGTTTTATTAGATTTGTGATCTGTCTTAATACAGGAGGATAATTGGTTGAGAATAAGTCAGAATGAGATGCTGTTAAATGAATTCCAAGATATGGGATTGATTTTTCTGCCCATGTGAATGGGAGTGCAGCCCTAGCCGGGATCAATTCCATGTTTGTGAGTGAAATATTAAGCACTAGGCATTTCTTAGGATTAATCATAAGGCCGGATAGGGCTGCAAATCCATCAAGAGCTGGTATTAAGTTAGGACCAGAGACCTGTGGTGATGATAGAAAAAGTAATATATCGTCTGCAAATATACATAATTTGTGTGTAATACCTCCTACTTCAATGCCAGTTATAGTTTGGTTTGTTCTGATGTATTGGGCCATGGGTTCGAGTATAAGGGCAAATAATAAGGGAGATAATGGGCAACCCTGTCGGGTACCTCTTTCGATATTAAAGGCTTCAGATTTGTATCCAGCATATTTTATATAGGCTTTGGGTTTATTATATAATGCTTTGATCCATGTTAAAAAGTGGGGTCCAAAACCCCATTTTTGTAATGAATATTGCATATATTGCCAGGATACTGTGTCAAATGCCCTCTTAATATCGAGAGATAGAAAACATAAAGGGATTTTCCGTTTTTTAGCAATATGTGCCAATAACACTGCCCTACGTATATTATCGCCTGCCTGTCTATTTGGCATGAAGCCTACTTGATCTCTATGTATTAATTTTCCTATAATGCTATTGAGGCGTTTTGCTATTATTTTTGCTAATAATTTAATATCGAGGTTTAACAGAGAGATAGGCCGATAATTCACACAGGAAGTATCATCAGAAAGGGGTTTTGGGATCATACAAACAATTGCCATTAGTGTTTCTTGCCGAAAAGAATGTCCATCTAGAAGTTTGTTAAAAGTTTCAGTGAGAATGGGAGAGAGTATTTCTGAGAATGTTTTATAGTATAAAGCCGAGTAGCCGTCTGGGCCTGGTCTTTTGTTAAGTTTTAGGTCTTTTATGGCATTAGCAACTTCATCTATAGTTATAGGCTCATCCAAACTGCTTTTTTGATTCTGAGATAACTCAGGTAAGGTTATTTTTGAGAAGAAGGATTCAGCCTCTGTAGGATTAAATTCATTGTTTGTCTTGTATAAAGTTGCGAGATGTGAGTGAAATTTATGGACTATTTTAACTGGATTACAAGTGTAAACATTTTTTGATAATTTCAAACGTATTGGTTTGAAAGATTTGTTAGTTGAATTTAATGCCCGAGCCAAATATGTACCTGGTTTGTTTGTATTCATGTAGAAATTGTGTTTGGAGCGTTTGAGGGATTTATCAACTGACTCAGTGAGAAATAGATCGTATTCCAATCTAGATTTTTCCAGATGAGATTTTGTACTCTGAGATGGATTATCTCGAAATGATATGTAGGCTGCATTAAAATTGAGTTCTAGTTTTTTTGCTAGATTTTTGCGTTCCCGTTTAAATAGTGCCATTTGTCTTTGTATTGTACCACGCAAGACAGGCTTATGAGCTTCCCACAGTGTTATTGGGGAGATGTCTGTTGTATTATTAATTGATATGTATTCCTTTAAAGCTTGTTCAATGGCCATCTGATGTAGTGGGTGTTTGAGCATTATGTCCGGTAAGTACCACGTTGGGTCATGCGCTTTTGGTATGGCTGAGGCTATAGTAGTGTATACTGCATTATGGTCAGACCACGGAATCGGAATTATATCTGATGCAATAATTTCTGGTATCATTCCTATTGTTAGAAAAATATGATCTATTCTGGTGAAGGTTTGATGAGGGTGCGAGAAATAAGTGAATTTCTTTTTCATTGGGTTACTTTCTCTCCATGAATCTACCAGATTGTATTTGGAAAGAAGTTGAGAAAAAGGTAATCTAGAGGTTATTTTGGATGGTGTAAAAGGTGATTTATCTAGAAATGGGAGGAGGACCTGGTTCGAATCCCCACACATTATCACTGTTCCTATTTTGTGTGTATTAATCACTTGTAATATATGTGAGAGGAATGGTGTAGGTTGTTTGTTAGGAGCGTAGTAGGAAATCACCATGATTGCTGTATCCATTATATAACCCATGAGTATCAGGTATCTACCTTCTGGGTCTTTAATTTCTGATGATAAGGTGAATGGTGTGGATCTGTGAAATGCAATTAGAATTCCCCTCTGCTTGGTACAGGCAGAAGCCGTGTAAATTTGTTGATAAAAAGGAGAAATATATTTTGGAGTAGAACCTTTGGTGAAGTGTGTTTCTTGGAGGCATACTATGTGAGCCTTCTTGTTATGGAAAGTACGGAAGGCTTTGGTCCTTTTTTGAGGGACATTTATTCCCTGAACATTCAGGGAAAGTATATTCAGTGGTGCCATGGCAATAGATCAAATAGTTTTGACTTACTTTTTGTTATGCAGAGCTGACTGCGCAGATCAACCTGTGTGGACTGAAGAGATGAATAGATAGAAAAGAAACCAGTGAATTCTGGAGTAAAGAGTAAACAAAAAACATATGAGATTAGATGATACATTGTATAAATTATTTTTTGCAAGTAATCACAATTTACCCGTGAAAGAGAATAAATATCTCTCTCAGGGGAATAAGTGCCTTCGTCACACTCCCACATAATATGGTTGGGAGAATGAGGAGGGCTAATGGGGGTACACGGATCTTCCGCTTACAGGAGAGAAGTGCTATGTCAAAAGACATCAAAATGATGTTTCATTAATTGGAGTGCAGAATATAGTTTTTGTTGAAATTATTTATTCCAGGGTGGTTGTATATGGTTAGTCTTGCCCTAGGCTAAATAATTCAGTTAGAAAGGTACTGTTAATAACTTTGGTATTGATGAAGATAGTTTGAATTATTTTGGGATTTTAACCCTTTTAGAGTAAACAATTACATATTTTATTCATATGTAACTGTTTAGATATGTTAACTCATAAAATTGAGGTTGTATTGCTTCAGATTAGAATAAACAAAAACATAATTCTAGGAACTAGTTAGGTAATAATATATTTGTTTTAAGAAAAGAAAGAAAAAGCTTCCATTACTTCTGGATTATTGAACATATTTGTCCTAAAAAGTAATAAATCTATTGTTATTACCTGATAATATATAACTGAACAAGAATTTCCTTATTTCACTTATATATTCTAAGGCTATATGAATCAGAAGTAATAAGAAATATAACTGGAATGTAACATGATCCCACACAGTGTGTGACTATCAGAATGCAGTTACATTCAGTTATAAATACAGGTTTTTTATAGAGAACCATCTCTTAGTATAATAAATGAAGAGATATCAGGAATTAGGATGTCAGTCCATTGAATCTTCTTGGTCCATGGATGATGTGGCATAACGGCCTCTTTTGTGAGAATGATGATTCCCATTTTGTTCTGAAATTTTCTGGGTGCTGCCTGAAGGTGAAGATGATGCCATTCTTCTGCGTGTGGGAGTGTTGCTGTTTGCGGGTTCTGTCAGATTTATTTTTAAAAGGGTTTGTTGTAGTTCATCTGCTGATCTGCTTCTGTAAATTGTACCTTGGTAGTTAAATCTGACTGAAAAGGGGAAGCCCCATTGATACATAATGTTGTGGCGTTGCAGTTCCATTAGTTGGGGTTTCATGGATCGTCTTTTAGTAATAGTAAGTTGGGATAGGTCAGCAAAAATTTGATAATTGTGTCCTTGAAAATTAAGTTCCTTTTTTTCTCTTGCAGCGATTAGTATTTGTACTTTCGTTCTGTAATAATGAAATTTTGTGATTATATCACGTGGGGGTCCATCTTTCTTTTTGGCTGTGAGGGCTCTGTGTACTCTGTCCAGTTCTAAACGTTCAATAGGGATATCTGGCTTTAGTTCTTGTAATAGAGCAGTAATAGTAGATTGCAGGTCTGTCACAGTTTCAGGTATTCCCCTTATGCGCAAGTTTGAACGTCTGGCTCTATTTTCGTAATCTTCGAGCTTAGTTTGAAGTATTAAATTCTCTTTTTTAATTGTTCCAATTCTGTTATATTTTCTTGGGTTGTAATTTCAATTTCATCCATTTTTATTTCTAAGGCTGCGGTGCAGTTTCCCAGCTCTCTTATTTCTTTGGTTAGGCTTTTTGTTATTTGGTCTGAGGTTTGTTTTAAAGCCTTATAAAGCATCTTTTCAAATTGTAATAATATTACTGGGGATACTGAGGAGGCTTGTGGAGAAGTTTGTGAGAGGATTTGTTCTGTATCTGACTCAAATGGAGAGTCTTGCTGTGACATTTTCTGTCTGTGAGAGCGCCCTGATGCTCTATCTTGTGAGGTGACTGGAGCTGCTTCAGCTGCAGTGAGTGCCTGTGAGCTCTTTGTGAGGTGATTTTTATTTCTGCCATGGTTTCCTCCCAGTACCATATTTCCTGCCCAAACTTTCACAGTTTGTTCCCAGGGGCAAAAAGGTTCAAATGGATACCTTTTGAGTCTGCAGGCTCCGCTTTGTCCTTCTCTTCTCTCCTCAGCGGTGTGGAGCTCTAACAATGCATGTCTGCTCCGCTAGGCTCCGCCTCCTGCCCCCCCAGCCACAGCTTTTTAAGGTCAATACAAGTAAAGGGCACAAACACTAGAAGTTCTACTGCAACCCAAATTAAAATGTCTATAGGAAGTTCATGAAACATAAATAAAATATAAGTCCATACACTGAGGGCTGCCACCATGTGGGAATAGAAGCCAGATTCAAGCAAGGCTGAGAATAAAAACAAAGGGGAGAGGCGCCTCTAAGTCCAGGAGTAAAGCCAATTAATTCATTCGTACAATTGGCAACTCACATATTAGAAGAATTAGAAAGGCACATCTGTAAGTAAAAATCTTGAGAGGTAGCATTGGTGGGAAGTCCAGCTTCCCATCACAGCGGTGACCAGCGGGGATCCGAGCGCTTGCGGAGACAGGAGCTGAGGAACCTGACTTCCCACTTACAGATGTGCCTTTTTAATTCTTCTAATATGTTAGTTGCCTATTGTATGATTTATTAAATCATTTTTACTCTTGCACTTAGAGGCACCTCTCCCCTTTGTTTTTATTCACAGCTTTTTAAGGTGTAGCTGGTATAATTTGGTGATGATTGAACCTTAAGTAAAGTTGGCCCTTTATCGCGTGGCTATCCTGAATGTGCACGTCAATTTCTTGTTAATTTAATAGTATTATAAACCTCAAAATTAAAGCCATCAATACACCAAAATGTAAATTCATTATACTTGACACGGAATATATCACTTTAAATTTAAAGTTAAAGTACATCAAACGTTAAAATGATTTGGCTAAAGTGGGGAAGGCTTAGAATCTGACAATTTTTTTCTGCTGTCTGTTTCTTTTCTCACTCTTTAGTTTATCTCTTGGGGTTTACCAAACATATTACTCTGATTGAAAGTAGGAGGTAACTTTGAACGCTATGTTTAGGTGTTAAGAATGGCAGACAAGACACTGAAATGTATTTTCATTATTTCTACAGTAACCTTGTGTATTTCATGCTTCTCACAAAAAAAAAAAACATATTATTAAAAAAGTGTGCAAATTATTAGTTTTTTTTTGGGAAAACAGCCACAGCCTAATTAGAAAGCCCAACCCCTGCCTGCTGCAGAGAAGGACCCTTTCTCTCTGAGTAGAAGCAGTGGTCTCTTTGCAGAGATTTGACATGATCCTGAGTTCTTCACTTGTCAGGAAGCATGAATTTTGCTGATAGCACACTATAGAAGGGTCACAATTTTGGCAGGGCACAGGCTTTTTTATGTAGGATGTAGCTGCTTGACTTGAAAATTCAATTGGGGTTTAAATTAATTAGCTAATAACAATACCCCTTGCTGCTTTGTTACTGGTACCTGGCTTTCCATGACTAAATGTCTGAATTCCACCAACTACCATCCTCCTAGGTGAAATTGTCTATAAATCATACTTCAAAAATACACTACCACTAAAATAGCTTAGTAACTATAACTATAAAAGAATAGTCAATAATTGCATTACTAAACTTTAAATATGTAATATATACATTTTTGCAGATGGTGCCAATTCCAATCTGGATAAATTATGGCACTTTTGTAAACTCACCAAAGACGAGCATTTTGTAGACACCCAAAATCTAACAAATAATGCTCTGAGTCTGGTCTTTCAGTCTTTAAGTATGTAATATTTGGCTACTGGTTTGAGATTAATCTGGTTTATGTCAGCTGCTTGTCCATTTTACATTACACCTATATTGTGCTGAAATAACTGACACCCGCTTAAGGAATGTATGTCTGTGTTCGGTAATTCTTCACATTGTAGGTCTAATTGTTAAGCCTTGCTCTAGCAAAGTATTGCCCTAAAAGGAGGCACAGTATAGGGTGAAGGACTGCAAAGTAATAAAGTAGAGGAATGTTTACTCTGAATAATTCTAGTAAAATGTTTCAGTGCCTCATGCAGTGCTAGAGAGGCTCCCGGAGGGAGTAGAAACAAAATAAAGAGTGAAACACTAATCTCCTTTTGCGGCAGGGTGTTCCACTTGAACACAGAACATCTATGTAAACTAAAATCAGAGCTGCTTAAATTTGACTAGAGGGAATTTGAAAGATCATCGTTCTGTCCCCCTGTTGAACTTGGAGTCCTCTTGAGTCGTCACTGTGAGATTACAGATGCAAGTTAATAATTTAAACATTGTCAAGATTCTTTTCTCCATAGAAGTCTCGACCATATTTTTTAGAAAAACATGGTATGTATACTTAGATACCTACAAACTGTTAAGTCATACCTTACATAACTTAAATAATATGAAATATTGCTAGATATTTACTGCTAGGACGCATATGGGGACTGTCCTTATTTCCAGAAGCCACAACCGCTAGATGGCTTAGGCATGGCTTAGAGTAGGGACTGGAATCCTGTTGCAATGAATAAACCCTATGGTGTGACATCCATAGAGAGTGGCTTCATTTTCTGTCTTGAAGAAACTAAACTGCAATTCAGTTTTTTTTAATTTTTTTATTAACCACTTCAGCTCCGGAAGATTTTACCCCCTTCCTCACCAGAGCACTTTTTACAATTTGGCACTGCGTCGTTTTAACTGATAATTGCGCGGTTGTTCGACGCTGTACCCAAACAAAATTTGCGTCCTTTTTTCCCCATAAATAGAGCTTTCTTTTGGTGGTATTTGATCACCTCTGCGTTTTTTTTTTTTTGCGCTATGAACAAAAAAAGAGCAACAATTTTGAAAAAAAAAATGTATTATTTTTTTTTTTACTTTTTGTTATAATGACAATCCCCCAATCTGTTTAGGCCAGTATATATTCTTCTGTATAATTTTGGTAAAAAAAAAATCGCAATAAGCGTATATTGATTGGTTTGTGCAAAAGTTATAGGGTCTACAAACTATGGGAAAGATTTATGGCATTTTCATAGCACTTTTATTACTTTCTTTTTTTTACTAGTAATGGTGGTGATCTGTGATTTTTAGTGGTACTGTGACATTGCGACGGACAGATCAGAGATTTTTGACACTTTTTTGGGACCATTGGCATTTATACAGCGATCAGTGCTATAAAAATGCACTGATTACTATGTAAATGTCACTGACAGGGAAGGGGTTAACACTAGGGGGCCATCAAGGGGTTAATTGTGTGTTCCCTATGTGTGTTAGGGGATAGAATTTACTAGGAGAGGAGACATATGTTTTTTTTATACTTAGTAGGAACAAACGATATGGCTCCTCTTCCCTGACATCACAGGGATTTGTGCTGGCACTCGTGCACATGATCGGGTCCCCCACCGTGCAGTGGGCACACGCGCCCCCTGGTGGCCGCTAAAGGAATAGACGTACCCATACAGGATCCCGTGACCGCGTCCGTTGTAGTGATGAAACGCGTAGTGAGGAGCGACGTGCTGATGTCACCGCGTGCTGCGCCAGTCCCGGCAGGAATGGGCGGTTGTTTGAGAGCCGGCCGGCTCGATTTTACTTTCTTTGCCCATTTACTCTACGATGCTGTAAGTGTTCATTCGTCTTTTACTTATTAAAGTCTTTAAGGTTTTACACTATATGAGCATTCCTCTATTTTATGTGAACTCTACATTTGACTGCATTGGGTGCATCGCTACCATGACTGAAGAGCTGCCTGTCTTCCCTTTGAGACCTCTGGCTGGGTTATTAGCCATCCGCTCTCTATGGTCCCCTGTCACAAGGGACCATACAGTTCTGGTAAGTGGCAGTGTGGTTGTAGGTGGAGGCATCTTTTCTATTCCCTGCACTATTCTGAGGTGGTTTGAATTGATTTTCACCGTGATCAAGCTTACTCATTTGCATGGACTTATTTGTGGTTTCCTTTTTTTACAACAATTATATGGACACTTTTTTTTTTTATTTTTTACTATTCTCCATTTGGATAATCCACTTCACATGGACTTTCTTTTCTTGTGTTTTTTTTTATTTTAATTTTTAATTTTTGTTTTTTTCACTCATTTTGTATACACTGCAGTTGTCTAGACAATTAATTTCGTCCATTTTTATATACACATTTTTTGTGTTCTTATTCACAGGGCATTATTATTGTTGTCCATTTGCTTCCACATTTTGGGATTATTTAGTTTTCTCACCATCATTTTGTGAACATATATTTTTCACCAGTACTTAACGCATTGGTTCATGTATTGTGTGTTTTTTTCCTATCATTCATCTTAGCACAGCTCCATTTTGTACCATACGGGATTTCGCCCAGGGGAGCCATTCTGCCGCAGTATATCTGCTTGAGCCGGTCAGGAACCGATTAAAGGATAAGTTCACCTTTTGGGAAAAAAATAATAAAGGCACATATTTTGCATTTTAAAAAATTTGCATTTATTATTTTTTCCATAAGGAACCTGGAAAGCATTGCACCCCTGATCAGTGGATACCATACCTGCATACGGGCTGGCTGTTTACAAGCTGCAGGGCTTGTGGATGGACTACGAGGCCGCTCATCAGTGACCTTGAAGTCCATTTGGAAATACAAGCCATCAGCCACAAAGGATGAAGGCACTTGTAGTTCAAGTCATTCACAGGAAACGTGTGAATAAATGATGCAGAACCCGAGTGCCCGAATGGTCAGTCTGCCCCTGCCATCTTATTATCCTCACTTTATTTTACCAATCTAGAATAATAAAGGTACATTTTCCAATAAAAAAGCATGACAATGCATCTTCAAACACAAGACATACAACGATTTTCACTTAATTGGTGAGCAGCTGATTGAAGTCAGTCAACAAATCAATAAGGATCTTGCTCTAGCAACCATAAGTAACACTGGGACCCTTGTCCCACAGGAAGTTACACGTGAACAATGTAAAACTGGTGCCTGGTAGATAAATAGATGTAAACACTGCAGATGCTCTGGATAGTGGGGCAGTAGAGAGCAGCATTATGCTGCATCTAAGGTATGTGTTGGAGCCTAAATGATACAAGGTGGTGGGGGAATTACTCAACAGGGTTTTTTTTGTTAAAACATGGCTGTGTATTTTGAAGCTAGAAACCCATTTATTACTCATCTATTTAGGAATGAAGATCCTTCAATTCTCTCTGAGAAGATGGCATCAATCACAAATGACATTATCCTTGACAGCAACAGCATAGCCAAATACAGTGTCCTTGAACTACACAAATAAGAAACCACAAAGACAGTGTACAGTTTTGCTGTCCTCAAATGTATGTGTATCTGGTCTCGCATAGATAAGTGCTATAGGCTAAGCTGTGACTGGCAACTTGACCAAAGTTAATTTTTGAGGAACTATAAGCAAATATACTGCTCGTACCTATAATGGCTGTGACTCTTAAAGCAGAACTAAACTCTCTCAATCAACATTAACTATTTTTAATCCTTATGCTGCTAACATTAGCAAATAGACAGGAAGGTACTGTATATTATATTTCCTTGTTTTAAACATTATGTTTACATTCACTTGCTTCCTGGTTTCTGGCCTAGGGCAAAATGATGTCATACATGCCAGAAGTTGTCATGGGCATTTTTTTCTTTCATCTGGAAAGGGGAGGAGGGGGGCTTTCTCAGCTGTACATACACCCCCCTGCCTGCATGTCTGAGTGAAGGGCAGATGGATTCCAAGAAGAAAATGTTACATGAATGCTACATGGATTTCCTTGGCTTGTAGTGTAATATAACAAAAATTTAAATTGAAGCATCACAGCACTGCTAAGAGGTCCAGATAAAACTTTATTCCAATAAAAGTAAGTGGGACAATGCAAACAGTAGCCAACAGGTTTCGGGGGTCAAAGGGCGATCCCTTCATCAGGGCTTGATTGACAACAATGTGAATAGGCTATAAGTGAACTGGAACTTTCATTTTGTTTCCAATGTGATTGCAAGCACAGGTCTTGTCAGCAGCTGGTTTTCACTTCTGGTCTATTCATTGTGTTGTCAACCAAGCCCTGATAAAGGGGGAACTCTTGAACCCCTAAAACTCGGTGACTACTTTTTGGATTGTCCCACTGACTTTTAGCAGAATAAAGCTGTATCTGGACTTTTTAGCAGTAGTGTGGTGCTTCAATTTAAATGTTTGTTTCATTCAAATGGTTCGGCTGGAATACACTTCAGTGGCCCAGAAATCATGCCTGCACTTTTTTGACAGTGCGCCGCACAGTAACGCATGTTATTACATTACACTGAAGTGCAACACAGCTCCTTTGACAAGGGGTGTTGGGTGCCTTGCATTGTGGTAACGCATGTGGGAATGTGCATGTTCCCACAATGTGATAATGTGAATAGGGCCAAAATGCTTTCTGATGGGGATGTCACAAGGCTGGCTGAACAGAAATATACGGTACATCTTTTGACATTTAAGCAATTTCACATATCATTGTTTCCGAGGTGAATTTAGTTGTTTTAAATGCTCATTTATTTTATGTTTATTTGACTTTTACTTATATATGTGTGGCTCTTGTAAAAATCCATATTTAGAGTTTTTCATACTTATTTATAAGCAACTCAGGTTGTTACTGTAATACCTGACAAAAAAGGATTTTTGCACAGAAGAGTGAAAACTTGCATGTTGTAAAAAGAATTGTGACATGGGAACAACTCATATGTGAGTTACAACATTCCATAAATATGCAATTCTGTCATTTTTGTAACACAATTTATTGGCATGTGTCTCATTTTTACTTTCTGGTGGGTGTCTGTAAAACATCAATATGTGAAAATATATTATTGCAGTCAGAGTTGCATTCCTTAGGGATAAATTAATATAAACACCCTGTAATCTTTATGTATGGGATTTATAAGAATTTAGGCATGATAGTCTCATTAAGGCCCCGTTCACACATTTCCCACTCTGAACTTTCCCACTTGCGATTTTATATGGTTGACTTCTATGACAGTTCACATGTCACGTATAGGGCAGCTTATTCACTTGAATGGGCTGCCCTATGCTCATTTGCTGTGGCAAAGAAGCACCAGAACTAAATTATGTCCCTTAGCCAGGTGCATTTTTATACGCGCATTTTCCATAAATCTTGTGTGTTTTGTGACATGACAATCACAGCAAAATTGCACAGTATTTGTGGTGCCATTAAGGATGAATGCCACCCAAACGCGCATTGCACGTTTTCTGCAGATTTACCATGATTTGGAATCTTGCGCAGAATCATGCCAATTCTGCTCACGAATCAAAATCGCCTAATGTGAATGGGGCCTAAGACTATAGTAATTAAGACTGTCCACATGTTTCTACATGAACCAAGTGGTTAGGATTTTAATATGGTATTTTTTTATTGGTGTGATCTAAGGCCCTGTACATACAGACATTGTTTAATCTCTTCTCACTAGCCTAAGATGCATCATAATTACCAAAAGTTTATTAAGCAACTGTTAACATTTAAGCAGCTTTCTTAACAGTCATCTAAACCCCCAAGCAAGCATTTTATATATTTAGGCTTACCAGTCCTTAGTATTCTGTATTGGATTTTAAACTTAAATTTACACACACTGAATGAGTCAAATGATTGACTCACCCCCCTCCCCACCCCTCCCATTCTCTGCTATGTAGTTTCAGAAATAGAGAGAGCCTGAAAGAAAACAGATCTTGCCTCTATTTTTAGAAAAATCCATAACCATCTGTGACACCAATGCCATGGGTGTACCCTGGAATAAATTTTGTGTAAAATTAACATTTTATAGAAATTGTATTTTTTTTAATTAAAAAATCTAAAACGTTAATTTTAAATGTATTAACAAATAAACTGGAATATAAACCATTGATGTTTCATTTTAAAATATTTTAGTATGTGCTGGAAGCTTTTTGAGCTCTACTCAATCCTTGTTAAACCCAACTCCAGGCACAGCTTTTTTGTTATTTGAATTTTATCTTTATTTCTCACATGAACAATGTCAGTTTGGTAGTACTTTAGGAGCTCTCTAAGCTCTGCTGAAAGGGCATGGTCTGAATCAACCTATAGTATGTGCTGTTAACAGTCCACAATCCTTGTACCTACAAAATAGTTACTGTGCTATGAGTGAAAGCTTACTCCTCTAAAGACAAGACAAAAGAGTACCGCTCAAGATGCCCCAGTGTGTTGCTCTGGCCAGCTCAATTCCTGCTGCCAGGTGCTGGTTAGGCTTGGTAAAGGCTTGTCAGGCTTACTTTTAGGTCTACAACAAAACTCAATGATTAAGCCCCAAATCAGGTGAAACACCATAAACGGAGATCAGACTGAAGTAATTTTAATATAGTCATGACTGGTGGTGTGCATTAACAGTTTGCAGGGAGGTGCCATTTTGTCATAGACCTATGAGTGTGAGTGTCACAACACGCATATATCTAAAGGACAATTATTATTATTAATATTATTATTACTATTATTATTATTATTATTATACAGGGTTTATATAGCGCCAACAGTTTGCGCAGCACTGTACAACATAGGGGCAAACAGTACAGTTAGAATACAATTCAATACAGGAGGGATCAGAGGGAAAATAAAAATAAAGTTGTTAGGTGTGGGTAGGCTAGGCTTCTCTGAAGAGGAGGGTTTTCAGGGATCGTCTAAAAGATAATAGAGTAGGAGATAATTGGACAGATTGGGGTAAGGATTTCCATAGGATTGGAGAGGCTCAGGAAAAGTCCCGAAGGCGAGCATGGAAGGAGGTAATGAGGGAGCTAGAGAGCAGGAGGTCTTGAGAAGAACGAAGAGAATGTTTAGGTTGTTATTTTGAGACCCCGGTCAGTGATGTAGCTGGGGGCAGAGTTGTGGATGGCTTTTTAAGTAGTTAGTATTTTGAATTTAATTTGTTGGGTGAGCCGAAGCCAGTGGAGGCATTGAAAGAGAGGAGTAGCAGACACAGAGTGATTGGTAAGGTGGATAAGTCTGGCAGCAGCATTCATGATGGATTGAAGGGGGGATAGACTATGTAGAGGTAAGCCAATGAGGAGAGAGTTGCAGTAGTCGAGGGGAGAGATGACCAGGGAGTGAATTAAGAGCTTTGTTGTGTCATTGGTTAGAAAGGTGCGTATTTTGGAGATGCTGTAGAGGTTGAGGTGGCAAGATTTGGACAGTGATTGGACGTGGGGCTTAAAGGAGAGTTCAGAGTCCAGGATTACACCTAGGACCTTGGCATGTAGGGATGGGCTTATAGGCCATTGATTTTGACAGAAAGATCAGGGGTAGAGGTACGAGGGGGAGGAAAAATTATAAGTTCAGTTTTAGATTATGTTTGAGGAAGTGGTGTGACATCCAGACTGATATATCGGATAGTAAATCAGTGATTCAAGAGGAGACTGAAGGAGTGAGCTGAGGGGTAGAGAAATAGATTTGAGTGTCATCAGCATAGAGATGGTATTGGAAGCCATGGGAGGCTATCAGCTGACCCAGGGAGGAGGTGCAGATTGAAAATAGGAGAGGTCCAAGAACAGAACCTTGGGGGACCCCAATAGAGAAAGGAAGAGGAGAGGAGGAAGTAGAATTGTAATTTGTAAGTAACGCTAAAGGTGTGGTTGGATAAGTAGGAAGAGAACCAGCAAAGAGTACAGTCACGGAGACCAAAGGTGTGGAGTTTTTTGAAGAGGAGGGGGTGGTCAATCATATCAGAGGCAGCAGAGAGGTCCAGGAGTAGGAGTACAGAATAGTGTCCATTGGTTTTGGCCATTAGTAGATCATTTGTTAGTTTTAGGAGAGCAGTTTCTGTGGAGTGTGGAGGACGAAAACCAGACTGAAGGGGATCAAGAAGGCTATTATCAGCAAGGTGGTCGCTCATCTATCTAAAGAAAGTAGAAAAGAATACAGTCAGAGGGCTAAAACTTTGTCTAAGCCTACCTTAAAACATAACTTCATTAAAATAGTTGCACAATGAGTACCTGTTGAAAAAAGAAACACTTTTGTCAGGATTATGTAACACACAACATGGCTATGCAATGTACAACATAGTGCAGCAGGTGGGAGTACGTACACTAGGGCCTCTTACATTGCTGAAAGAGAAAAGCAGCATCAGAGGAAGATAGAACATCTAAGCTGTGATGTGGCATTAGGTGCCAGTGGGAAGGAAAATTGAATGGTGTCAGTAGTCACTGGGAAAAAAAATGTCAGGCATCAGGGACTAGTGGGAAGATAAAATGCCTAGTGTTGGTGATCGATTGTAAGAAAAATGCCCAGTGTCCATGGTCAGTGGGCCAACAAAAATGCATGGCATCAATGCCTGTAAGAGGAAGAATGTCTTGATGTCAGTAGGGAACTTAGGAAGCCAATTCAAATGAATGGGCTGCCTTAACACAGTGCACATTAACAATAAGGCAGCACAACAGAAAAAAAGCATTTGTGTCAATAGAGGGGAAAAAAGGATTGTCAGCAGGGTGGGCCCATTGGTGGGCAGTATAAGTAGGGAGAAAGACATTTTTGTCTAATGTGGTAAGGCACTGTTGACTTTCCCTGCACTTTAGCAAGTGTCCCACACTGCTGCTTACACTATGCCTCTTCTTGATACCTGGATCATGCACCTACTGTTGGTAGGTGATTACGCAACTCGACAGCTTGTGCAAAGAGTTGGAACCAGGTGCTGGAACAAGTGCTCCTGCACTTGGCCCTTCGGACAGGGCCCAGATTTGCAGGATGCAAGGATAGTGCTACAATTCTGGGGCAGTCTCGAGGAATCAGGGACAACTGGGGGGTATGACAGTCCTGAGCTTACCTTTCACTTGCCTGGGCCTGAACACTGTACAATCACAGGAATGCCAAGGAATAATGCCAATTTTCTCAATTTACATTTGAGGAACAGAATAGAGCTGCTATATCTTTACTTCTATATCTTTATAGCACTGCAAAACTGCTAGTTGGAAGCATATACTTTTAGATGGATGATGGAAACCAGGACCTGTGTGCACAAACTGAGCTGACATTGTAAACTATGAGGATGTAATAGTAAATAGGTGACAAGACTCATTTACAGTTGTACAGAATCAGCAGGTGTTTAGGACAAATTCCTCGATGTGAGGGGATCTGCTCTGATCTGTGATTGATGAGGGCCTCATTTCCTTTTGGTGTGAGTGAGCAAGAGGTCATCTATTACAGTGGACATAATGACCTCCCATGTAGGGTAGAAGTTCAGTGCCAGAAGGAGAACAGGCAGGATGTGTGGCTCTAAAGTAAGCACTACTCTCCCCGATGATTATCATTTAGTTTACTAAAGCACAGTGTATCATACACAACTACCATGTTTTCAATTTTATAATATTTATCACATTTTTAACCTTTTTTGCAGCTTGGTGCTCTTGATTTTGTCAAGCTCTCTTCAGCCATGTCCTGTTAACACATTGGTGCATCTGCATTGGCTGCATACTAGTGCTAATGATGAACTTACTGGTAGTGACAAGGGTAGAACTTGCATGCACCATGTGCACTGTTGAGGCCATTTGTGGTCTCCAGCAGGGACATGCATAACAGGGTGATGGAAAATGATTGCAAGAAAGTTGTCACCCTTATGCCTGAACAAGGCATACCTCCCAACTTTCAGAGATAGGAAAGAGGGACACAATGTAGCACAAAGTATGTAGGCAAAGTCCACGCTCTTACCATGCCCCGAATTATGTAGTCCAGGGCTCAAAATTTCAAGTCCTGAGCCACTAGCCAGGCCTTAATGCCGCGTACACACGGTCGGACTTTTCGTCTACAAAAGTCCGACAGCCTGTCCGACAGACTTCCTGCGGACTTTCGGCGGACTTGCAGCAGACTTTCTAACGAACGGACTTGCCTACAAACGACCACACAAAAGTCCGACGGATTCGTACGTGATGACGTACACCGGACTAAAATAAGGAAGTTCATAGCCAGTAGCCAATAGCTGCCCTAGCATGGGTTTTTGTCCGTCGGACTAGCACACAGACGAGCGGATTTCGGGGTCCGTCGTAGTTACGACGTAAAGATTTGAAGCATGTTTCAAATCTAAAGTCCGTCGGATTTGAGGCTGAAAAAGTCTGCTGAAAGTCCGGAGAAGCCCACACACGATCGGATTACCAGCCAGCTTTAGTCCGTCGGCGTCCGTTGGACTTTTGTAGACGAAAAGTCCGACCGTGTGTACGCGGCATAAGAGTTACTCGCTACCAGTTGTCCCACCCAACCTCTTCCCTAAGTCCTCCCCTAAATACGCCCTTGTAAATTATCTCATGAAATTACACTGTTAAATGTTTTAAGCAGAATTAAGTTCCAAAAATAAATAACAACAACTTTAAAAATATTAACATAAAGCATATCAGTACCCATCAAATGTAGCCTCACTGTGCCTATCAAATGCAGCTTTACGGTGCCCATGAATGCACACTCACTGTGCTCGTCAATGCACACTCACTGTGCTCATCAATGCAGCCTCACTATGACCATCAATGCAGCCTCACTGTGCCCATCAAATGCAGCTTTACAGTGCCAATGAATTCAGCCTCACTATGCCCATCAATGCACTCTCACTGTGCCCATCATTGCAGCCCCACTGTGTCCATGAACGCAGCCTCACTGCCCGTTAATGCAGCCTCACTGTGCTCGCAGCCTCTCTGTGCCTGTGAACGCAGCCTCGCTGTGCCCATGAATGCAGCCTCACTGTGCCCGCAGCCTCTCTGTGCCTGTGAACGCAGCCTCTCTGTGTCTGTGAACGCAGCCTCACTGTGCCTGTGAAAGCAGCCTCACTGTGCCGGTGAACGCAGCCTCGCTGTGCCCAAAGCCTCTCCGTGCCTGTGAACACAGCCTCACTGTGCCCCACAGCCTCACTGTGCCTGTGAACGCAGCCTCACTGTGCCCCTGAACGCAGCCTCACTGTACCCGGTCAATGCAGCTTGACTGTGACCCATTAATGCAGCTTTTCTGTTCCCCATCCATGTAGCTTTACTGTGCCCCATCATCAATACAGACTCACCTGGACTCCCCTGGATGGATCACACACACAGCCAGGATGTCCCGCTGTGTGTCACGGAGCTAGCTGGGTCTGTGTTCGGTGCGGGGTGTAACAAGGTCCCGCCACCCTAGACCAGCTCGTTTCATAGGCGGAACACTAATACTATCACACAAGCCGGTCTAGGGGGGCGGGACCTTGTTACAACGTGTGCCCAACACAGACCCAGCCAGCTCCGTGACACACAGTGGGACATCCCCGCTGTGTGTGTGATACACAAGACAAGAGGAGGAGAGAGAGAGAGGGAGGGGAACGCTGCAGCCTCACCTCAGCTCAAAGCGGTGCCAGGGGCTGTCCCTCCAAATGAGGGGCAGTTGGGAACTATGACAAGGATCCCCGTGGTAGGATTACCAGGTATTAGTTTAATAAAACTATTATGATTTTTATGACTGGGTTTAGATCTTCTTCTTCAACAGGCTAGATATTTAGATGGAGGTCTGTAGACTACATTCCAGCCTGTGGTTCCAGCATGTTCAGTGCATTACCACTAAAAAGTATCCTTACAGGTTTACCTTCCAGTTTCAACATTTGTAATGGTGCTGTTGATAAGAGACAGCCTTGTACTTTCAGCTTCCTAATGATCCAGCTGCTTCAGAACCAAATAGTTATTAATAATAATAATATTGTCTCTAGATGGACTTATGACAGGCTTCCACCTATGACAGAAATAATTTCATCAATATTATGCTATAAAGTCTGATTACAATTTTGATACAGAGTATTGTAATCATGACAGTGAATATAGTAATATAGTAGAGATATAGAATTTGATTCTATTAAATATATAAGGCTGTACATTGTTATAAAACAAAAGTGCTCTATAATTTTTCTTTAATATACCGACAAAATTAACTTGTCTTTATCAACATTACAGGTGCACATAGTAGGGAAATCACAGTTAAATGTCAACGATTTAAACCATTCTGATTTCAGGAACTGATATTTTTATTTTTGTTTTCTACATTTTTAATGGTAGTTGCCCATATCATAACACCCAAAAATATTGACAGTAGAATGTATTCTAAATAGATAACTACATTGCCGTCAGCAGCATATTTATATATAGGTTGTAAATATGCTGCTGAATGCAATATAATTTATCTTTTTAGCCTAATTTCTACTGTCAAACTTTTTAGGATTTTAATAATAATAATGATAATAAATATATGCTATATAAATGCCTATAATAAAAAAAATGTAATTAAAATAGAAAGCAAATGGGAAACAGCAAAAAATGTTCTTGTGTATTTTTGTCTCTTGTAGCCACTCACAAACAGCTTTGTGTGCATGATAAAAGTTTTGCTTTACAAATAACTATAGTAAGATTGAAACTGCTTTCTGTAGTGCAGAATAAATGGCTCTATAATATAGGATGTATCTATACTATACACTAGTGGATATACACTTGGTCCATGAGCAAGAGGAAATGGTTGGCATGGATCTCCCTATCCCTATCTAAGTAGGAATGAACCAATTTTTTTGATTTGTATTGGAAATGAGATGTACACATCCCTATGTTTTAAGAAGGCTTTGCGTTGCTTGACTGGTAAGTTACAGGTTTTTTTTGGTTCACCATAACCTGTGAGGTTATACAGGCAGTCCCCAGGTTACAAACAAGATTGATTCTGTAGGTTTGTTCTTAAGTTGAATTTGTATGTAAGTTGGAACAGGTACATTATTTAAGTGTAACTCCAGCCCAAAAAAATATTTTTGCATTTTTTGGATAGCATAGGGAAAGGTTAACACCCCTGTAACGTTTTTTTTTTTTTGCTGTCTGTGCTGTTCAGAAGATTTCACCTCACTTTCTGTCCCTGTGACAATTGGATTTTGAAAATTTTGGGCTGTTGTGGAAACAAGGATTGGTGATAAAGCTTCAGCGGAGACATCCTTTTCCCCTACAGCAGTGATTTTCCCTTCCTAGGAGTAGATTTCTTCCCACTTCCTGTTGTCGCCCTCTGTTTGTAAGTATGAGTCAAATGTAAGTCAGATGTTTGTAACACTGTAACTGCCTGTACAGTGAAATGTCACAAAGGGGACACAGATTCACTTTTTTAGCCTGTGTGTGGGCTGATAAAAAGTCTTAGATTGGACACAGCTTATGCGCTTTACACAGTCTGAATATGTAAAACCCATCTTATTTTAATTATCAGAAAGCATTGGGTGATTGTGTTCTAGAGTTAAACTCAAACTGACTAAAAAAATAAGAGCTGAGCTCACTCACTTAAGGAATTATGGTGACAAAGTTCTTGAATCCTTGCCCGGACTGCTTTGTCCAACAAAAAGTGCTTTCCTGAGGCCCTCTGAAATTCCCTCTAGGAGTGCTAAATTAATCAAAACAAGATCTACTTATGTTGCACATTTTAGACAGCTGCAGAGATATCTATAATTACAACCATTATTTTATTATTTTTTCTACCTGAATCTGAGAACACAGAACAGGATAGTGTACTGGTTGAAAAGCTTAAAATTATTTTAAACAGCTTAATGGCAAACATGTGCGCACAAAATAGTAAGCTAACCAGCACTTGTAGTTCATAGTAAGCTTCTCCAATTGCCTGTACATTAGCCCTGCTTTCTGCTAGAGTGCAGCAGTACCCCTGAAAACCAAGGGAATTCTGTTATATGAAAAACTAGTATAGCTAATAAAGTTGTATGGTCTGAGCTTATCCCTTCTGTCTCCCAAAACACACCATTGTACTGTCGTTTTGATGGGCAGGCTTCCTGATTTCTCTCAAAGTTCGGGAGGTGATGGGGATTGCTAAAGCCTATAACCAAAAGGGGGTGGTTGATATCCTGCAGGGTAGAGTTAGTTGAGGTGGTTGTGTCCTGATGGGTAGATTTCCTTCCATGTCCTGTTCAGGGGCCCATACATCCTCTTAGAAAAATGTCCCTTTACCCCCTGATTATAAGGTCATTAAATTGTGACTATGGAACTTGAGTCATCAATTGAGATGGAACTTGATAATGGTTTACGGCAATGAACACTGGTTACTGTGCTTGTTTTTCAGGCTTATATGTTATTTGCAAAACACTTACATGGTAGTAGGTGCAGTCTGGGACAGCGTGCCTCAAATATTTGCAGTTTACATAGCACCTGCACTTGATTTGTGCAGGTTGATAGTCAACTTTAAAGACCAGATGATGTAATGTTTGGATAGCAAGGTTTAGATTTACAGGTAGAATAAAGGATAAACTTGCTGACATTATTGATCAATATCAGAGTTTTTCAAACCTGATTTCTAGCACTTTTACAAAAGACTACATTTTCTAAATAACTCTGCTTGAACTACATTTTTTATATTAGAAGTACAATAAATGACTGAGTCAGTCTATATTGCACAGCTGCTTTTAGACTTGCGTAGATATTAACCCACCATATGTTTGAGTTAAACTCAAAACCCATGGTGTAATTATAATATATTTGGTAAAAAAGCAATTATAAATAAAATGTTTATAACATTTAATATATTGTTGATTAGTATCAAAATGCCAGGAAATGAGGAAGAATCTCATCATAACTGTCAAAGAATGTATATTTCTTAGCACTCCATGGGAGGGGGGTTAAATTCACAGGTAAATCCACAGGAAAATTCCTGTTTGGAACGGACTCAATAGGCAATCCTGCACCATGGTACTGTAATTTATCTCTGTCTGTATCAGCTTCCTAAGCTTTGAGGAGTTGGGCCCTCTGATTCTTCTTGTATTGAGTTGTATTGTAACTGTACTGTCTGCCTGCATTTCGTAAAGTGGTGTGCAAATTGTTGATGCTATATAAATCCTGTATGATAATAATATTAGGCCTATGGATGTTTTTCTTCACTGACTGTGACAAAGCAATACATTATTTTCTAAAATCTGAGGCTATAAGTACAGGGAGTCTAAACAGAGATAGTTGGCAGTTGTTTCAGTATTACAGAACAGCTGTACCATGACTTGGATAAAATATTATCTTCATAGAGAAGTAGAGGTAGCTGCAACTCCTGAAATACCTTTCTTAGCATGAGAGCCCCACTTGACCTTGGTAGAGTTCTTCCCTTTTGCTTAAGTTGCTGCTATTGTAGAATACATCGTCAATAGTATCTCACTATATCAATGATGTTTGAAACTGATAACCTCCTCTAATTGCCTCCACCTTGTGTATATGGACTTGTATTACAGCTTACCTTGTGATGTACTAAAGATAATTTGCTTCCTTCAGGCCTATGGCACATTACATTGAGGTTACAGTTAACCCTGCCTTCTGGATAGAGTTTATCATTGGGGAGATTACTTCTAACTTCAACATGGCAGGTACTCTTAGATACCTCTGTTTTATAAACCAACACTTCTGGTGTATAACCTGTGATTACCTCTACAGCTTTGAGCTATACTCAAAGGAGTCAGGTGTACATCATACAAAGGTTTACCTTCACTGTGAGGGAACAAGACACCATCTTTGCTCTTTGGACTGCATTTTTACATCGTTTTATAAATTGTTAGGAAGAACAGCAGTGAAAAATGAAATGCCAGATTCTGATGTTATATGTTATTTATGGCTTCCTAAATTTTTTACAATTATCTCTCCGCATTCTAACTTTTTTGCAGGGCTGCCAGTAATGGGATTCCCCTCTGTGAGGTGGGTGGGATATGCAGGGTGTGGAGATGGCAGTGATTCCCCCAATATTTCATCTGGGAGGTCTGTGTAAGCCTCGCGGGCCGCGGCCGGGTCGGCGCCATCTTTGATTACACTGACCTGAGCCGCCGGCTTGAAGAAGAAGGATGTGAGCTTTTTAGGCTGGTATAGTCAGCTGAGATGTCCGCTGCATCTGAAGTGAGGATGGCTGTAGATTGTCCGTGGATGTGGGCTCTATACACTCTCCCTGTGCTGACAAGCTGAAGGCTTAAGCGGCCATCTTTTGATCCTGTAGAAATCTTCACTGCTGTTGGGGGATAATCATTTTAGGATGAGCTGCTGTGAAAAAGTTTTGCTGCTGAGCCATCCCCTCTTCTTTTATTTTATTTCTCTCCACCATTAAATAATTCTGTTACAGGCAGTGTAAACAATGAAAGAACTTTTCAGATGGAGGAGTGGTGGTGGTGGTGGTGGGGGGGGGGGTCTTCAGCTCAATGGCTTTACATTAGCTCTGCCTGGAGCCTGAAGCTTTTAATCCCAGCAGTGGCAGAAGTTCAGAAACAGGAAGAGGTTGGGGCATCCCTGCAGTGCAGATGGTGTTCAGTGGCCATGGGAATCTATTACAAAGTAAAAAACCCATTTGAGAAGTCTCACATGGAAGCTGCCATTTTCAGATCCTATACTTTTTTCAGGGCAGTAAAAATTAACAGATTATCATTATCAACAGTTATCACTTGCTGTGAACTAATGTACAGCCAATGGCAGCTTTAATAAGACACTTTTCACATCAGTATTTTTTAAAGACTGATTCCCAAGGTCTAGATGGATATTCTGTGCAGAGCTTTTTTTTTTACCTTCACAAGCTGACTTAATAGTGCAATTAAGAAGGAAATATAGATAAATAATAAAGACTTGGTTTGTCATCTACAAAGATAAGTGGCCTGAGCAATAGCTGGCTTAGCATAATGCATTGCAACATATTTGGGTTAAGATTAATAATTGATACTAATTACAGCAGTGGAAATGTAATGAGCACCTTAGTACGGAAATTAGTATGGAACATTTCAGTAATGCACAACAAACCTACTCTCCTGTGTATGTTTTATTACTGGAACTAGAACATGTGTCTGTTCTAGGAACAATAAAAGACACACAGACTATTTTAAACGTTCAAGTTCTATCCTTATAGATTGTGATACCAAAAGGATATTGATCATCTTAACAGTTTTTCCCTTAGGCTTTGTTTGCATTGGCAGTTGGGGAGTGGTAAAAATAGGCATGTTAAGCCACAGTTTTTTTTAATCCCTCCCATCTCCTCCACCTGTCAGCCATGAGTCAACATGGGGGCTGGTATACCACATGTTGTGTTTGGTAGACTGTACCTTCACCAAATATTACCCATTCAAGTAAACAGGGCTGTGCCACAACTATGAAGCAACTGTATCTAATGAGCAGAGGCTGCAGGGTTTCAGGGGTTTAAAATCAGTCATCCAGGAAGCAACATATCATTTACAAGCCTGTCAACTGCAGTCTAAAAAGCGATACATGATCTTCTTTTCAGAGGGCACTGCAAGTGTAAGTGAGGCCTTTGAAAAGTACTAGCACGACAAAATTTACCACAACCAAATAGCAACTGTTTAGGACCTGTTCATACCAGCGTGTTGTGGTAACATGAATGGCGCCCTAATGCATGTGCATTGTAGTGCACTGCAGTGTGCTGTGACACACTGCCATGTAGTGCACTGCACTGCCACAATGTTACACACATGATTTTTGGTCTATTGTATTGGATTAGGGAACCTATTAAAATTAATAGGCTACTTTAACACAATGCACAATAGTCTATGTCTTACTGATCACTCACTGGGACTGTTATAATATTTAAACTTTCTAGCAATTCACAGGGCCGTAGGAAGCAGTGGGAGGCTACTCTTTGTGAGATGTGCACATACTGTCAAGAACATAAAACTACATGGCCGGATTAACACAGGGGCTATTGGAGCTGTAGCTCCAGGCCCGCTACCTTAAGATTTGCCCATTTGCCCAAAAAAATAAAATCACAACCCCCCCCCCCCGAAAAAAAACTATCGAGTTTCAAGGGTCATAGAGACCCCGGCTGAAGACCTACCCCACCACTGGTCAAAATTTGGGGCTCCTAGGATCTATGGTTCCGGAGATACGGGGCTCCTTGCGCAGCCTGTCAGCAGCTACATACAGAGTGGCCAGTTTAACCCTTTCATGACTAAGCCTATTTCTGACATTTGGTGTTTACAAGTTAAAATCTGAATTTTTTGCTTAGAACCCCCAAACATTATATATATATTAGCAGAGAATCTAGAGAATAAAATGGTGATTGTTGCAATATTTTATGTCACATGGTATTTGTGCAGCGGTGTTTTAAATGCAACTTTTTGGGAAAAGGGACACTTTCATGAATTAAAAAAAAAAACGAAACAGTATAGTTATCCCAATTTTTTTGTATAATGTGAAAGATGATGTTACACCGAGTAAATAGATACCAAACATGTCACGATTTATAATTGCACGCACTCGTGGAATGGCAACACACCTATGGTACCTAAAAATCTCCATAGGCGACGCTTTAAATTTTTTTTTTTTACGGTTACCAGGTTAGAGTTACAGAGGAGGTCCAGTGCTAGAATTATTGCTCTCGCTCTGACGATCGCGGTGATACCTCAGATATGTGATTTGAACACCGTTTACATATGCGGGCGCAAATTCTGTATGCGTTTTCTTTGCTGCGCGAGCTCGCGGGGACTGGGGCGCTTTAACAAATATTTTTTTTTCTTATTTATTTTATTTATTTTTATATTATTAAATTGTGTTTTAAAAAATTGCTGTCACAAGGAATGTAAACATCCCTTGTGACAGTAATGGTGACAGGTACTCTTTATGGAGGGATCGGGGGTCTAAAAAACCTCCAATCCCTCCTTTTCACTTCAAAGTATTCAGATCCCTGAAAACGACGATTCTGAATACTGTATATTTTTTAAAATCCGGAGCCATTGGCAGCCGAGTAAACAGAAAATTACGTCATGACTTCACTTCCGTGTTTGCATTCAGGAGGCTGGAACAAAGCCATTTCCGGCTTCGTGCCAGTCTGTCTCTAGCTGCCGGAAGTGGCGGATCAGGGATCGGGTATCCCGGTGGGACAGGAGGCCCGGTCAGAGGTCAGAGACGTCCCCTCCCGCTCCTCCAGGATAACAATCGAGCGGCTTTTAGCCACATCGGTTGTTATCCCTGGAAAGCCAATCCCCCGCTCTAAAAAACAATACCGGGATGATGCCTGCAACTGCGGGCATCATCCCGGTATAACCCCTGAAAGCCGAGGCCGCATATCTGGGTACGCTCGGTGAAAAGGGGTTAAATACAAGCTGGCACACTCTGTTTGTAGCAGACTGAGAGGATGAGCTCACAGTGCCTCTCACTATTTGTCAGAGGCACTGAGCTTAATGGACAGCTTGGAGCCTTGGATCATTGGCCCCAGCTGTCCAATAAAAATGCTGCAGTGGAGGCTGTCCTCTGACAGCAGTGTCATCGAAGGGGCATGTGTCTAAAAGACACATGCTCCCTTCCAGCCCAGCCCTCTTAATTAGAAGGAAAAAACGTGTTTATGGGTATAAGCGTTACCCATAATCTCAAGTTTTTCTCACACAGTTAAGAGGGATAATGAGAATCTTCTGCTGCTGGAAAAGTACAAGCTAAATCATATATTATTATGCTATATGTTATAAGATAATAGTTTAATATTTATCTATTTACTGTGAAATTACTCATTTGAAATTATAACTTCAAACTTCAGTAATTTCTCTGTTAAGCCACCTGCTTGAGTGCAGCTTTTGAAAATATAGTAAATTAACGTAAAAAAAAAATATAATAATTATTTGTATATTACTTATGATAATTAATCCCTTGCCGCCCCGGCCAATTCTGACACTTCTCTCCTACATGTAAAAATCATTTTTTTTTTTGCTAGAAAATTACTCAGAACCCCCAAACATCATATATATTGTTTTAGCAGACACCCTAGGGAACAAAATGGCGGTTGTTGCAACTTTTTATGTTAAAGGTATTGGATAGAAAGATCTGGATGCCGCACACTGGATAAAGTAGAAAACGTGTCTTTATTGTAGAGATAGGACCATCAAAAGTACAAGACAATCATGCAGGATGTACAGGATCAGCTGACGCGTTTCACACTCGAAGCTGAGTGCTTACTCATAGCTAACTTTTGATGGTCCTATCTCTACAATAAAGACAAGTTTTCTACTTTATCCAGTGTGCGGCATCCAGATCTTTCTATCCAATACCTTGCTCTATTCAGCATTTAGCCAGCACCTGGGACTCTTCAACTCTGAAGGCTTCACATTAACTTTACACCTGGGTCTGGATCCACCTGAGCGGTGAAACACTCTTCCATATATATACCTCATTCCACCCAGACTCCAGCCCCCCGACTTGTCAATATCTCCCCCAGTCGCCATGGGAGGCTTCTCTGGGTACACTCTGTGTTCTATCTGCACTGGGATTTGGGTAAGCAGCTGTCTATTATCATAAAAACTATCTTTTTTCCCCTTCTTTCATTTAACTGTACTATTTATATTGAATTTTGTATACATATGTGACTTTATTGTCATTGACTGTGTGTCCATTTGCAGATGTATTTCCTGATGAAGCGGCTCACCCCGCGAAACTAGTCGAAGTACTATGCTTGACCAAGTCCCCTTTGTCTTAATTTTACTGCTTTGCCTTTTGTATTAATAAAACTTTTTGTAAAATTTTACGACTGTTCACATATTCAATTCGTATGTTTTCTATACTGTACCGAGATAGTCCACTTGCTCCCTTGCCCTTGGTGAACCTTGATAGGTGACTAGGTTCCCAAAAAACCTCTATTCCACTAAATTCTTGGATGATGGTACATATTGTTATTAATCTCTATACCTATGGTTATTTACAGAGGCCACCCCCTTTGTTTTAAACTCGCCTATTGATTTAAATGGGGCCACTCTGCAATTGCAAGCCAAACTCACTCGCAGTAGCAGCATAGTCCAACAATGTAAAAATACCATTCAGCAATGTAAAAAAATAACAAGGAGGTGGCAGTAGCACCTCATGAACGCCTGCTGCTATACCACTTGTTGAAAAGCAATCCACCACAGATCACTTTTCAGAGGAAAGTAAGCATTACCGCAAATGTGATAGAAACTTAAAACATAACACATGACCATTTCCCAACCTGCAGATGACAGAACCTATTCCAAAAGATATCACTCCCAGTTACTCCCCCCACCCGCCGATTGATATCCCTCCATGACCACCTCACACTCCCCTGCTGACAGACCTCTCTCCCCAGCCTGTCCCCACACACCTTCTCACATGCTGACCTGTGGATGGGAGAATCACTCCTGCAGTGTTATTGTGTTCTGCCAGTGGGGAGCCTTCCCTACCCACAGAATACAATGATCAGTGTTGCTAACTATAGCTGGCAGCACTGATTGTTTTGGGAAAAAACTGACAGGCTGGTTGTACTCATGTAAATTAATAGATTGACTTGTGTACAACCAACTAGCCCATACATAGATCGACTATGGCTGGTCTCTGCTTAATTGGCTTAATTTCAATCCATGTATGGCCCGCTTAACCACTACGCAATCTCTAAACATCCTTCCACAAACCTTTACTGTTTTCCTTCCCAGATTCCTTCATCCTCCTCACCTGTACATAGTGCTGCTGTCATAGCCTCCACACTCCTCTCCTGTACATACTGCCCTCTATCATACCCTCCACACTTCTCTCCTGTACATAGTGCCCACTGTCATACCCTCCCACATTCCTCTCCTGTGCATACTACCCACTGTCATACACGTCCCTCCTGTTCATACTGCTCACTGTCATACCCCCCACACTCCTCTCCTGTACATACTGTCCTCTGTCATACCCTAAACACTTCTCTCCTATACACATTGCCTGCTGTCATACACTTCTCTCTTGTACATAGTGCCCACTGTCATACCCTCCACATTCTTCTCCTGTGCATACTACTCACTGTCATATACTTCTCTCCTGTACATACTGCTCACTGTCATACCTCCACACTCCTCTCCTGTACATACTGAACTCTGTCATACCCTCCACACTTCTCTCCTATACATAGTGCCCAATGTCATACACTTCTCTCCTGTACATAGTGCCCACAGTCATACCCCCCACATTTCTCTCCTGTACATACTACCCACTGTCATACACTTCTCTCCTGTACATAGTGCCTGCTGTCATACCCCCCACAATCCTCTTCTGTAGATACTGCCCACTGTCACACATTTCTCTCCTGTACATAGTGCCCACTGTCATACACTCCTCTCCTGTACATAGTGCCCACAGTCATACCCTCCACATTTCTCTCCTGTACATACTACCCACTGTCAAACACTTCTCTCCTGTACATAGTGCCTGTTGTCATACCCCCCACAATCCTCTTCTGTAGATACTACCCACTGTCACACACTTCTCTCCTGTAAATAGTGCCCACTGTCATACACTCCATATTCCTCTCCTGTACATACTTCTCATTGCCATACCCTCCACACTCTTCTCCTGTACATACTTCTCACTGTCATAAACTTCTCTCTTGTACATAGCGCCTGCTGTCATACCCCCAAAATCCTCTCCTGTACATACTGCCAACTGTCATACGCTACTCTCCTGTACATAGTGCTCACTGTCATACCCTCCATTTTCCTCTCCTGTGCATACTGCCCACTGCCATACCCTCCACACTCTTCTCCTGTACATAATGCCCACTGTCATACCCTCCACACTCTTCTCCTGTACATAGTGCCAACTGTCATACCCTCCACATTCCTCTCCTGTACATACTACCCACTGTCATACACTTCTTTCCTGTACATAGACCCTGCTGTGGGCAGTAGCCAGCTATAAGCTGACTCTGGGTTACAGAGGAGAGAAAATGTAAGTATACTCCTGTGACTAATAAGATACACTATATTGTCAAAAGTACTGGAACGCCTGCCTTTACGCGCACATGAACTTTTATGGCATCACAGTCTTAGTCCGTAGGGTTCAATATTAAGTTGGCCCACCCTTTGCAGCTATAACAGCTTCAACTCTTCTGGGAAGGCTGTCCATAAGGTTTAGGAGTGTGTCTATGGGAATGTTTGACCATTCTTCCAGAAGAGCATTTGTGAGGTCAGGCACTGATGTTGGATGAGATGGCTTGGCTCACAGTCTCTGCTCTAATTCATCCCAAAGGTGTTCTATCATGTTGAGGTCAGGACTCTGTGCAGGCCAGTTAAGTTCCTTCACCCCAAACTCGCTCATTCATGTCTTTATGGACCTTGCTTTGTGCACTGTCTAAATCATTTGGTGGACAGGGGATTATGGTGTGGACTTGTTTTTCAAGGGTTGGGATTGGCCCCTTAGGTCCAGTGAAGGGAATTCTTAAAGCATCAGCATACCAAGACATTTTAGACAATTTCATGCTCCCAACTTTGTGGGAACAGTTTGGGGATAGCCCCTTCCTGTTCCAACATGACTGCGCACCAGTGCACAAAGCAAGGTCCATAAAGACATGGATAAGGGAGTTTGGGGTGGAGGAACTTGACTGGCCTGCACAGAGTCCTGACCTCAACCCGATAGAACACCTTTAGGATGAGATGGAGTGGAGAATGCAAGCCAGGCCTTCTCGTCCAACATCAGTGTCTGACCTCACAAATGCGCTTCTGGAAGAATGGTCAAACATTCCTATAGACACACTCCTAAACCTTGTGGACAGCCTTCCAAGAAGATTTGAAGCTGGTAAAGCTGCAAAGGGTGGGCCAACTCAATATTGAACCCTACAGACTAAGACTGGGATGCTATTAAAGTTCATGTACGTGTAACGGCTGGCGTCACAATAGTTTTGACAATATTGTTTATGTATGGTCAAAAAAACTTTGGCCATACTTCTCTTTAAAGGCATAGGGCTGGTTTCTGAAAATATATATATTTAATGGAATCTGTCACCCAAAAAAAAAAAAAAAAAAACTCTTTGCTAATGCCACAATTAAAGCTACTTTAATTAGATCCCAAAACTTAAGATCATGTCAATATTGTCAACTTTATGCAGCTATAGAATTGGGTATGTGAATGCATGGTGCTAAAAGTTTTTTATTCCCAAGTGGTAGCATTACACTAGAAAGTAAATTGATTATTTTTTTGTCAATTTTGCTTCTTGACACTGTGCGGGAGACTTTCTAAAACTGGGGCGTGCAAAATCTATTGCAGCTGTGCAAAGAAATCAGTCAGCTTCCAGGTTTTATTGTCAAAGCTTAATTGAACAAGCCGAAGTGAGAAGCTGATTGGCTACCATGCCCAGCTGCACCAGATTTCGAGTGCTCAAGTTTTAGTAAATCTCCCCATGTGATCTTACTTCATATGTGACAGATTTGCTTGAATCTGTAAGATGCCATCTATCACTTTGAAACATCCTATTTTATGTCCTTTGCAATGAACCCAATAAAATATGCTTCAGTAAATGCAGGCTTCAATATTCTACAGTTTTCAACATGCTTGAGCCCACAGAAAAATGTTTTGATCTTATCTTTTAACGTGTGTGTGTGTGTTTTTGTGTGTGTTCGTGTGTTCTCAGCGTGCTGGATATGCTGTTCGAGCTTGGAAATGAAAGAATGTTATCAGAATACAACTAAACATTAAAGCGGTGTTCCACCCTGAATTTTTTTCCATAATAAGGCCCCTTTAAACCTATAAGGAAACATTTGGAAGAAACATTTTTTTTTTACTTGCCAGAAACGCCCTGTTGCTATGTAGTCCTTCCAATCTGCCACTTCCTGGTCCGCTGAACTGCTCGTCACTTCCTCCATCGCCTGTGCTCCTGGGAAATGTGAGTTATAATTTCCCTGGAGTCTGTGGGCAGTACTGCGAGCAAAAATCGCGTTATTTCCCGACAGGAAATGCCGCAATTTAAGGCGGTTGCCATAACAATGGGGCGGGACCTTCCTCCGTCGCCCGACGTTGTTATGGCAACTTTAGGAACAATCGGCGCTACGGCCGCCGGTGAATCGCGCATGTGCGAGATCGAGAGGTGCATGCTGGTTACCCAGCATGCACCTCTCCAACGCTTATCCCGGAAGAATTAGCGATTGGGCTTCACATGCCCACAATCATGATGGCAATGGCCAGAACAGGAGGTACAAACTTGTAAGTATAAAATATATATTTTAGCAACATCCACTATTAAACCTTTATAATCGTTTTTTTATGTAATAATGCATTATGCTCGGATCAATAAAAAAAAAAAAAAAATGTGGCCAGAACTCCAATTTAATCAAGGTCAGAAGGAGTATAGGATTTATTTACGCAATGAAACCGCATGTTCTACTGTTTATTTAAAAAAGAAACAAACACTTGTACAGTACAGTCATTTCCCACAACTCTTCTGAACTCGGCACAATACAGCTTAGATGTATCACTATCAAAGAAGTATTTGTAGGTATAAGCACAGCAATCAAAACAATTGTTCTGAGCGCACATAGGTCACTATTGCATGCTCTGTGGTTATACCACTGTCACACAATGCCACTACGCTTGGATAAGAAATTTTAAAAAGTTAAAAGAGGAACATAGGGAACATTTGCAGTTGCATCTCAAATCAGCAGTTCACATGAGCATGCAAATCGGTTATCCTTGGTCCATTTTACAACCAAAGCAAGTGTTGTTGTTGAGCGTGATCATGCAAATAGTGACAGTCTGCCTCTTTATTCTTGTTTATTTAGCCATTAAATTCAAACTCAGATTCGCCAAAGAACTTAGAAGTGCCAATAAGTACATTTTAAACACACACAGATATGTTCATTTTCATTGTTTTTTTATGGCACAATTGCTTTCTGTAGACGGACCTCTGAAGCTGATTTAGTACAGAGTGTGTACAAATAACATATCAGTTTTTGAATTTCAAGTACAATGGATAAGTACAATGGATTAAGTGATTAAAGTGATTGTAAACCTTATTTTTTTAAATAGCACCCATGTTATACTTACCTTGCCCTGTGCAATGATCTTGCATAGAGCAGCCCCGATCCTCCTCTTCTGCAGTCCTCCGAGAAGCTCAGCCCCACTCCCTCCCCACTGGCTGTGATTGACAGCAGTGGAAGCCAATTGCTGTATCTGAGCCTATGATAAGGGAGAGAGCCGCTGCTTTTGTAAACATCACTGTATTGAAATCAGGCTCAGGAAAGTATAAGGGGGGTGGGCACTGCACTTAGGAGGTTTTTACCTTAAAGTGTAAGTCCACCTTTACAGAAAATCTGTATAGTGAACTTACACTGGAACCCCTCCCCAACCCCCCCCCAAGTCCCGCTGTACCTGAGGCCAGCAATCACCTGCTAGGAAACATCAGGTTGCCATATCACTGGTCCAGGGAATTTAACCAGTTCAATACAGGGCACTTATACACCTTCCTGCCCAGACCAATTTTCAGCTTTCGGTGCTGTCGCAGTTTGAATGACAATTGTGCGGTCATGCTATCCTGTACACAAACGAAATTTTATGATTTTGTTCCCACAAATAGAGCTTTTTTTTGGTGGTATTTGATCACCTCTGCAGTTTTTATTTTTTGCTAAACAAATAAAAAAAGACCAACAATTTTGAAAAAAATAAAAGTTTTGCTGTTGTTTCTGTTTTAAATTTTTGTAAATAAGTAAGTTTTCTCTTTCACTGATGGGCACTGATAAGGTGGCACTGACAGGCACTGAAAAGGCACAGATGAGGTGGCACCAATGAGCGGGCACTGATGGGCACTGACGATGGGCACTGATATGCGGCACTGATGGGCACTGGTAGGCGGCACTGATGGGTGGCACTGATATGCAGCACTGATGGGCATTGATAGGCGGCACTGATGGGCACTCATGGGTGGCAGTGGGTGGCACTGATGGGCACTGATAGGCGACACTGATGGGCACTGAAAGGCTGCAAAGATGGGTTCTTATGGGTGGCACTGATGGGCACTGATAGGCGGCACTGCTGGGCACTGATAGGTGGCACTGCTGGGCACTGATACATGGCACTGATGGGCACTGATACGCGGCACTGATATGAGGCACTGGTAGGCATCCCTGGTGGCACTGGCAGTGGTAGGCATTGGAGTGGGCACAGATTGGCAGCTGCCTGGGCACAGATTGGCAGCTGTCTGGGTACAGATTGGTATTTCCCTGGGGGTCTAGGGGGCAAACCTGGTGGTCCAGTGTGGATGGCCATCCTGGTGGTCCTGGGCGACTTCCCTGGTGGTCCTGGGTGGGATCCGAGGGGGGGCTGTGCTGATAAACAATCAGCACAGACCCCCCCTGTCAGGAGAGCAGCCGATTGGCTCTCCTCTACTTGCATCTGTCAGACGCGAGTGAGGAAAAGCCGATCACCGGCTCTTCCTATGTACATCGTGATCAGCCGTGATTGGACACGGCTGATCACGTGGTAAAGAGTCTCCGTCAGTTACTCTTTACCTAGATCTGAGTTTCGGTGTCTCAGACTGAAACACAGCAACAACGATTGCCGTGATGCGCGCCCCCGGGGACGCGCAGCGGCTTAATATCCTGATCATGTCATATGATGTCCGGTCAGAATATTGAAACCACTTTGCCGCCGTCATTTTGCTATATGGCAGGCGGCAAGTGGTTAAAATCCTAGCGGCTTTCCCCCTTTCTTCTCCACCGCTGACAGAACGGGCTAGGTGGGTTTTGATTGGTCAATTAGAATTCCAACTATATGTACCTTTACAAGGTACTTCAGGAGATTAAGCTGTGGAAGCGGCAACTCGATGTTTCTTAGTGTGTGCTTGCCTGACCTCAGGGATAGCGGGACCGGGGGGAATGGGAAGGGGGTCCAGCGTAAGTTCAAACTTACCCTTTAATGCAGTGAATGCTATAAGGTAAAGAATCTTCAGCCTTTAGAACCACAATAAAATGAAGAAAACATTTTTTTAAAGCCCACCCTCCCCCTGAACCCATGTACATGCACATGCGAACGGCAATGTGTGTTTCTGGAGTGCACGTATACACAAACAATGCTTGCGCCATACATTATAGGTATTGCTGCGCACGCCTGAGTAAGATAAATAGTTCTAGGACTTTCATTCAGGGTTAAATCTAAATTGATGAGCTGTTGTCTTTTAAATTGTCATCTATTGACAATTTTGGGTTCCATGTTTTTTTGCCATTTTATTGGCCCACAAAATTTTGAGGGTTGACATATCTGGTAACTATTTAGTCTACACAATCTTATCTTTTATATTTGACCTAAAAGGAATTATACATATTAGCATGCACTAAAAAATTAAGGTTTAAATCTCTATTTTAAATATAGATATGTAAATAGTAATAAATACTGTTTGTCATAAAAAAATTGCAACTACCACCATTTTAAAACTGTATCATATGTTGGAGTTTTAGGTGCATTTTCATGTACAAAATGTGCTTTTTTGTATGTGTGTGCAAAATGAAAACATGGCTCTGCCAGCAAAGGGTTTACATACTGTAGATGCATGATCTCTAAACCAACAATAGTTCTGTAGAGTTGCTTTTTATACCAAAGCACTACATGCTATAAATCCACAATATTTTTTTTTTAAACTATTTAACTTAAAGGAAAAAAAGCTCATCTTCTGTCGGGCTTTTGCGGCAGATCTATATAATGCAAACAATATGATAAATGAGATGAAAGACTATTTAGAGGTCAGGCTTTTACCTTAATGCTGTTTCATATTGTTCTGCCAAATGCAATTGCAACACTTGTTCTGGAAAATCAATGAGTGCTCTCAATCGGGGAGCAACACAGCTTATTCCAGCCTAAATTTCAGTCTTTCATACAGTATAGTAAATGTCCACAGATACTCTAACGGTACCTCTGATTACTAAAACGGCGCTACTGTCATTACATATTATGACCAGCTTTTATATGATAATGGCACATGAGAAAATTGAAGAGTGATAGATGGTGATAAAATGTCCAGGAAGACACAGATGGTGGTCCTAATGTGGTTTAAAGATGTGCACCTCACACCAGACTCTGCAAGCCATGTGTCACACTCCCCTTAGGGGTTCTCACTCACCAGAAAGATGAATACATCAAGCTTTGATATATTTATTTTTATTTATTTCAGGTACTTATATAGCGCTGTCAATTTACGCAGTGCTTTACATATGCGGCGATTTTGTTGTCGGAATGTCCGAACAAAGTCCGACCGTGTGTACGGGGCATAAGAGCTATGAAAATGTGGAATAGACTCCCCCAACAACTTGTTTTGTACTTGTAGTACTACGGGCTGTAATATTTGCAGGGTCCCACACTTCCTATAAGCTTCAAATCTCTGACCATTCATACTCCAGCTTTTGTTTTCCACTCAACAAGTCACCCGTGTGAGCTCCTTGTCAGCTTCATTCATTTGGGACACTATCAGCACGCAGCAGCATTTTAAACTGGTTATAAAGTCAAAAGTTTTTTTTTACCTTAATGCATTCTATAGAATGTATTTACCTTAATGCATTCTACATGGCTGAGATGTGCTGTGTGTGTCTATGGACACAAACAGCCCATCTTAGGAGCCACACCCACAGATGTAGATATAGGGAGCAGTTTCCTATGGGAGGACACACAGAAAAAGCGTTTTACAGAGAACTGCCAGAGGACCCCAAAAGAACAAGCTTGGGACTGCTCTGTGCAATACCCTTGCACAGAGCAGGTAAGTATAATTTTTTTGCACTAAAATGAGCACGAGAATCTGCTATAGGCCTGATATAGGCCATGCAGATTATAAATCCTATTCATCATCCTTTTTTGGTAGTTACTGTAGTTACTGTATATTCTAAAAATGTATGTGATGCTTTCGTATACGTATGTATCAAATGGCTCTGTAAATTTTGAAATCAGACAAAATATGATCTAATGACTTTTAAACATAAGAAAAACATAAGATATTTTTCCAGTACAAAATAGGAGCAATGAATGTAAAAGGTGCTATGATTTTACATGCAAAGTAACTTTTCAGTGGCTTATTTGTTAATAACTGCTTAACTGTGCCATTGTGTGGGGATAAATGATCCTCTGGAAATGTTTGTGATGTCACAGGAATTTTGATGGGCAAGACAGCTATTTCTAGCATTTGGAAAAAAAACAGATGCCAGTAGACAAACTAAAATACCAATATTGTTATCAGTATATTTCAAATTTTGCACCTGTTGGCTCACTGTATTTTTAGGTAGCCACTTTATTCTAAGTTGTTAACTGTTTACTGTGCCTTGGGTTAAAGTTACTTTGCTAGGGCGATGTTTAAAAATGTTCAGTGGAGGTTTCAGGGCATTTATCAAGGCAGAAAATAGTGCATACATTAATTAACAGGGCATGTGCATTTATCTGTACAATTAAGACTTCTGGATCATATATCTTATTAGTTACTATATTGCATTTACTGTAGATGTATGTAGTGAGAAGTGATAGAATTTTTCTATATGCTAAAGCACACAAGCTGTTGCATATATTAGGGTAATCACTACTGTACTTGTGTTGTGTGAACTCATGACAAGCATGGTTCTTGGAATCAATTCAATTTATATCTGTTCAGGTGGGCCCCTGCAATAGACAGTTTTTAGTAAAAGTAACATGTACAACCAGAATGATAGCAAGTGTGATCAGCTTACGAATTCCATTTTTAACCATCTAACAAAAGGATACACGACTGCTCTATTTACGTAGGGCTATCCCATTATGGCTGGCATTGCCTCTTACTTAGAGAGGCTTAATGACTTGGTAGGTTCAGTCTCTGAGCGTTTGATTTCCCCCTTCAAGGAATACTAAACACATATTAGGACATTTGAACAATTTTGTTTGGGTTAATGATCACATATGGGCCCATTACTCATGTATTCCCCACCAGGTTTACTGGCAAATGAAATTGTGTTTTTTTTGGAGAATCCTGATTTGGAGTGAACTGTCTAGATTTGCAGGTTCCAACTCATGTGAATCCATTTGCTCATGCCTAGGGGTCTGTTTGTCAATATTCATACATTTTTTGAATGAATCTTATATGAAAAAATGTGAAAAACTTGGGTAAACGTTGATGAAGCTTGGATGAAAATACCGATAAACAGATCCTTTAGTGTTTTTCACCTGCTCATTTACAGAGCTACTATGAGAGCCTAATTCTTCCCTTTCCTTGCAAACCTCTAGGTGGGCTGGTGAGTGGAATTAAATGTAACACTAATATAGTAATTTATGGTGTAAATGTACTTCCCTGCAAAACATAAAACATACAGCATGCCCATTAGGACTGAGGATCGCTAACCACTATATAAATAGCCTAAACCCAAATGCCTTAAATCCAATTGATCTAAACCTTTTTTTATCTGTTAATAATACAGAAATGTTGAGCTTTGTATTTTATGGAAATTAATCTTTGTCCAAAGCATAATGGGAATATACAGAAGTAATGATGTAGTTGTAAAATTTAATGGATCTCTTGGTTGCAGGAAAGATTTCTTAATAGATAAACCAAAGGTGGGATATTATCTTGCGTGTGTAATATTTTTTCACAGATGTCCTTAGTATGTGAAACTTTTTTGCTAGTTGTCCATTTTAGTGCACTAAATTCACTAACCTAATTAAACACTGAGGATATTGGAAGTGATTTCAGTTAAAGCAATTTTGCTGCAAAATTACTAATTTTGTCTTTACTGAAATTACACTGCTTAGGTGAAATTTCCTTATCAAAGAAAAAAAATACCTTTAAGAAACAGTTGCCATGTTGCTTTGCAAAGTGTTCTTTGAACTGTTTTTTTTTTCCTTTTTTCTATTTAATTGTTATTTTGCTTTTTCTCACTGGAACAAAAAAGATTGGTGAATAAGTATAATAAAAAATGAAAGCCACTGTATGTAAATATTAATAAAACTATATATAATTAATATTCAAGAAATATAGGGCAAATCAAAATGTACTTAATTAACCCCCATTTTTTTGCACCTTTCTGTAGGCCCTGGTGATGTCATTGGGCAATATCCTGGGAAAACTTAGGATCTCAAATCTTGCAAGAAGACACTCCAGCACTGATTTTGGGATTCTCAGATTCCCCAGGATCCCAACAGAAGACCAATGGCATCAAACTCAAATAGGTGAGCACAGAGGAATACAGGGTGAAAGGTATATATTTTTTAATATTTTTCTTTAAATTGCTTATACTAAACATTTTTAATTTAGGGAGTGGGGCTGCTTTAAAGTACAACTCTATGTTTGTTTGTTTTTTATTTTTTCGAAAACCATCTGATTTGCCCTAAATTGGTTCCTCTGTTTATTACTTATCTCTCTCTCGTCATGTATTCTCCTGCTGCTGTAATCCCACTTCCTGGTTGGATAGCACCCAGCATCATCCAACCTCTTTCTGAGGTACCTGATCAATAAAAATACACCTATTGTAGTCCTGTGGACTATGGGTGGTGGGTCATCATGTTTTGCGGGGTTACTGTGGGTGATACTTTGAGCGATGATAAGCAGGCACATAAATGCCCAGTAATATCTACAGTGGCTAATTGACAGTGGGTGTAAGAGTGTCCAGGGCTGTCTATCAGAGGTAAAAACGGCCCCTGTAGACTCCCACTTGAGCATTTTGAGTCGGCCATGCAGCAATGTTACAACTTTGCATGCCGGTACAATGATGTTTTAGATCCCGTGGCAGTTTCTTGCCTACGCATTGTAAAGATTGCCTGTTTGTTGTCCACATATTGTCACGATTGCCTGTTTGCTGCCTATATATTGTCAAGGTATTTTTAGCCCATGTATTGTCAAGGTAGGGCGTTTCTTGCCTGTGTATTGTGACAACTGCCCATTGGTTACACGTGTATTGTCAAGACTTTCAAATTATTGCCTTGCATATTGTAGCAACTCTTCTTATGTTACCCCTTTATATTGTAATGGCTGCCTGTTTGTTGCCTGTGCAATATTACAAGTGCCTGTTTTTTGTTCAAATTATTTTAAATATCTACTTATTTCACATATATAGTAACAGCTGACCTTCTTAAGCCTGTGTAGTCTAGATTTTTCTGCCATACTCTGAGTGTACCACTATTAGCTCAACCCCATTGAACCCTGTCCCCCAAACTCAGGCTTACTGATTTTTACGTTTACAGGAATGGGGATGGCCATTCACTGATTAGTTGCCACTAGGCTTACAAAGCAACATGGGAAGGTTTTCTCAGAGCTAGTTAAGATTTTTTTTTCAAATTTCCCCAAGCAGCAACATATTAAAATAAGAGGCAAACATCAATCAAATTTGATTAAACAGAGAAAAAAAATTGTAATTTGAGGAGAAATCACTTTAGACAAAATAACTCCACTTATCACTTGAGAGTATCCAGGAATAGAATGGTTTAATTCCACACTACCAAGCTAAAATATATATCTTGGTGCTGGAGTGAGGCATGTCATCTGAAACCTTCCCCCATGAAAAAAACATTGCCATGCAAATACAGGCTTAGCTTTAGCAGTAATAGTGTGATATGTTTAACCTGCTGTTAAAGAACTTCTAGATACTTTGACCAATATTTCATAATTGCAAAGAAACTAATCTGAAGTCATATACAGTATATTCCTATCCAGATATGTCAATTTACAACAAGGTCCTGTCTGGTTTTTAATTTTTAATTTTTTTTTTTTTTTATAAACTTTGCATTTTTCACCAATGATTTGCTAACCATGGACTTGATATCTTTGGACCAGGCTAATATGTTGCTATTCTGTTTCTTGCTTTGGATCAATGTCTTATTCAGCAGTATGTAGCATCTTTATCATTTATCATCAGTATTTTTGGATTGTAATATTCTCAGACATTAGTAGGTGAGTGAGTGTAACACAAGTTGATAGACAATTGCATTTTCCAAATAGGACATTCTTGGCTCAAGGGACTCTATAATTTCTACCACAATTATAGCCTTCTTTGATTCTTATTTTAAAGGGAAACTGTTATCAAGCTAAATACATGTCCTATGGAAGCTGCCATTATCCAATGCACATTATCCAAACTTCACACTTGTGGAAATATGACAGACAGTGACAATTGCTTGGGACTATATAGGCATGCCGAGCATTCAGAAAGGAATGTTGAAAAAATTCTTATCCTCTGCATTGGCTGTGTGACCTCCTAGAGTGAGACACAAACATTTTTTTGCTGGGGAATGCACCTATGTACAACAACTAGTGAATGTATTTTCCTCCAAAGTTCAAATGTCTAAACAGAATTGTCATACAACATAATAAAGCAGAGCTAAAGTTCACTGGGTGAGGGTGAGCTCTTGCCATATTGTAAGACAGTTTAGATGTTTACCATGTTACCTACCTTGGCTGGAAAAAGGACCCCCGATCTCAGTGAGTTGTGACTGGCATGTCATATTCCTTGGAGTTGATTTACTAAAGGCAATAGGCTATTTGCTTTGGAGGGAAAGTTATACTTTACAAGGGTGTTTTCTCCAGGTGAATGAGATAAAAGCTCTGCTGACCCCCACCATCCAATCGTGTGCAAGCAAAAATGTTGCTTTTTATTTTTCTTGCACATGATTGGGTATTCATTACAAAGTGAAATTTCACCACATTCACTAAACTCTAGGAAAATTCCCTTGCAAAGTGAACAGCCAATTTGCCTTGTAAATCAGCCTGATTAAAGTAGAACCAAAGGCAAAACAATTATTTTCATTTTGGATAGAGTCGTTTTTTTGCCATCTGTGATTCATTGAGGAGATTTCCCTTCACTTTCTGTCTGAAAGCCACAACAGGAAGTGAGAGGAAATCCCTCCAAAGTGACTAGCATCATCAGAACTAGTGTGCTTATTTGAAGATGTCCTCTATATTTTTGTTCTGGTGACTACTCAAAATCTGGATTTTTTTCACTTCTGGGGTCACCAGGACACATATAGTGGGTGAAACCTGCACAGGTGTTTTAAACCCTCTAAAACCTAAAAAAAAATTTCCTTCAGTTCTACTTTAAGATTGCATTTTAACTGTGTGAACCACATGAAGATCCAGAATGCTGATATCATTTCCAATTTGAAGGAAATATGTTACTTTGGATAAAGACAGCAAAACCATACAATCCTCTTATTTTGCTTGTTATGGGCTGTTGTGTTCAGTGTGAACATTTTTCAAAGTGACAAAGTTTCAAGGAAGAAAATGTATAAACAAATCAGGACTATACAGTGCCATGCTACTATATCCATCATGAATGTCCATCATGAATGTCCTTCAAGCTTGTTCTTCTAAATTCCCTTTATTCTATTAGTTGGGCACAGTAGAATTAGAAAACTTTTCTTATGTAAATGCATATTGCTTTCATGCTGGCTTCTACGTAGACAACCTGGCTTCTTCTTTTAATAGGAGCCCAACATTTCTTGAGTTGTAGGTTCACCTTAAGTGCTTTGTCAAATGCATTCATGTAGAAAAGTATTGCTTATTGATCCCTATCACTCTTCTTTAGAAAGCACTTCCCATTCTTTGAATAATCACTATGGTAATTGATGTGGGCTGAAATTCTCACTTTTGGGCCTGATTTACTATTGTAGAAAGTAAGGTGAAGTGAGCTGGTATGTTATCCCAACATACATTCATTTTCAGGATCATTTAAGTTACTTGTTTGGTTCACTGCTTCAATTTTTTATAATTCATGTCCTATGACTACAGCATTATAAT